>NC_085140.1:167915867-168225867 GCF_024139115.2 Armigeres subalbatus
GTGTATCCGGCCAGTTGGAATCGGCTGGTGGAAATGGCGTGCCGCGTCATGCAACGACGGTTGACGACACGAACCTTAGATGCCTTTCGCCATACTGATTTCAGAAAGTTAACTCCTAGTGTGCCGCTGTAAGCACGCTCAAAATGGGCGATTCATTCAATACAAAATTTTCAAAACAACTTATCTGCTTTTGTAAACAAAGATTCAAACTTCGATTTGACGAATCTGATAGCACTCCCGCGCAAACTAACTCCATCAACACTCTGCTATCTGTTGGTGAACTTGGCTTGCGTGGGAGTGCTATCAGATTTGTCAAATCGAAGTTTGAAACTTTGTTTACAAAAGCAGATAAGTCGTTTTGAAAATTTGGTATTGAATTGTTGTATTGAAATGATACAGGTTTGTATTATTTTAATACAATATATGTGTATAAAAAGCTTACAGAATTGTATATGCCCAAATTTTATACAATAATTGTCAGATTTGTTTTTTGGGTGAAGAAACAAACAAATTTCATACATGTTGAACCTCTTACACAAAATTGTAAGAAAATGCCACAAGAATGTTTGTATCAATTATTCTTATGTTTAAAGTTAAGTTCTTTAAACTTTATTTAGGTACATTATTTTATCTGTGCACTTTGTGGTGGTAATATCCGGTAAGATTTAATGATAAAGTGAAAAAGAATCATTGATAGGCATATCAATCCATTAATCAACAAGAAGGGAATCCTACCAAATAAACTGCATCTATATGTACTTATGGATCACACTCCAATAAACACCATCATTTTGCACCCTACCCCAATATCAATTCAATAACACCCTCGACAACGCCAAACTCCCCCACCCACATCGACTGCGAATTCACTCACAGAAATCCCAACGAGACTTTCAGCTGAGCCTTCTCTACATCCCTCCAGCTTTACAACTTTGACCGTATTGAGAATTACCGACGAGACCATAATCGTGGAAGATTCTTTTGATGAATGACTTGAATGCCCCCGCCTAGACGAACCCAACTGCTGCTGTTGCTGCTGAAGTCCCCGCGCGCTCAACGACCGTCCTGATTAGCATTCATTCAATATCAAGAGCCTACCGACCGACCAAGCAAGCGGAGCATCAAAACGAAATTCTGCTCACCACCCAATTGGTCGAAATTAGATTGCGCTTCCGAAGTAAAAACAAACGCATTTCTTTTGGCTTGTGCACTTTACGCTGCGGCTTGCCGGGTCGGGGCGCAGTGCACAGTGAGGTGGCCTCGGATAAAATACGACGAAAATTAATGACTTACTTGTACGATTGTACAAGAACTTTTATCTGGATCTTCGGCAATACAAAGTATCTTCCAGTTGTAAAATTTTCGCACTGAAGTCGATAAAATATCACGAAGTGCATCGTGTATAGATAGAAAATTGACTACAAAATAAATACTGGCTTTTTCGGCCACTATTCACCGGTGCGATTTGTTGCAGACTGGAAATGAAGAGGGAGTACGACCCTTGCTAGTTTCCAATGTGCTCGATTCGTTCGGGTGAATGAGCGGAAAAGGGATAAACAAGGTGAATGGGAAGCACAACTAGAGAGTAAGAGAAGGGATGAACCATAAGAGAGAGTGTAAATCAGCGAACAGGAATCCTCCAGGGAGTCCTGACTGTGTAGATCCTTTGTATATTATGCAGAGCGAGCATAGAACAGGAGTTAGTTGGTGTTTGATAGCGGCAGAGATTAGATCGAAACAGATGAGTAAAATGTTCGAATAAGTGCGACTCGCAGTGGATTAACAACTACAGATTATGGATACTTACCAGTGACTGCAACATAAGTAATTGAATGTAGTGAGATCAGAACGTTCAAAATGTCTTCTTACTGTGGATTCGATGAAACATCTTTCGACGATTTTGCGGACTATACATCTGAAGATAGTGGTTTCGAGAAAAGTTTGGAGTCGAATGGTGACGTGTCGTTCAGTTATGCCTCGCGAAAACTGGATTTCGAGGCCACGCCTCCATGTGTTCTTCCGCAAATTCCGCGAAAACGTGGACGAAAATCATTAAAAGAGAAAAGCTTGGAGCAGATGTCAGCAGAGTTTAGTCCCAGTTTAGGTGTTCAAACCTCTACACCAACCAAACCATCAAACGCCGCCAATGGAGAACAAAAGCCTAAACGGAAATATGCCATGGGAAAAAGCCGAATCACCAGAAACCGTAGTCCCACGCAAGTTGTCAAGATCAAGCGTTTCCGTCGGTTGAAAGCAAATGATCGGGAGCGAAACCGGATGCACACCCTCAACGAAGCTCTCGAAAGGCTTAGGCTCACTCTTCCGACCTTTCCGGAAGATACCAAGCTGACCAAAATAGAAACACTGCGATTCGCATATAATTACATTTTTTCGCTAGTTCATGTACTTGAACTGGATGACGACGTTCATCTGGATTTAGAAAAACTCCAGAGCCTAACTTTAAGTGGCGAAAGGATTAACAAGGAACTTTTCGACGCCATGTTCATCAATCCACCACCACATTTCATGGAATCTGGATTTGGCTGCAGTGATTTTTACAACAGCATGCACCAGTACGGTATAACAATGAGCAATCCTCAGCACTACGATCATGCAAGTTTTTCAAAGCAAAACTATCAAATGTTCCGAGGTGCCTTCGATGCAGCCTACAATAGTCATAAGCAACCTTACCTCAGTCAAACATATCCTCCAGCAACGGCGGGTTATCACCAACAACAATCCGCGCTTAATTCAGGATACTACCAGCAACCTTCAGTCAACCCGTCGGAGGTTTGTAGTTCCCCATATCAAATGGCAGCGCAATCGACGCAGCAAATGCCCCAACAGCAAGGAATGCACTACGGCAGCAGTTTCTACAGCCAAACCCCGCCGTGGACCGAAACATCCGTTTACAATGAACCAACGGGATTTCAAGCAGACGCATGTAAGAAACATCCTGCCGAAAACTATCCTGTTGGCTTGTAGTATGAACTGTTGAGCTTTTGTATTCGTTTGTACGTTTAGACACACAGTTAACAAGTTATAAGTGCATAATGTAAACTCTGGTGATAAATAATCAAGTAGGTGAACTAGTGAATTTAGAGCTTAAGGTCATAAGAAGTGTATGATAAGTAAATCATTTTCAACATGCTTTATATTTTCTATTATTTTCAATGGAAAATGTAAAGTGTCGCGATTTGGTATTCACTGTTATGTAAATAAGATCAATCGCAAAAAACGCAAACAATAGCATGTGTTTCTGTCCAAATTAGGCGTATATGCACTATGACGCAAACACATACTCTTAAATGCGTTAAAAGTATATTTATATTATTATTATCACCAAATGCTATGCAATTTTTTCAAGCACCTCTGATGTTAACCAGATCTGCTCGAAAAAATAATCAAGTGCCATAATAATTAATAGGAATACAAATCTAACGATAAAGGTCTGATGGAAACTACTAGTCACACTAGACAAATTCTTAATAAACAGTTTCATGGTATTTTCAAATTGATAGTTTTCTTGGAAAAAAATATTCAGTTTGATGATATTATGATGAGACAATCTTCGATGCCTTCAAATTTTTCACAGGATAACTGCGTGAATGTATATGAGCTATTTTTCTATCGAAAGATTATATTTTGTACACTTTTTCATAAATAAATACAACACCAATTAAAAGCCATTAATAATTGTGATTATGTTCACCCGAAACCACCCTTAGGCGCAAATAAGTTGGCCGACCATCCGAAATATCCATGAAATCGCAATTCGTTCCAGTACGATTAGTTCTGTCCAATCAACAAAACATTTCCATCGAATGAAGTGCATCCGTCTAACCTGGGAATAAACCAGTAGTCAAATATTTAGAAAAGTAAACAATTGAAAATGTAATCTATGAACTTTTAAAATCCACCGAAGCATCACCATTGACGGATCCCAGAACAAGCGTAATCAGCAAATCAAAAATTCATTGGATTTTATCTGTTTACACACTACATTGAAGAGCAACATTGTTAGTGAAAAAACGAATGTTGCTGTTGAAGCCAGTTACACAGAGGGGACGATACAGTAATGCCAGAATTCAAAACTGCGTATATCGTTTCAAATTAAATTGAAAAATGTACTTCAATAAACGGATTTCCCCCAGATTTTCTGTACTGCTATTCTGGAAACACTGCCACTCATGTACCGATTGCTGTACCTTTGTCCCTTTAAACTACTCTCGCTGCTACCCCATTCCGGGCATGCCGTGCGTAAGTCGAACCTTAGCCATCCGTCACAACAACAATGTACCATTCAAACGGATCCGCGCAATCCTGTCCAGTGCACTATTCCAATTCATCACAATTATAGGAGCAAACAAACAGAACCCTGGAGGCAGTCAGTAATGCAGTTTCTGTCGGTACAAAACCCATGTTGAACTGGCAACGCACGCGCTTGCGAGGACGAAAACGGATGATGGGAGGAAAATCACTACGACCCTCGCTCGTCCGTTCGACTGCAGTGAGTCCTTTTCCGAGCCCCTACTATTCAATCGACACAGGTCTTCGCTATAGGGACAATGGTCCAATATGCTGCCGTCAGTGGGCTTCCAGCATATGATGGGAAATAGAATTCAGACGGATATACCTTTCCTGTTTTCACGCCCGGTATTACAAGATTTCCAGTTTCTTGTTATTCCCCAGTAAGGAAACGAAGAAAATCTGTTCTCTAGAATTATCAGAAAGTATACGGTTATGGCGCTGGACTTCCAGGATTGCAATATACGACTCACTGACTTGTCTTTCCTTGATCAGTTAATCAACTTTCTTAACAAAAAATGATTTCATTGGATATTGGACCACCTGCATCGCGGCGGCCGCTACGACGTTTTATATCATTTTCCCCTAGATCCGCATCAGTCGGTCTGATTATGCGAATAATCCGTCGGTTGACACCTCAGGGGTTCCGTCGGGAGGAAAGAACAAATGAAATAGTATAGAATACATCAAGCAAAGCGCAGAACAAAGGCGAATTCAGAAAAGCCAGTTGGACTGCGACTAGCCGACCCGGTATTGTGTTTCCCAATAGACCGAGAAGCACCCGTTGATGGTGGTGTGCTTAGGATAGGGATTCGCTACTCCGGCGTCATGTCTATTAGGTGGAAAATCAGAACACCCGCTAAAATAAATCTTTTCAATTTATGTATTTTTTCTAAATAGGTACTTGAACAAAATAATAAGCAATTGTTTTCGAGACGTTACTCAATCGACGCCCATGTTGTCAATATCATAATCCACATTTGATCGTCAATGCTTGTATATATTGTATGCGCCCAATTCCAGCAAATTTTGGAGAATAGAATAAGAACAACAACGACGAGAATCAAAATGTACCAATTTATCCCGTTATGATCTTTGCCTAAACCCGTGCCTTCGTTATACGTTGGCCCTCTTTAGGAAGAAAAATTTCGACAAGCTGTGGTGATCCTGCAAGAACATCGTACACGCGGTCACGCCTATACGCTTTTCTTCTTCATTCACCACTGTGACATTGCCGTCATTTATTAATAATTTTCCAAAGCAAAAAAACTTATTTTATCGCTTTTCAGTTTTTGATGTTTCGACCGGTCCAATTGGTTCAAATTCGATTCTTAATTACAACACATTATTTTGTTGGCAAACGAATAAGCACACAAAAAAAAACAAAAGAAATAAGTTTAAAATGTATAAAATCAAGTAAACAGTCTCTATTTTTAACTCATAATCAGATAGTTTTCTGATTCTCTTTTAATTGATGTTCAAGTACTAAGGAACTACCCATGCGAGATTTCCAGAAAAATATTAATTTTAGTTTTTTTCACGGTTTACTCAACTTTTTTTTTCCAATTTCGTTTATTTGGTAGGCTCAGGTGTGTATAACACTTTACGGAGCCATTGTTCTTTGTGATATATACAATCAATATCATTTTATTATACGGTTAGTAAAAGGGGGGGGGGGGTTAGAAGCCAGCGTACTCGTGGTGACTCGAGGTTAGTTTACAATGTTCAAGGATGAACGGGGCTTAGGATTTGGGATCAGGAAATTTCAGCTTTTCATCCGGGCATTTGGCGTCAGTGACGATGTGGCATGTCGTCGTGCTCGAGGAATGATTCGACTGGGATCATCTTCCGGATGGCAAGAGCTATGGAGCTCTACGAAACAAAAAGGCAGAGACAGAACAAAAAAAAAACTTTAAAGAAAGAAAAAAAAAACAAAATATTAGATTTTGATGTCAGAAGCAAAAAGAAAACTATAAATGGCCTGCATATAGACAACATCACGATCTCCCAAAACACCTCGAACTTCCCTGAAGGGTTGTTTACCTCGGGCCACAAGGGTATTGTTACGAAGACGGTCACGTTTCGGACTCTTAACCAGCAAACTCGTTATTGCTTTGAGTAGGCTTTAAGCTGAAATTGTTATTTATTGTAATTTCTTTTTGCATGATTAATTTTAAGCTAACTTACATTTGTTGTCTTCTACGTTAACTGTCCGTCTACTTGTAACAAAGGTAATTCGTGGTTGTGAATGTTAAGTATTACAATTAAGATCAAATTCATAATTTTAAGCATCAAAGTACTTACTTGTAATATTAGGAACAAATTCTAGTTTACCACTTTAGAATATAAGATTTTAGGATAACTTTAACTTTAGAATAATTGTTTTAGGTTTAGCGAATCGAATCTTCTCTCTTGACTATTATTCTTCGTATTGGATAGCTATTTCTGCCAATCATTTCCCGTGACGTTTACTCTTGACGTTGTCAGTTTATCATTCGCTTGGTTGATTTCAGGGATGAGCTAAACGGTTTTAGCCGATGGCGAGGGGTCTTGAATCGTTGCGCACATACCCGGACCCGTATTGCTTGAAGTTCTGTCTTCAGCCATACAATCTCCATCTAGCACGTCCAAGACCGCCAGCTTAGTTACAGGACGAAGAAATACGCCTGCCTTCGATTTCACATCCGCGCTCCGTATGCGCCCCTCTTTTCCAAGGTTCACCTTCACAACTTCTCCTCGTTCCCAGCTGTTCCTTCTTGCCTCATCCACCACTATCACCAAATCTCCCACTCGTACGGGCTTAGTTTCCCGAACCACTTCGACTGCCTTGCAATGACCGGTAGATACTCGGTAACCCATCTTGTCCAAAACGGTCCAGCATTACGCGCACATGGTTCCAGTTGGCACGAAGCGTGGACTTCACGTCGACCGGATTAGCGACTGGCTGGCATACTCCATTCGAGCTAAGAAGCAGGAAATGATTAGGTGTCAGCGCTTCACTCTCTGCGGAATCCAAGGGTAGATATGTAAGCGGCCGTGTGTTTACGATGGATTCAGCTTCTGTCAATGCGGTTTGAAAGGTTTCATCATCAGGGTTTCTCGATGTCTCCATGGCTGCCAATGCCAGTTTCACTGAGCGTACTAACCGCTCCCATATACCTCCCATATGAGGAGCATAAGGCGGATTCATCTTCCACTGTGTGGCTGCGTTTGTGAAGGTTGAAGCCAACTCTTGATTCAGCTTTCGAATTTCTTCGCGCAACTCCTTCCTTGCTCCTTGGAAATTTAGTCCTTGATCAGAGTATATCTCCAACGGTGCACCACGGCGAGCTATAAACCGACGAATGGCAAGTTTGCATGATTCGGTCGACAACGTAAAGGCTACCTCAAGGTGAATTGCCCTTGTTGTGAGGCAGGTAAATAATGCTGCCCATCTCTTCACGTTCGTGCGCCCTACTCGTACAGTTACGGGACCGAAGTAGTCCAACCCGGTAAAAGTGAACGCCCTGATATAGGGAGTTAAACGTGCTTCCGGGAGAGGGCTCATCCGAGGTGGTCGTGGAACTGCTTTGCGTACCTTACACAATGTACAGGACTTCGCTACTTTCCCCACAGCTACTCTTATCTCCGACACATGGAATCGTTGCCTGAGCTCATTCACGATGGTTTCATTGTTTGCGTGTGCCAACTTTCGGTGATATCCGTCGATAATCAGCATTGTTACGTAGTGGTCTTTCGGTAGTATCACCGGAAATTTTGCGTCATCTGCTACTGCGGGAGCTGCACCAATTCGCCCGTCCTTGCGGATCAATCCATCTGCTCCGATGAAAGGATTCAACTTGTAGATACGGCTTTTCTTCTCGATTTGTTTCGGATGATGCGACGAATCTTTCTGCAGCGCTTCAAGCACAGCAAATTCTTGCGGGTAGACCTCAAGTTGAACCAATTTCAACACCATAATCTCTGCTTCCTGCAACTCTTTACTGCAAAGATTCTTTGAAGTCAGGCACGGCAAGTTGTTTCTCTTTCCAAGACAGTTATTTAGGAATCGTCGAACATATCCCATGGCTTGCAACAATCGTTCCCATTTGGAAAAGCGCTCAAACTGCACCGTTCCGGTTACGCTGCATCGATGGATCGTTATTATATTCCGCATTTCTTCTGCTGTGCTCCATTCTTCTTCCTTATGACCTGGCCATTCTGCTTCATCTTGGTAGAGAAACGATGGTCCACGAAGCCACCGGGATTCTTCCGAGGCATCTGGACCATTACCCCATTTTGTTGCTTCGTCGGAAACATTCCATTTTGAGGGTACTTTCCTCCAATCGTTTACGTCGGTGGATTCCAAAATCTCTCCTACCCTGAACGCCACAAACTGGTGGAACCTTCGTTGATCCGCTCTGAGCCAGGCTAACACGGTGTTAGAATCAGTCCACAGTATTTTCCTTTTTATCCGCAGGGTATGACTTGACGCAATTGTCTTCATCAACCTTGTACCGATTACAGCTGCTTGGAGCTCAAGCCTTGGCACTGACAGTTGCTTAAGGGGCGCCACTTTGGTTTTGGACGCTACAAGAGTACACCGAACGGTTCCACGGTCCACAATCCGAAAATAAGCAGCTGCAGCGTAAGCAGCCATACTTGCATCTACAAAAACGTGCAATTCTAGTGTTTTCAAGGCTTCTGGACCATATCCGGGAAAATAACATCTTTGTATTCGTACTTGCTCCAGGCTGTGTAGTGCCCGTACCCAACGACTCCACGACGCAAACAGTAACTCTGGAATTTTGTCGTCCCAAGTGCTGCCGGATCCAAACTTCTTGAACAAGAATTTTTCCGTGTATCACAAAGTTAGCTACCAATCCAAGAGGGTCGAAAATACTCATAACCAGGCTCAACAACTCTCTTTTGGTGGGATACGTATTCCCGTCCAGCAACCTCTTCAGATTTTCGCGGAACTGTATTGCGAACGTAAAGATGTCTTCGTGCGGCAACCAACTCAACCCCAATACTCTCTCAGTCCCAACGTTCTTGCCCATCACGAAATTTTTCGGAGTTTCTGACGGTTTTTCTCCGATTTGCTTCAACACATCCACACTATTGGACAACCAGTGTCGGAGTTCAAATCCGGCGTGTTGATGTAACGTTTTGACTTCTCTTGCAAGCTCCACTGCTTCGTAGACGCTATCGACACTATCGAGATAGTCGTCCACATAGTGGTTCTCCAAAACCGCGGTTGCAGCTCGAGGAAACTCTCTGGACAATTCAACTGCATTTCTATTCTTCGCAAACTGCGCAGAACTTGGGGAGCACGTAGCTCCAAATATGGCGACGTCCATAACAAACACTTCCGTTTGCTCCGACGGATTTTTCCGCCACAGAAATCGTTGTGCCTGACGATCCTCCGGTCTGATAATCACTTGGTGGAACATCTCCTTGATATCCGCATTGATGGCCACCTCCCTCTGTCTAAATCGACAAAGTACCGTTGGTAAGGACTGTAGAAAATCCGGCCCTTTCAGCAGAACGGAATTCAGCGAAACTCCTTTTACCGTTGCTGCAGCGTCCCAGACAACTCGAACCTTTTCCGGCTTTTTAGGGTTTACTACTACACCCAATGGTAGATACCATGTCTGATTTTGCACGGTATCTTTCAACTCCCGTTCTGTTGCTTTATGGGTGTAACCCTTGGACAGATAGTCATCAATTTGTTCCCTCACCTTGTCGTACAACGTTGGGTCCTTTGATAGTCGTCTTTCAAGGCACTGCAACCTCCGCTCCGCCATTGGTTTGCTGTCCGGAAACTCCCCGAGCAGCACAAGTCAGGCAAAAATGGTTGCAGCAACTTGATTGTGACTAAATCTGGTCACATATGAGTTGCAGTAACCCATGTGGAACATGTGTGCTGCTAGGGTCCACCAAGTCTTACCTCCACAACAGCCTAGCTAGAAACTTTTCCGACTCGGCCCGAAGAGTTGTATCCTCCAATATTTTTCCGGTGCCAGTTTTCACTAGGTGATTCCACCATTTCGTTTGATCCTACTCCAAAACCTTCGACAGTGGAAAAGGATTTGAGGAGCTCCTGAAGGTCTTCATTCGTTGACCGATTGCATGCGTGCAGTACTCGGTGGACCAGTTTTAAATCCGATTCTCCAGACCTTCCGTACAGCAGCCATCCTAGACGAGTTTTCGCCGCCACAGGTTGACTTCCGCTTCCTTCACGAAGCTTCAACGTCGTCTTCAGCTTGGTGTTGTCCAGTCCAATTAATATTCCCGGAGTAGCATCATCATAACTTGCGATTGGGAGTCCTTTCAAATAAGGGAATTTTGTTTGAAGTTCTTCGAAGTCAATTGTTTGTCGTGGCAGATCTAAACTAGAGACAGTGTGGACATCTTTCATCATAAAACGATTGCCGTTGTTACCGGAAATCTCCAGCATCACTCTTCTTGATTCTTCTTCAGTACGCCTCACACCATTAGTCCACTGCATACAGAGAGGAAACACAGCTCCAGTGACCCCAAGTTTCTTGGCAATGGAGTCTTCTAATAACGTTGAATCCGAACCGCCATCCAAGAAGGCAAAGGTATGCACCGATTTCCCATTGGCGTGAAGACTGACCGGAATGACGCGAAACAGGACTCTGTGCTGCATATGTTGATGCACCGTTACTACCCCTGTAGTCGAATTTGATACATTCTCACTCGAGCCATTTCCGACGTTTGGATTGCCAGGATGGAGGTATTTGTGGTGATTTTGTTGGCATCCATTTGTCCCACAACCAGCAGCCTTGCATGGCCACTTTCCATGAGGGTATAGACAACGTTTGCACAGATGTGCATCTTGCACGGCCTTCCAGCGTTCACCAAGTGTTTTCGCCTTGAAGATCGGACATTCTTTTGGTTTGTGCCCATGTACTTGACACACTGCACAGGGGCGCACTTTAGGAGGATCCGTTGACTTTGAATCCATCACACTTTTACCCCTACCAGTGACCTTTTCGGGATGACGTTGATCATTCCGACCACAAGATTCGAACGAACGGAATTGACGAACGCCTTCCCTTTCTGTCGGTCCGCCTTGGTACTTTCTGTAACCCCACTCGATACACTGCTAGCTGCACTGATGATGACGTTCATGTAATTTGCAAACGCTCGAAGATCTGCTACCGCTATTGACTGCTTATGCATCGCCCACCCCAATTTGATATTGGCCGGCAGTTTGTCGACCAGCTCTTGGAGCAGAATCGGGTTGGCCAAATGCATTTGCTGCCCAGTTGACACTAGATGTGCACAGAGATTGCGAACTACCAAACCAAAGTTTACCAGAGAATCAAGTTTTTCTGGTTTCGGCGTTGGGGTACTCCTGACATCGTTTAACAGCGTGTTAATGATGATATCAGGACGGCCATACAATGTGCTTAGTGTCGACATAATATCACCCACGTTCGAAGGGTGTAGCAAAAAGCTGTTCACTGCTTTTCTTGCTTCACCTTTCAAACTGCGTTGCAAACGGAGGAGATTTTCTGCTTCGGTGTACCCGCACATCTGCGTTGAAGTATTGTAGCTACTCCAAAACAGGGGCCATTCCGCAGGATTGCCTCCGAACACTGGAAGCTCTTTTGGGACCACATGACGAGCTGCAAGCTGCTGAGCATTTGGACCCAGTTGTAAGTCCGGGTGCGCGGACGTAAACGACACTGCAGGCGCGTACGCATTCGATTGAACACCACTTATTGACGGTGGAATTTGATAAAATTGGGGAATTGTATTCGGAATAATTGGCACCTGATTCCCTGACTGTCCTATGTACCCACCCGAAGATGACATTGGCAAATAACTAGCTATATTATCTTGCATTTGGGGAATCTGATTATCTCCAACTAACCATTGATTTTGAACATAGTTTCGGTACATATTTGGCAAATTAGCAATCCCATAACCACTACCTACCCCCATTGGAGCTTGTACATGCTGACTGGCAGATGAAACATTCTCTTTCCACCAAGATTCATACTGGTCATACGGGTCGAAATTGAAGTAGCATTTACCTGAGAGCACATCGGTTGTGTGTTTGCGTATTGTACCTCAGCTGGACGTCGACCGCTAGACGAACTCGTTGGTGTTGAGTGGTGTGTTGGTGGTTGCCACATCGATGATATACCACTCGCTGGTAAACAAGACGGTGCGGCAGTGTGCGATACGATGGGCCGGCACGACGATGTTGATGTTACCGATGATATACCTTGCGCTTGTGGTGTGTAGGTTGCTAACGACGACTGTGGCAGAAATGAGTTCCCGTATGATGGCATGAAACTGACCGGCTGTGTAGTGGTCAGTGACGGCAACGAAAACGAAACCATCGACGCTGTTGTTGGTGAAATCACAAACATATTGTGTGCATCGACCGACGCAGAGGGTTTAGGAAACTGTTGCACGCTCGCCACCGTTGTGACTATTGGCATCACATTGTTCCCTTGCATGGTACTCTGTGCTATAGGTGGTCGTTGTGTAGTAGGATGCGAGATCGAGGCGTTTGCAGAATGGGATAATGGCAACGAAAGAGTAGCTAACATACTCGAAGTGACCGCAGAAGCTGAATGTGGATTCACTTGGCCTACTTCTTCAATAGTTGCTGTTGCCGTTCCTGGGGCAGAACTCGTGATTGGTTTCAGCTGCGATGTGAGTCCAGTGGGTTTGTTTCCAGAATTGGCACTCATGGTCACAGCCGGGTTACGGGTGATCCAATCCTCAACTTTCTCCGCTCCACGGTTACAACGGCTACGAACACTAACTGCATCTCCATCGTCATCCGATTGGGTATGAAGCAGGTCGTACTTTCGTTGGATGTATTCCTTGTCCAAGGCAAACATCTCCCCGATGGCCATGTCTCTTCGTTCTGGTTCCAAACGCAACGTCATCTCTTGAAAAGCTTGTTCCTGCTTTCCTCGCTCTGCCTGCAACTTCTCCTGTAGCCGCTTCTCCTCGGCTGGCCGTTCCACTTTCAACTGTATGTGTGCTTCCCACATACTGTAGTCGATACTGTAGAGGCTGGAGGATCGGCAACAACACACGCTGTGCATCTAAAGCTTCGGTCCTCATCTTCGATGCTGTCGTTCACGCAGACGCATCTGAAGTGGAACCAGCGATTGCATCCGTCGCACTGGACCATCTTGCGATCTGCATGGTTTGGTTCGTTACACACGATGCATTGATTTTGTCCATCAGAACGATCGTGTGTGTCGGCGGCCGCTGGATCACCACTAGACATGGTTATGTTTTCCACGCCGAACGATACAAACAAATCTTAAAGATTTTGTTACGAAGACGGTCACGTTTCGGACTCTTAACCAGCAAACTCGTTATTGCTTTGAGTAGGCTTTAAGCTGAAATTGTTATTTATTGTAATTTCTTTTTGCATGATTAATTTTAAGCTAACTTACATTTGTTGTCTTCTACGTTAACTGTCCGTCTACTTGTAACAAAGGTAATTCGTGGTTGTGAATGTCCCTATTCAGATCAAATTCATAATTTTAAGCATCAAAGTACTTACTTGTAATATTAGGAACAAATTCTAGTTTACCACTTTAGAATATAAGATTTTAGGATAACTTTAACTTTAGAATAATTGTTTTAGGTTTAGCGAATCTAATCTTCTCTCTTGACTATTATTCTTCGTATTGGATAGCTATTTCTGCCAATCATTTCCCGTGACGTTTACTCTTGACGTTGTCAGTTTATCATTCGCCCGGTTGATTTCAGGGATGAGCTAAACGGTTTTAGCCGATGGCGAGGGGTCTTGAATCGTTGTGCACAGGTATCCAATAATAGCTCTCTGGAGGCGTCATTTTCCGAGCAGGACCAAACTACGTGATCGATGTCATCATAATCGGCTCCGCACCTACACAAGTTGCTATCGACAAGGTTTATTCTGTACAGATGTGCGTTTAGTGAATAGTGATTAGATATAAGTCTCGACATCACGCGAATGAAGCCTCGACTTAAGTCCTCACCTCTGAACCACGCTCGCCCAGAAACTTTTGGAACTATGGAAAATAGCCACCGTCCAAGTTCGTTGTGTGTCCAATTTCTTTGCCAACTTTGAAGAGTACTCTGACGGACTAATGGGAAAAACTCGTTGCTCGAGTATTGTCTATCATAAACTTCACCTTCCTGTGCGCCCACCTTTGCCAGCGAGTCTGCCTTCTCATTGCCGTAGATTGAGCAGTGAGATGGGACCCAAACAAAGGTAATCTTGAATGATCTTTCGACCAAAACACGCATCTGCTCTCTTATGTTTGTAAGAAAGTAAGATGCGTGTAACAGGTTTCATCGACCGGAGTGCCTCGATAGAACTAAGACTATCCGAGAAGATGAAATAATGGTCTACGGGTTGATTGGAAATTATCCCCAAAGCGAAGTTAATTGCTGCCAGCTCAGCAACATAAACCGAACACGGTTCCTGAAGTTTTCGGAAGGTGGTTGAAGTTACATTGAAAACACCGAAGCCAGTGGATCCGTTAATGCGAGAACCATCAGTGAAATATCTGTTGTTGTAATTGACATGTTCATATTTTTCTGAAAAAAGGGAGGGAATAGATATTCGTCGAAGATGATCTGGTATTCCTTGAATAGCGTGTTTCATGGACAGATCGTATTCAATTGAGGAACTGTCGTTGGTGTAGTGAATTCGAGGTGGATTATAACACGGAAGACAAACCTGTCATAATGACAGGTGACAGGTGAAAACATTCCACTAAAAAGCTCAAAATAATTTTCTTATCACGGAAGACAAAGATCTGATGAAATGTAGTTGAGATAGACTCTAAGGCTAAGGAATCTTGAACGACAAGACAGTTCAAACATTTTATCGAAGTTAGCTAAGACAAATGCGTTACTTGTTTCACATTTGATGAGTATTCTGAGTGAGAGCTCCCAGTAACGGTGCTTTAAAGGAGTGACTCCGGCAAGCACCTCCAGGCTCATGTTATGCGTTGAATGCATACAGCCAAGGGCAATACGCAAACAACGATACTGAATCCGTTCCAATTTGATCAGGTGGCAATCAGCTGCTGAGAGGAAGCAGAAAGAGCCATACTCTAAAACAGAGAGAATAGTCGTTCTATAGAGTTTGATGAGGACTTCCGGGTGAGCGCCCCACCATGATCCGGAGATAGAACGTAGAAAATGGATCCTTTTCCGGCATTTTTGTATCAAATACTCAAAATGGAGTTTCCAAGTACATTTAGAATCAAACACGACCCCAAGGTATTTAGAAGATAAAGATTGGTTGATGTCATCATTCAACAGTTTTAGTTTCAGTTGAGCTGGGTACCGCTTCCTAGTAAACACAACCAACTGAGTTTTTTGCGGTGAAAACTCGATCCCTAAATGTCTGGCCCAAACAGTCAGATTATCTAGGGTACTTTGCAATGGTCCTTGCAAGACAGCTGCACATGGACCTCTTAGAGAGAACACGGCATCATCTGCAAGTTGTCTGAGCGTGCATTGTCCTTCCAAACAATTATCAATATCTTTAACACATAAATTATAAAGCAAGGGACTTAAACATGATCCTTGGCCCATGTAGCTATTTCTGTCAGAGTGCCGAGTGGGAAGTTCGTATGATTTTCTGACAACAAATTGTACAAAAAATTATTCAAAATAACGGGTAATCCACAACTGTGCAGATTGTCTGACAGTACTTCTATGGAAACTGAATCAAAAGCGCCCTTAATATCCAAGAATACTGAAGCCAATTGCTCCTTGTGCGCAAAGGCCATCTGAATATCTGAAGAGAGCAACGCTAGACAATCGTTTATTCCTTTACCTTTTCGAAAACCAAACTGAGTATTTGAGAGTAATGCATTTTGTTCGACCCAATGGTTGACTCTTGAAAGGATCATTTTTTCCAATAACTTTCTCATGCATGATAGCATGGCAATCGGTCGGTATGAATTATGATTAGACGCTGGTTTCCCAGGCTTTTGAATAGCTATTACTTTTACCTTTCGCCATTCAGGTGGCACAATGTTGTACTCCATGAAACAGTTGTACAGGTCAAGTAATCGTCTTTTTGCGATATCTGGGAGGTTTTTAAGAAGATTGAATTTGATGTTATCGCATCCCGGAGCAGAGTTATTCGATGAAAGAAGAGACATAGAAAGTTCCAGCATTGTGAATGGTCCACCCAAAGAACCGGGATCAGTGACTGATTCTCGAAATAGTGATTCTGCTAGTACGGAATCTGGGCAGACCTTTTATGCTAAGTTGAATATCCATCGATTGGAGTATTCTTCACTCTCATTGGTGGAAATGCGGTTCCGCATGTTGCGAGTCGTTTTCCATAGTGCTGTCATTGAGGTTTCTCGTGATAGTCCCTCGACAAAACGTCGCCAGTAGCTACGTTTATTTGCCGTGAGAAGATTTTTGAGTTTTCTTTTGAGCCTCAAATACTCTTCAAAAAGCTCGGACTTTCCGTGTTTACTGAAGGCCTTGAAGGCATCAGATTTCTCAGAATACAACTTAGTACATTCATCATCCCATCCAGGAGTGGCTGGTCTTCTGATGACAGATGTACTTGGAACGCGTCGTTTCTGAGCTTCTAGTGCGCTTTTTTGAATCAACTCAATAAGGAATCGATATTCATCCAAAGGTGGAAGAGTATCAGTTGAGTCAATACCAATTTTTACCGCCGATGCAAATTTTTGCCAGTCAATGTTCTTCGTGAGATCGAAAGGAACATTAACTGGCTCAGATTTTTGATAGCCACTCTTAATTGTGGTGACTATCGGCATATGGTCACTACCATGGGGATCTTGAATTACTTTCCACGTGCAATCTAATGATAGTGAATTTGAACATAAAGACAGATCAATACGGATTTGTTGACCATTTGGTCCTATTCGAGTTACTTCACCAGTGTTCAAAATATTCAAATTGAAATCGTCACACAAATCATAGAAAATAGGCGCTCTATAATCGTCATACGTTTCGCCCCATCCAATACCATGTGCGTTCATATCACCCAATATCAATACTGGAGATGATAGGAGGGAGACTGCGCTCCAAAAATGTCGACGATTAATAGAGGCATTTGGAGGAATGTACACTGAAGTTATGCAAAGATCTTTATTCTTCACATTTACTTGGCATGCGACGATTTCTAAGCCGGGAACAGTCGGAATGGAAGTTCTGTAGAAGGAGCAGCATTTTTCGATCCCCAAAAGAACGCCACCATAATGATCATCCCGATCTTGGCGAATAATATTAAAATCGTGGAAGTTGATTTCATCTTCAGAAGAAAGCCATGTTTCACAAAGTGCAAATATATCGCAATCGTGTTTGCGAATCAAAAACTTGAACACGTCTAATTTATTTTACAGGCTATGACAGTTCCACTGCAGCACAGTGATTGTATCTTGGGTATTTGCCGTATTATCCATCGAAAGATACAATTCCTGCAAGAAGGGGCCATGAAACAGTCAATTGCTTCAGATAACTTTCCACTGTTGGTATAAAAAGGTCAATGATAGGCCTCAATGAATTCGGAATATTGAATAAATTCAAAAAACGGTCCACAAGGTCCTTAAAGGAGATCAATCCTCGCTTGGACGGAATACTCTTACTAGAAGTGCGAATTACTTTTTTTCTTTCTTTGATTCTCCTAGCCGGATGTTTCTTCGAAACATCGGATTTTGGCAATGGCGGGAATGTCTTACTGCAACTAGGATCAAAAGAAGCAGTAGGGACAGGTTGCTTCGGGATTTTAAATAAACCCCCATACAGGACTTACTCAACTTTACTCGAGATTTGTGCATGATAAATTATTATATTAGGTTTATGGTAGGAAACTGTAATGAAGAAAATTTATTCAGCCGTTTTCGAATTATGCGGATACGAACACAGACCATTTCATTTATATATATATATATATATATATATATATATATATATATATATATATATATATACCTATACAGATAATAAACAAATATTTCCCGAAAAAAAATACGAAACTTTTTAGGAACTTCCACTGGAAATTCTTCGGAAATCCAAGAAAATTTTTGTCAACATTTCGACGGAAATTTTTTCAGATCTTCAATGAGAAATTGTAAGGGATGTCCAATTTCCACGGATTTTTTTTGGAAATAATTTGAATTTCACATTGGATATTCTAAACAAAAAATCCAATGAGAATTGTGATTTGTTTTTTTTTTGTATTTGTAATTGAAAATCTTCGGTGTTTTCTATATAAATTCGATGGAAAATTGTTCAAATGTTGACTGAAGTTTTTCCTGACTTCCACTGGAAATTGTCTTAAATTTCTACTAGAAATTCTTTAAAACTTTAAAACGGAATTCAGAAGATTCTTTTTTCTCTGGGAATTCTTAGAAGTTTCCTCTGGATTTTTTTTTTCTGAATTTGTTCTGAAAATTCTAAGAAATTTCCACTGGATTTTTTTCGCATTGTTACGGGAAATTGTTCCAATATTTTCACTATAAATGCTTTGGAAATGATTCCGTGTCAAATTCTTTGGACTTTCAACCATGTTCTGATAAATTTACAAACAAATCTGTCAAATTGCCACAAATCTCCAAAATTGCCCATAGTCAACATATTAGTTCTGCTTGTAATCTACTTGTCATCTAAATTCTGGCGAGTGCGAGATTTCTCTTGTTTCGGACCGCAGAACGATCGTTCGATCTGCCGAAATATTGTATTCTGCATTGCGCGGCCGGTAATAAAGTTAATCAGTTCAGTGCGTGATTTCTCGTGTTTCAGATTCTCCAGTAAGCAGAGCAACCGACCGGTCGTCGAAATTTAGTTACGCTTTGTGCGGAAAGCAAAGCGATCGGCCGGTCACCGAAATTTTGTTCTGCTTTGTGCAGGTGAGTAAGTTAATCAGAAAGTGAAAATTTGGTTAGCATCTGATAATTAAAATATTTAGCGTTTTTCGATTGGTTTTGTTTTAAATCAAACTACACGCTATACACGGCAGACCGTTTACCAAAACGAACCCTGCCACACTCCCTACCCCATATATCCAACATCCAAGTGATTTCTCGTGGAAGTGCAGATGACTCCAAGATTTTTTTATGTACAGGTTATCCGACTTGTCAATATCCCCAACTCAGCCATCTTGGATTTTTGTATGGAATTTATGCTCGTTTGTTTACGTTTTGCACTGAAAATGTATGTTTCCCCCCCGCGCTGGTTATTCCCATCTACTGACGAAGTCGGATAACCTGTACATAAAAGAAATCTTGGATGACTCGTCGGATTCTATCAAAGCGAGTATCACGTTAACAATTTCCTACCTATTCCTTAATTGACCTGCATTCGGGCACGGCCGGCGCTGGTATTGCTTATTTTTGGGTCACCAGTTCTTACACATTGAAGATGATGTTAGTCTCAAATTTCATCTGTTGGTTCTCTGGTGTAATTACAGCTGGCCTGGCAATAACTGAGTAGCAACCGTGGGCGGTCAATCATGCTCATGCTCATGCTTGATATCTAATAACAAGTTCTGCATCTACTCTTCACGATACATACATAAAACACTCAAATGCACGACGTTATTCGTTGAAATTAACATTTTAAAGTCTGACTAAATTAGCCCTATAGTAGACCCCCTGGGGGTCCATATAGGAAATTGCTTCCCCATAGTCGACACTTCATTTGATATTCATGTTCCTAGAAACATCTTCGGGTATTTTTTTTATACTCCAGGAATACCTCGAGAATATTTTTCAGAAAGCTTTTTCCTGTTCTTTTTTATCATCTAGGTGTTATCTGAAAAATTAAACCAAAAATTCCGACGAGCAATCCTCCAGACATTTTTTTTTCGTAAAAACCTCATAAATTCCTTTGAAAAAAACTTGAGGATTTCCTTTGAAAATGTTTTTCTTTCGGACAATCCATTCCTTCGGAAGTTCCATTCCTTCTGATTTTTTTAAAATTTTCTCCAGGAATTGCTTCAAAAATTCGAGAACGATCTAAAATCTAGGAAACTCCGAAAAATGTTTTTAAAGGAATTTCAGAAAGAATTCCTGAAGGAAATTCAAACTTTCATAAATTCCCCCAATGCCTCCAAGAGATTTTTTGAAAATCTCATTAGAATTTTTTTGGAAATTTCTTTAAAAATTATATCGAAATTTAATTCGGGAATTCTTTCGGAAAATCCTTTACGATTTACTTCGACTTTTTTCTAAATAATTCCTGTTTTTCTTAAGAATCCATTTGTAAATTATTTCAGGAATTCTTTTGAAATTATGCCAGTTGAAATTTCTTAAGAGATTACGAAATGAATTTTTGTAGGATTTTTAAAAGAAATTTTGAAATGAATTTTTAATCGAAATTTTTGAAAAAAAAATTGGATGGATTTTCTGAAGTAATATCTGATTTTTTTTTAAGTTTTATTAAAGTGTTTTTTAATCTACAGATTAAGTTCAACGCCGAATATCCGATAAAATTCTCAAAGGAAACCCCGAAAGAGTTAAAACAATTCCGTAAGGAAATTGAGAGGCCCTCCTTAGCCGTGCGGTAAGACGCGCGGCTACAAAGCAAGACCGGTCTAGGCAACTTTCGGATTGGAAATTGTCTCGACGATTGTATGACACCCATTTGCCAGAATGGACCATATGCCAGAAAGCCATTCCCCAGAATAGACCATTTGCCAGAATGTAATTTGCCAGAATGCACCATTCCCCAGAAATAGTAAAACTGGAAATTCCAATTATTATTGATGGCTAAGGAATAGAAAAAAATTATATAAAGAAGGTAATTTTGCATAACGTGGATTTGGCATTATTTATTAATAAAGGGATTTGCGATATAATTAATTTTCATAAAAGGGATTATTCAACATATTAAACAATTTTCAGAAAGGTGGATACTATTTATCAAAAAAAAAACATATTTGTCTAATACAAACAAACTGTTAACGAATGGATATCATTTTTCTTCGTCTCATTCCAGACGCAGACTTCATTTCAAAAATTAAATCATATCTACAATTGGATAATATCATTTAAAGTCATACAAGACGCCATTTAATTCCATTGAAGAAGTTATATCTACAAGTCTAAGCAAAATGTCTAAAAGAAAGAAATCATATCCACAATTGACATATGAGCGATTCCAAGCAACAGCATCAAAATTTAAGAAAATTTTTAATTCATGATTTTCTATTGAGTTGAAACTTTGCACAGTTTTTCAATTTCATCTAAATCGTCATTTTCGATATCAAATCTTCATATTGAGTCACGACTAACTTTTCAAAAGGGTGTATGTGAAAATGGTTCAAAATATTTAAAAGCTGCACAGCAAAAACGGAATGTTCGATTGTTATGATTTTTCAGCAAAGTTAGACAACTAAATGGTGATTCTTAAGAAAATGTGCACAGTAAAAAAAAAAATTTTTGCCTTTAAAAATATCATTTTGTCACAAAAACTCAAATATCTCAAAACCCTATCTTTTTCGAACGTAATTTTTTAGGAAAACGGTCCATTATATTAGCTATCTACCATAAAAATTTGGTGATGGTAAACTAATAAACAAAAAAGTTATGACATTTCAAACATTTCACAATTTTCACATATAGTAAACAAAAAAATTTCCGTGTATTTTTTTCAAGAATCGCAGTTTGATGCTGATTTTATTGTTAAGGGCCTTGCGTGAGTTAAACAAGTTGTTTGTATGATATTCCATATTTATGTATTCATCGATATTATGTATATTATATGTATAAATATTATATGTATAAATAAATAAAAATGAATTAATATTATCCTAAGTATTAAATTAAATGTGGCAGTTACACAATGTTGTTATAGAAACTAAGAGTTTTGGGTTTGAATTTTGGTATGGGTTATGATATTATGAAAACAGTTTATTAATACTTATTTTTTATTTATTTTTATTCAAATTTTTTAAGATATCGAACACTTTTGAATTATTATCAGCACAGTTTGAGTATAGGTTTGCTTTAATTTTATTTTCCGACAATGGAATGAAACAGTGAAATTTTTGGGTTCCTTGGATCGTTTTCGCGTTATTAAATTGCTCGCTGAGCTCTGAAGCCTTTATTTCGTACTCTTCAGTAGTAGTAAAACAAAATGATAATTTGGTTAAATCTTTTCTTTTCTACGATTTGCCCAATCAAAAGTTCTTTCGCAGTTTTAATTGGATGCTCACGTTCTTTGGCTAAACTTGCTCTTGTGGCCATGCGCTTTATTGTTCCTCCAATAGCATCACAAGGACCTTTGCCATGTGATGTAGCAAAAAATGCCATTCTGCATCAATTCCGTACATTGATTTAAATTGACATAGGCTCGAAAAATTCTTACGATTTTTGTACTGCGACGCTGCTCCATCAGACATGAAATATATCTTTTGACTTCTTTATGCTTATCAACGCGTAAAAAGTTAATCATTTTTCAATGAACAAGTTTACGGATACTGAATCGTGTCTTAAATCTTCGGAAATTATAATAAAACTTAAGTGTTCAATTTGCGTACTTCCATTAAAATAAATAACGAATGGATGAATTGTAGCTTGTTGTACGTTCCAGTGATGGGACTGCACTTCATCTTGCAATACAAAGCTGTAATTTTCAGAAAAATCACAAATGACTAAAAATTCACCATTTTGTAATGTATTTTTCGTATTTTTAAAAAGCTGGATTGTTCTGTTTTAATGAAATCGTGAGGGATTAAACTTTCTAATTTCAAGCAAAAATATGACACAAACTCATCTACAGGTTTTACAATAGTTTCTATGTCACACCTATCCGTGGTCACCCATTGCTCAAATGATAACTGATCAATATATTCTTCTTCAAACTCAGCGAATAAAGTATTTTCCAATGATGAAGAATCTGGACAATCCGAACAAGATCGTAGATAGCAATTTGATGTTGTATTTTCACACAAAAGACTACCAGTTAACATTTTAATATCCTTTGTTGAATTGATTCTTTTCAAACTATGTAAAATAAGATTAATATTCTCATGGGTTGTGCACACACACATTATGTGTTCCTGAATTGGAAAGAAGCTTGCATTGCCTTGGCCGAAGGCTTGCAAATGAGGAAAAACCTACTTTATTATTATTGTGAATTTCCTTGAAGCGTGTGTACGCTTCTTTCAAAGTCGTCATCATTAATCGTTTTTGGATTGCTTGACGCTTTCCATCTTTTTACTGATACATAATCTTTTGACCAGGCATAGCTCGACTTACTTCATCATCTTCAAAATATTGAACTACTATTTCTTTTGTCTCATCTGTTAATGCAGTACTAGACCTAGTATTTTTGGTTGAAAGACAGTTATTCTTCAATTGTTTTGCCTCTTTTACTGTATTTCTATTGGTTTTGAACTCATCAATGGCATCCTGAATAGACCACGAACTTGGCAGCATCGACAAAATCAATAATTTTTCTTTCCTTGTCGTGGCTGCATTCGAGAACCTTTCCTTCATATTTATAATTACCTCATCGTAGTCTGTATTTTCCACATCATCAGGTCCTAATTTGAAGAGGTTTCTTCGTACAGCTTCGTTTATTTCACGGTATTTTTCTCCGGGTAATAAACGTAGTCCATCTTACTCCATTTAATCGGAGTCACTTTTATCCCAGCTATGCCCTCGTTAAAGCGTTCGATGTTGACCTTTTGGATACACTCATCTTCCGATTGATTTGTTGAAACAGATTTCGCTGATGGTACGGTGGCAAGGCTCTCAGCACTTAATACTTCTGGTAATTCCTCAGTTGTTGTCGATACATCTGGCAATTCCTCAGTTGCTGTCGTTTTCGAACTTCCTGCGCTCTGCTCAACCGATGATAGGGTTTCTTACCCCATTCCCGGCCTAACATGCGTACGACTGCTTTATTTAATTGATATTTTTGACAGGAAGCAACTTTTCCTGAATTTTGTGGGCTGTATAATACTGCATTGGGGTTCACTTCTGCTTAAAAAATAGCTATTCGTGCTAAATATCGTTCAAAAAAGCTTTTATTTCATTTAAAGTAACGAGGTGCAGCACTCATTTCGGTCATAGCGATTCCCATTCCGGCATACAAAAAACCAGTTCCCGGCCTAAGCAAAATTTCACTCAATCTCTCAACATTTTACTCTCATTCTCTCTCGGGACGGTAGAAAATGCGACGTAAACAAAAATATGCACGTTCCACGACAACAAGATGCCAGATGGTATTATTCATAATCATTTTTATTTGGTTGAGAAGATATATCTACTCATTCAAATTTTTTCCAAATACTTAAAAACAATATGTTTTTCACCTTTTAAAATAGAGATAATTATAAATAACATGATAGCGTCAACGTATTAGACAATTTTCCTATTAAAGATGAAGGATCATTTTCATAATCCTGGCTTTTTGGCAGCACGGTGTGGCTAGAGGTTCTTGGGCCGAGGTGAATTTTTGTTCGGTTTGAGAATACGTTTTAAAATGTATTCTAATATGTTTAAATAAGTTCTAGTGAAACGAACAAATAAGAATAATTGAAGTGCGTGTGTTTAGAATTATGGTGTGCTGATTAACAGCTTCAAGCGATGATTGTATCGAGCACTGTGAGGATTTTCAGGTAGGTGTTTATTTGATGATACCGTTTTGTAAAAGTGGAAAGAATCACTCCGGCTCAGTGGTGTGGCATCGGAGAGCGAAATTTTGAAATCTACATTTTTATTTTCTACAATTGGATCAATTAGGAGTAAAACAAGTGATTGGAAAATATTGAGTATTGTGAAAAATAAATGGGAGACTTTTTAAAAATTATCAATAATAAACCTACGGCTTCCAAACAGTATAAATCATTAGTTTTCTGTGCAGTGAGCCGGGAACCGGGTCAATAGGCCCAAGTAGTGATTTACCCTATACAGATTGCTCTTTTGTCAACGTTTAGACGGCAGGACGTGCAAATGCGTAAATTTGTATTCAATGTGTACATTGGAGCATAACCAGTCGCTTTCAGTTTATCTATGGTGCTTTCGGTGAGATTTCGTAACTCTTTTGAACACTTTTTTTCATCAAACGGCCTACAACAGTTGAGAAAGCGGCTACTCATGTTGTTCGTAATATTTCAATAAACAAAATCACTTTTAAGTTTTTACTGACTAGTTTGGTGCCATTTGCTTGACTGAAGAAAAATTACTATAAGATCTTTAACAACCTTAGTAGTAGTAATTTTTTGCTTTTTCGTGAGCATTGTCATGGTATGTACCTATCATGCATTTGTTGTTGTTGAAGATACCCGTTTCCTCCCGATCATAAAGTCTATTCTCTAAGAGGTATATTTTTGCAGGTAAACTATAGACGTACACGTGTATATAAATCTTTGATTTTGCAGCTTTTGTCTTAAAAATAACATTTCTGATATGTTTCTATCAACGTTATTATCAACAGGTTTCAACACTATTAAAATAATTTTTCGCCAGTCACGTGCAATGAAAATTATGACACTATCAATACTTTTGATCACAACACTGGATCGTGTCTAAGTTTCTTATAGATGCTATGAATAATTAAATCAAAATATCATGAAAACAACTTGTTTAAATCACGTCCCTTAACAATAAAATCTGCATCAAACTGCAATTCTCGAAATAACTTACACAGAAAAAATTTTTTTACTAAATGTGAAAATTGTGAAATGTTTGAAATGTCATAACTTTTTTGTTTATTAGTTTACCATCACCAAATTTTTATGGTAGATAGCTAATATAATGGACCGTTTTCCTAAAAAATTACGTTCGAAAAAGATAGGGTTTTGAGATATTTGAGTTTTTGTGACAAAAATGATATTTTAAAAGCCAAAAATTTTTTTTACTGTGCACATTTTCTTAAGAATCACCATTTAGTTGTCTAACTTTGCTGAAAAAATCATAACAATCGAACATTCCGTTTTTGCTGTGCAGCTTTTTAAATATTTTTGAACCATTTTCACATACACCCTTTTGAAAAGTTAGTCGTGACTCAATATGAAGATTTGATATCGAAAAATGACGATTTAGATGAAATTGAAAAACTGTGCAGAGTTTCAAATATTTTCGAAATGGTCGCTCAGGATCGACTGACATGCCCCCGTGGAATGCCTCATATTCAACAACGGACATGGGCAACCACCTACGTTTAAAGAAGGGATAACATCTTCTTCTTTTTCATTGGCATTACATCCCCACTGGGACATAGCCGCCTCGCTGCTTAGTGTTCATTCAGAACTTCCACAGTTATTAACCGTGAGGTTTCTAAGTCAAGTTACCATTGTTGCATTCGTATATCATGAGGCTAACACGATGATACTATTATGCCTCGGGGAAGTCAAGACAATTTCCAAACCGAAAATTACCTAGACCGGCACCGGGAATCGAACCCAGTCACCCTCAGCATGGTCTTGCTTTATAGCCGCGCATCTTATCGCTAGGCTAAGGAGGACACCGGGATAACATCTATCCTTGCCTTAATCGGAGTAAGCACTTTTTTTTAAGAAATGTATCATATCCACCAATCACCATTGCTTCATTTCAGACAAACGCAAATTTTTGCAATATTTGCAAAGAAGGGATCACATCCACCCTTGCTTTAATTCGGACAAGCGCCTACTTTTAAAGAAGGAATCACATCCACCATTGCTTCATTTGTGGCAAACGCCTACTTTTAAAGAAGCGACCACATCCACCATTGCCTTAGTCCGAGCATGCGCCTTCTTTTAAAGAATGAATTAGATGCACAATTACCCTTATCCGGAAAAGCGCCTTCTTTTGAAGAAGGTATCATATCGACCATTGCCTTAATCTTGGCAAACACCTATTTTTAAAGAAGGGTTCACATCCACCATTGCCTTAATCCGGGCAAGCACCTACTTTCAAAGAAGGTATCATATGCACCATTGTTTTAATCCTAGCAAACGCTTATTTTTAAAGATTTAAAGAAGGGTTCACATCAACCATTGCCTTAATCCGGGCAAGCGCCTAATTTCAAAGAAGTTATCACATTCACCATTGCCTTTATTCGGACAAGCGCCTTCTTTTGAAGAAGGGATCATATCCATCATTGTTTTAATCCTGACAATCGCCTATTTTTAAAGAAGGGTTCACATCCACCGTTGCCTTAATCCTAGCAAGCGCCTGCTTTTAAAGAAGGGATCACATCCACCATTGTCTTAATCCGGGCAAGCGCCTACTTTTAAAGAAGGAATTACATCAACCATTGCGTTAATCCGGGCAAGCGCCAATTTTAAAAGAAGGAGTCACATCCACCATTGCCTTAATCCGGGCAAACACCGATTTGAAAGAAAGGATCACATCCGCCATTTTTGCCTTAATCCAGGCAAGCTGCTATACTCGGCTTATGTATGCATATGTCTTATATACATATTAGGTATTTTCAATAGAATATAGAATAATAGAATCGACAACAACAAAGCAAAATTATAAAAAATGTCCCTTATGCCAAATGACCCTCTATTTTAACGCTGTTCATAGTTATGCCAAAAGTTTATGGCGTTAAGAATTATTGCGCATACTGGGCAAACGCGTGCATGGCAAATAGATGATGACCAATTCTGGGGAATGGTCCATTCTGGGGAATGGTACATTCTGGCGAATGGCTTTCTGGGGAATGGTGCATTCTGGTAAACGACTTTCTGGGGAATAGTCCATTCTGGCATATTGATTCTGGCAAAAGGTCTTCTGGCAAACGACTTTCTGGCGAATGTCATACAACCGTCTCGACTTCCTTGGACATAAAAGTATCATCGTGTTAGCCTCATGATATACGAATGCAAAAATGGTAACTTGGCTTAGAAACCTCGCAGCTAATAACTGTGGAAGTGCTTAATGAACACTAAACTGTGAGGCGGCTCTGTCCCAGTGTGGGGATGTAATGCCAATAAGAAAAAGAAGGAAATTCTAGAGAGATAGGGGCTGTCCATAAACCACGTAGACTTTTGAGAGGGGGGAGGGGTTTCGAAAAAGTCTACGATAGTCTACGAAGGGGGACGGGGGGGGGGGTATACCAAAAGTCTACGTAGTTTTTTTCATGTTTTTTTTTTTGTGAAAACGATTTATACAACAGCTTCGTGCGAATTTCACTTGTTTGATTTTTTCTGGATACTTTTTTTTCTTTTGCGAGACGTTACCGAAATAATCTCTTGCATTACTCGATAAAAATCTAATGAATTTCACTAAAGCAAAAGTCTGAACTACGGCTTAAAACTATCATGGATTTCACCAAGAAATTCTTCTGTGTTGAGCAGGTATTCTATAAAAACTTTCGAAAAAAAATTCAAAATTTTTACTTGGATTTTATTGCAGATTCTACTAGAATTTCTTTTGATTTTCGTCAGGAACTTCTTAGGAAACTATTGAAATTATGTCGTACTTCCACGGATTTTTTTTTTTAATTTGCAAAGGAAGCATTTTGGAATATCCAAGAAAAAGTCTTTTTGCAGATTTTCTTAGAAGTCCCGGGATTTTTTTTTCCTAATTTCGGAAATTCTACAGAATTTTCGCGAGGAATTCTTTGGACATATAAGCAAAATTCTTCGAAATGCGCATGGGAGATTCTTCGCAAATTTCATCGGTAGTTTTAATGCAAATTCTTTGGAATTATCGATGGAAAATCTTTGGAATTGCTAAACAAATTGTTGAAAACTTACACGAGAAATTATTTGAATTTCCCATCAAAAACTGTTTAAATTTCCACAAAAAAGAATTTGCAATTTTTATTAAAAAAGCCTTTGTAAATTTCATGAAAATTTGTTCGATTTTTTTACGATAAATTCACAAAATCTTCAATAGAAAATTGTCCATAATTTCCACCGAAAATTATTCAGAAAATTCTTTGGAATGTCCACAAGATTTTTTAAAATTTCCTCAAGAAATTGGTCCATATTTGCAAGAGAAATTTGAAAATATTGTAGAAAACCATTCTGAATTTCCACGGGAAATATTTCGGAATGTCCGTTTTGAAATTACCTCGGGAAATAATTCTAAAACTCCTCGGGATTTTTTTAACGGGGGAACTTTTGGAATTTAGAAGAAAATTCTTGGGATTTCAACAGATGATTATTCAGCGGAATATTGCATGTTATTCTCAAGAAAAGCATTGGAATTATCACGGAGAGTTCTTTGGAGTATTACCTGGAAGCTTTCAAGTTTATCAATTGAGAAATTTTACGAAATTTCCACGCAAAAATTATAGAATGTATTTTTTTCCTGTTCAGGTGTGCCCCTGCGACCAGTTATTAGATCTATTGTATCCTTAGTGTTTGAGTGCATGTCGAATTACTCCATTACTATTGATCAGCAATGCAGTATCGGTTTCGATACAGTTGTTGTTTTGTTTTCTCAAGAGCACCATGACAAGGACCCACTATTTAGACCCTTCACAGAGAGCAATCCCATTGAAGGCTCGCCCCTTATCAATAGGAAATCAATCCTTTAACAGAACAGTAATACTGTTTTTGGCCATGCATCGGAGCCCTAGCCACAAGCTTGTCTTGCTTCTAGAATATCACCAGTAAAACCCTGAAAGCCCGGGATTTAGCTTTGTCTACAAGACCATTTCAAGCAAGAGAATTTGTTCAGCAATAAGAACATCCGTGTGTTCCTCTCACTATCATTGTTCACCAGTTCACGAAGAGTTAGTACGTATTTAAACCCCTAACTCGATTTTTCCAGCAGTCAGTTCAGCCTAGGAAAGGGAAAAGGTAACATTAGTTATGTTTTAGCTACTGATACTGCAGTTATGGTAGCAGGGAAAAAATATGATGAATCGTTAATTACCACAACTTATTGCCCTAGCTAGAAAAATGGATTAAGCTAGGGCTTTGTTTGGTAGATTTTACACCGTAACACACTACGTCAAAGTGATCTACCGTGTTACGGGACAATTGGAATGTATACTTGACATTCTCGGAATTTCAACTCAAAATTTTTCAAAATTCTGAAAATTCTTCGGTTTTTAAACATTTGAACCAGCGTTGAGAATTATAGGTCAGATGCGTGACAGATTTTAAGCGCGCCGATGCAAAAGTGTCGGCGGTGGTGGCGCACACCTCTAGGAGGAATAGAATTCAACAGAAATTAAATTATTTGGCTTTGAGATTTGATTTCAGGAGTTATGGATAGAGGATTAAATTTGATTTCATTTCGAATTGATTTTTGTTTTGTTGGATTTTGTTCAGTTTGATTTTGTTATGTTAGAAATTCGAGTTTTTCTGTATTGTTTACATGGAAATGGATTTGAATAGCTGAATTTAAAACGTGGTTGATTTCCATATATGATGAATATGGTGAAATTTCGGTCTCCGTGGTTTGTGGACAGCCCCATAGGTAGGAATGAAAATTCCGAATGAATTACTGAAGAAATTTATGAAGGATTTCATAAAGGAATTGCTTGATAAATTTTCTGAAGGAATTTCAAAAGGAATTCCTGAAGGATTGCTGAAACCATTTTTGAAAAACTTTCAAAAGACATTTCGAAAGGCTTCTAGAAGAATTTCTAAAGGGATTCCCGAAGCAATTGCTATTGTAATACCTTGGAATTCTTGCAGGAATAACTTAGAAAATTCATCCAGAAATTTATTACCGTGCGGGACCGAAATCCGTACAGCACCGAAATCCGTCCACCTCATGAGATATCAATAAATTAAAGGGGATTGAAGGTGAATCATGAAGAAATAATTTATCTTATCCTGTTCCGATACTTGGCAATAAGCTTTTACGGCATAGAAATGGAAAGAAGGCTTTGAAATTAAAACAACAAAAATCAAAAACAAATCGCCACCCACCAAACGCGGAGTTTTGGCCGCCATTTTGTTTTCGTGTAGAGCATAATTGCACCAAAAGTAACTGTGTTTTAATTGCTAATTGCGAATCATTACATAAGATAAGCGGAATACAAATCGAAGGGATCGCTTCTCAAGGTGCGTATCGAACTATTTACAGTGGTAGTTTAGTCAATCAGAATGCTTCAATTTAAATATTTAGTTTAAAAATAGCTGTACGGATTTTGATCCTTTGATTCGAAATCCGTCCACGGTGGACGGATTTCGAGTCAGGAGTAGTTGATTTTATTCATTATTTTATCATGTTTTTCGACGTTTTTAATGAGTAAATGTGGAACACTTCAAAAGCAGAAGCCATCATGCTCCTGTGCCAATGACAAACGTTTTATTTACGTTCGATTCCTGTTTTCTAATGACTTTTTCATGTACTGAGGTGCTTAAGTGTACGGATTTCGATGCCCCACGGTAATTTGGAAAAATTAGCTCTAAATTGGGCGATTATATTAAAATTTAGGGAAAAATGTTCAATTTGGTGGGTCACGAGTCCCATCGTGCCTCAGTTTAATTCCACCAGTGTTCAAGCCCACAATAAACAAATTCTATTCTTCTTCAATGCTTGAAAAAGAGAGTGAATTAAACAGCAGAAAACCTTATGGACTGGTTCTTTTTCAGTTGTGAGGCGAGTTGATTACCTACATCATCTGCACTTTCCCTTTCCCTGATTGGCCCAATAATTCCCTGATTTTTCCAGGTTGGCATCAATTCCCTGATAATTCCAGGTTTTTTTCATGTAGTTGACAGCCTGTATGAATAATAAAGGTGCGGGGTTTATCGACGTTGGCTTGTTTTGGTAGATCTTCAGCAAAATAAACATTAGAGGAAAATTTTGTAAACCAGCATTAGTCATGTACATTCCGAAACTTATACTTTTCATAAACTTATGAATGTTATTAGCTTTTTGAGATGGGATCATTCATTAGGTGGCATAATGAAGAGTATAAGTCGTTTCGAATATTTTTTTTCCATAACATATAAGGTTTTTTTTTAGAAGCGGCAGTATCGGCTTACGTAACAGGTGTAGTAACGAAATGTCATGTATTTGCATTCTGTGCCGGAAAATGTCCCGATAGTCGACAATCTGGAACTTACTTGTTTATAGAACGGCTGGTTAATTGTAGTACGGCATTATTATGAAGTTTTAATAGATCTTTCTCCTGTGTTCCTGTGAACAGAACACACGTCCGAAAGATGCAATAACCCCATAGTTGAAGTTGGCATTAGTAATAGAGTAAGTATTAGATTAAAAATTACGTACTTTCGAATGATCGACTGTTTATTGTTATTTTAACTCAAAACGGCTACGCAGTCTTTAAGGATTAAAACAAGATTTATATTTAATTTATAAATTATAAATAATTTCACAGAATGTACCACAAATTTTCAAACTTGACAGTTTTTGTAAGACTAAACATTAGACAAGGAACAAACATAATATTGTAAGTCAAATTTTAACAAACATGTATAACACACAACTCATTACCCAAAATTATAGTTTCCCCTGATGAAGACACCAACCCCGTGTCGAAACGTTGGACAAATATAAATCTTGTTTTAATCCTCAAAGACTGCGTAGCCGTTTTGAGTTAAAATTAAAAATTACTTTAAAGCCAATAATCCTATAAGTTTGAACAGTTCAAATTTTTTTAATTATTTTACTTTTTGTCTGTTGTATAGGCTCAATATGCACCCTGGTCTTTCTGAACGTTCTCTTGCTGCCCAGTGCATTGAAAAGGTAAGTAGGCAGTTATGAATGAAAATTTCCCAAAATTACTCCATCGGAGTTGATGGTGGAGTAACTAGAGGCGCTGTCAAGACGATCATTTGGATTCATGGTTATCTTTTGACGGAGAGTTCAGTAATAATGGCTGACCAAATATTTATCCGATTATTCAGATGTACTTACCCGCAAGCGAAAGAGCAATACAAGTGTCCTGCACCACTTCCGATATGGAAACAGAAACCATGGCCGACGATAATACTGCATTGAACTGAGTTTTGTGCTTCACACTACACGCTGCACGAAATGATGGATTGCAGCGGGGCTAGCTTGATGACGCCGGTGAAAGAACGCGTTGAAGTGGACACGTGGAACTTGCTGTGGATTTCTCAACATGGAAACTGTGTTACGGCTTATTTTAATTCGTACTATTCGTAAATGTTAAAGTGAGACTGTACCATTATTCGTGACACTATGAATGTTCTCCGTCTGGAATCGAAGTCGAAAGTCTGTAAGTAGGCAATTAAACTTTTATGTGGTCAAAGGTTCCAGACACAGACAGCAAATTATTGATGTCTTATGGCATCGATTCTATCGGGGTGCCCAAACGAAATCGAGCTATGAATGCACCAGCAACCAAATTGATCTGTAGACAAAAAGCAATGCGCAAATCAAATGGGGTGGTACCAAGCGGGATTTATGGGTGAACGCTCTACCACAGACCAGGTGTGCGCCATACGTCAGGTATTGCAGAAATGCCGCGAATACAACGTGCCCACACATCATCTATTTATCGACTTCAAAGCCGCATATGATACAATCGATCGGGACCAGCTATGACAGCTAAGGCACGAAAACGGATTTCCGGATAAACTGATACGGTTGATCAAGGCGACGATGGATCGGGTGATGTGCGTAGTTCGAGTTTCAGGGCCATTCTCGAGTCCCTTCGAAACGCGTAGAGGGTTACGGCAAGGTGATGGTCTCTTGTGTCTGCTATTCAACATCGCTTTGGAGGGAGTAATACGAAGGGCAGGGATTGACACGAGTGGTACGATTTTCACGAAGTCCGTCCAGTTATTTGGTTTCGCCGACGACATTGATATTATGGCACGTAACTTTGAGAGGATGGAGGAAGCCTACATCAGACTGAAAAGCGAAGCTAAACGGATTGGACTAGTCATCAACACGTCGAAGACGAAGTACATGATAAGAAGAGGCTCAAGAGAGGTCAATGAAGCCACCCACCACGAGTTTCTATCGGTGGTGACGAAATCGAGGTGGTTGAAGAATTCGTGTACTTGAGCTCACTGGTGACCGCCGATAACGATACCAGCAGAGAAATACGGAGACGCATAGTGGCTGGAAATCGTACGTACTTTGGACTCCGTAAGACGCTCCGATCGAAGAGTTCGCCGCCGTACCAAACTGACTATCTACAAAACGCTTATAAGACCGGTAGTTCTCTGCGGACACGAGACCTGGACGTACTCGTGGAGGACCAACGCGCACCATCTATGGTGGGGTGCAGATGGCGGACGGTACGTGGAGGAGGCGAATGAACCATGAGTTGCATCAACTGTTGGGAGAACCATCCATCGTTCACATCGTGAAAATCGGAAGACTACGGTGGGCCGGGCACGTAGCCAGAATGTCGGACAGTAATCCGGTGAAAATGGTTCTCGACAACGATCCGACGGGAACAAGAAGGCGAGGTGCACAGCGGGCAAGGTGGATCGATCAGGTGGAGGACGATTTGCGGACCCTCCGCAGACTGCGTGGTTGGCGAAGTGCAGCCATGGACCGAGCTGAATGGAGAAGACTTTTATGTGCAGCACAGGCCACTCCGGCCTTAGTCTGATAATAAATAAATAAATGTTCGTAATCTGAATAGGCTATCAAGCATATGCGAAATTATTAGACGTGATCTGGAAAGTTCTTAAATTATTCGGCACAGATGTTTCCTGTGTCATAAAAAAATTGATGAATTTAATATTACTAGTATCTACTGGTATTGTAAGATTCCTATGGGAACACATATTTATTTTAATCTTAAAAACCAGTCAGCTCAGACCGTACACAATCCCATCACGTGGATACAATAAAAAACACTAAAATCTTATCTACTTTTCATTCCCCCGTGAAAAAAAAATATGGTCAAGCTGCTACAAATCATATCAATGATTGTTACCACGTGTGTCGCATCTTTCTGATATCTGATACGTTTTGTTCCGATAGACCAGATGTAAATTCTCACCACGGCACGTGTCAGCCATCTTTAGCCACAATTCACCCGCAAAACCATTTCTCTATCGCCGAACCATTCCTACTCCTACGAAACTCCTTCCGGCGAAAAGTGCGAAAATGCGCACGCTCCCCTGTCAAACGCCTCCTATTTTAGGGTTTTGTTTGCGTTTTCTTGTTTTAATGGCCGCCACGCGACTTGGTTGCACCTCGGCTTCGAGCCCACAAAAATATCACTTAACAAGTCGTCTCTTCAAGGCACGTGACCGACGGTATGTTGGGTGCGATACTTCATCGCCACCGCCAGCAATCCACTTCCGATAAGTTGTTATTCTTTTCCCATTTTAATAATCATTTAGCGCAGTGCTGTCCTCACTTAGGATCGGTTTGATTGGGACTTAATTATTTTATTGGCTACCGGGCGATCACGTGGCGTTCCAAGTGGGGGATGAGGAATGCTACGGAAGTGAAAGCACGTGACGCAACGGAAGCCGCAAATGTTAGTTTATTTGAATTTTCTCCGTTTTTCCATCCGCCTGCGCTTGCTATACGATTTCTCCCTTCATCAGTCGACAGTCCTGGTTTGAGGCGACAGGCGCATTAAATTAAGTTGTAAAAGAGCGTGAAATTTGTCCTTAGTTACGGTTGGTAATGCGTCTTGTGGTGGAAGGATTCTTTTTCCTGAAATAGGGTCCTCGAACGAGTAATATGTAATGCATTCATTGGTTTGTACATATTTGCTTTCGAACTTTGATTACATTACCTTGTGCGATGATTGGATTAGGTTTACTTTGTTGGATATTGTTTTTGATTATTCAATTTCCATTTAGCCAACGTCATCAGTAAATGACATTACAAGAATTTGATAATAAATGAAAGAGTAGATAAAACTGTTTCTATGGCAAAGATAAGTGCCTAAAAGATTTATTCGGATTATGATAGTAACAAATTACGACAAATATGTTAATACATAATTTTCTTGCTGACTACATCATAAGAATCAGTTTTTTTGTGGTCAAATTTATAATTTTCAATTATGTCTAGTGCATGCTTTTTTTAGATAAAGCCTAAGCTCATATGTATATCGAACAAATCCATTGGGAGTCACACTCTATTTACTTTTATTTTTTCTGATTAGATTTATACGTTCGTACACCATAAAGCAAACGGAAAAAGGATACACGCTTAAAAATAAAATTTATTAAGCAAGTATACGTTTACATTTCTCTTTCGACATCTGAAGAAAGCAAATTACTGCAATTTCACGCTGAATCTGTCGTTGCCTGTGAAACGTGGTACCTCAAACCAAACCGCTAAGAAAGCGTGACGAACGGTGGCAATCCAAAAAGGAAGCGGAAAAAAGGAAATCGACTATTTGTCACGAGGATATTGAGTTCTCAGTCAATGCTGTCCTCGGGGTATTAGCATTTTGGAGCATGGCAATATCGTTAGGAAGCAGATTTTTTTTCCAGTACCATTTGCAGTACGTCACGTGTGCAAATATGTACCGGATAATTATGGTTCGATCAGATCGCAGGTACTGGTAGCACCCCTCCTGGAATTGTTCCTCAAAATGAAAACTCCTGCATTGGACGAGGAGGGATGCAAACGCCCAGGGCCATTAAAAGCTAATATTATAGAATTTATTTCCAAATCAAATAAGCTAATGTGCGTCTATTTGTTTATCTTTTCTATCTAACGAGCTCCCTGCTGATTCGCTTCCATCCTACAGGCGCTTGTTTGAATATTTCACTAGCCGTAGATACAATTATTGGGTCGCTTTTCCATCATAGCTGCACAACTCGTAATGCTGTAAGGATACACGTCAAACTTACAACAAATGCAGACTACGTATTGTCGAAAGTAAAAGGGCGGAAAGTGCGCTTCGTTTGAACATTTGTTTGGCAATGAGATTAGTGGTTGAAGCGCGTGTAAGGCTTTCGTAAGAGATGCAATCACGGAGTTATTCGCTATGTTGCTAGACAGTCTCCAGTTAATTTCGAAAAGTTAAACTTATTCTTTTTAAGCACGAATAAAATTTTATAAGTTAGGTTTTTAGAATAGTCTGGAGTCTTCAAGTTTACAATATATTACAATCTTTAAGACTCCAGATTATGACTTGAATTATTTTAAAGAATTTTAGCGATTTTGAGAAATTTTGAGTTTTAATTGGAATTTATGTAATGTGCCTCAATTATTTTTTAGTTATGTTCAAATGCATCAAATTATTCTCGAGGAACACGACAAAACATCGACTGGACAAACACTTCTAATTTTTGTTTTTTCTTCAGTTTGGATTATTGGGAAGAATAACGGTAGCAGTTTTTTTTTCTTTTTTCCATATTTATTGGAACTGTCTTGGAAATTTTAAAGAATTTCTGTTTACAGTGCAATGAGTTGTTGTGCTGGAATGGAGTTGTGCTTAAGCAGTGAGCGGGATCTGGTAAAGAAGGAACAGGAATTGGACCAGATGTAGAATCCTCCTCGTTAATGCATTCAGTCGATTAAGATGAGCTGTTCAACGTTGAAGACTACTTGGTTGGTAATTCGTCAAGAAGTCTAGATCTTCTAGTTTGCTGCCTACGTCTTCTGACACACATCTTGGAACTGTTGGACATCATCCTCGATAATACTAACTAAAACTAAGGCCGAAGTGACCTGTGCTTTATATAAGAGTCTTCTTCATTCGGCTCGGTCCATGGCCGAACGTCCATGGTAGCCAACAACGGTCCATGGTAGCCAACACGTCGCTAACCACGCAGTCTACGGAGGGTCCGCAAGTCATCTTCCATCTGATAGATCCACCTTGCCCGCTGCGCACCTCGCCTTCTTGTGCCCGTCGAATCGTTGTCGAGAACCATTTTAACCAGGTTACTATCCGACATTCTGGCTACGTGCCCGGCCCACCGCAGTCCGATTTTCGCGGTGTGAACGATGGATGGTGCTCCCAGCAGCTCATGCAACTCGTGGTTCATTCGCCTCCCCCACGTACCGTCCGCCATCTGCACAGGCTACTGACATCCTGTTGTTCGCCAGATCGTAGCCAGGATGTCCTGGGCTATATTTTTTTTTCATACTGCATTTCAATGATGACAGCGGTCTATGTCTATTGATGATGATGACACCGAGCTTGTCACCGGCTCGCACCTGCACCCCACCATAGATTGTACGCAGCACTTTTCTTTCGAAAACTCCCAGTGCGCGTTGGTCCTACACGACCATCGTCCAGGTGTCCTGTCCTGTCCGTAGAAGACTACCGGTCTAAATTGCATTGTAGATTGCCAGTTTGGTACGGCGGAGAACTATTTTCGATCGGAGCGTCTTGCGGAATCCACTTATTGAAAATTGTACCACTCGTGTACTCTTCGTATTACCCCTTCCAAAGCGATGTTGAATAGCAGACACGAAAGACCATCATCTTGCCATAACCCTCCACGCGTTTCGAAGGGACTCGAGAGTAATTCCCAAACTCGAACTATGCACATCACCCGATCCATCATCGCTTTGATCAGCCGTGTCAGTTTATCCGGAAATCCGTGTTCTTGTATTAGCTACCATAGCTGGTCCCGATCGATTATATCATATGCTGCTTTGAAGTCGGACATGTGTGGGCACGTTGTATTCGCGGCATTTATGCAGTACTTGGCGAATTGCAAAAACCTGGTCCGTGGTGGAGCGTTCGCCCATAAAACCCGCCTGGTACTGCCTCACGAACTCCCTTGCAATTGGTGCTAGTCGACGGCATAAAATTTGGGAGAGTACCTTGTAGGCGGCGCTCAGCAATGTGATTGCGCGGTAGTTGCTACAATCCAGGTGGTGCCATTTGGCCGAACGGGTCGTTTGGCCGAATGCCGTTTAACAGTTAAAAAATTGACCATAGTTTACGAATGGTCCTTCTTCTTTCTACTCCTTTCTACCTTCTTCCTTCCTCCTTATTCCTTCTTCCTTTTTTCTTCTTTCTTCTTTTTTTCATCCTCTAACTTCCTTCTTCTTTCTTCCTTCTTCTTCCTTCCTTCTCCCTTCTTACTTCATCCTTCTTCCTTGTTTCTTCTTCCTTCTCCTTCCTTCCTTCTTTCTTCTTCCTTCTTCCCTCTTTCTTTCTCCTTCGTTTTTCTTTCCTCTTCTTTCTTCCTTCTTTCTTCTTCCTTCTTTCTTCTTCCTTCTTCCTTCTCTTCCTTCTTCCTTCTTCCTTCTTCCTTCTTCCTTCTTCCTTCTTCTTTCTTCGTTTTTCCTTCTTCCTTATCCCTTCTTCTTCTTTCTTCCTTCTTCCTTCTCCCTTCTTCTTTCTTTCTTATTCTTTCTTCCTTCGTTTTTGTTCCTTCTTCCTCCTTTCTGTTTCCTTCTTCCATCTTCCTTCTTCTTTCTTCATTCTTCCTTCTTCCTTCTTCCTTATTCCTTCTTCCTTCTTCCTTCTTCCTTCTTCCTTCTTCCTTCTTCCTTCTTCCTTCTTCCTTCTTCCTTCTTCCTTCTTCCTTCTTCCTTCTTCCTTCTTCCTTCTTCCTTCTTCCTTCTTCCTTCTTCCTTCTTCCTTCTACCCGAGCAGCACAAGTCAGGCAAATCTGGTTGCAGCAACTTGATTGCGACTCGATCTGGTCACATAAAAGTTGCAGTAACCTATATGGAATATGTGTGCTGCTAGGGTACCTTCTTCCTTCTTCCTTCTTCATTCTTCCTTCTTCCTTCTTCCTTCTTCCTTCTTCCTTCTTCCTTCTTCCTTCTTCCTTCTTCCTTCTTCCTTCTTCCTTCTTCCTTCTTCCTTCTTCCTTCTTCCTTCTTCCTTCTTCCTTCTTCCTTCTTCCTTCTTCCTTCTTCCTTTTCTTCCTTCTTCCTTCTTCCTTCTTCCTTCTTCCTTCTTCCTTCTTCCTTCTTCCTTCTTCCTTCTTCCTTCTTCCTTCTTCCTTCTTCCTTCTTCCTTCTTCCTTCTTCCTTCTTCCTTCTTCCTTCTTCCTTCTTTCTTCTTTGTTCTTCCTTCTTCCTTCTTCCTTCTTCCTTCTTCCTTCTTTCTTCTTTCTTCTTCCTTCTTCCTTCTTCCTTCTTCCTTCTTCTTTCTTCCTTCTTCCTTCTTTCTTCTTCCTTCTCCCTTCTTCCTTCTTCTTTCTTCCTTCTTCCTTCTTCCTTCTTCCTTCTTCTTTCTTCCTTCTTCCTTCTTCCTTCTCGCTTCTCACTACTCACTTCTCACTTCGTAAGGAAACATATTTCAACTATTCGGCCAAACGGCATTCGGCCAAATGGTGTTCGGCCAAACGGCATTCGGCCAAATGGTGTTCGGCCAAATTGCATTCAGCCAAACGATATTCGGCCAAATGACCCTAAGCCATCCGGCTTATTGTGCTTTTAGTAGATGGGACACACGACATTTTCCATCCACTCCTGTGGCAAAACTTTCTTCTCCCAAATCTTGGTAATGACACAAGCGCTCTAGCCAGTCAGTGCCTCACCACCGTGTTTAAATAGCTCTCCTGGTAGTTGGTCAACCCCAGGGGCTTTGTTCAGGAGTTCTTCGTAGTGCTGCCGCTACCTTTGGATCACTTTACGCTTGTTCGTAAGAAGGTTCCCGTTTATGTCCTCACACATATCAGGCTGTGTCACGTGGCCCTTACGTGAACGGCTCAACAACGGTTCAACGTGGCCCTTACTCAACGGTTCTTCCTGCTGGCGCTTTTTCCTCCGGAAAATCGAGTTTCGCCCTACCGTGCGGTGTTGCAGCAAACTCGCCCATGCTGCATTCTTCTCTTCCACTAACTGCTCACATTCGCCGTCATACCAGTCATTTCTCTGATCCGGGGATACCGTGCCAAAGGCAGCGGTTGCGATGCTACCAATGGCGGATCGAACATCTCTCCAGCCATCCTCAAGAGACACTGCGCCGTCAGCCGTCAAATGTTAAGCCGCGGCGTTCGACTTCGACGCGTATTGTACACCGTCGAGAGTTTTGAGCGCAGGCATACTGCAACGAGGTAGTTGTCGGATTCAATATTCGCACTGCGGTAAGTGCGGACGTTCGTGATGTCGGAGAAGAATTTACCATCGATTAGAACGTGGTCGATTTGGTTTTCCGTTTCTTGATTAGGTGATCTCCATGTGGCCTTGTGGATATTTATGCGGGGAAAGAAAGTACTTCGGACTACCATTCCGCGGGAGGCTGCGAAGTTTATGCATCGTTGGCCGTTATTATTCGATACGGTGTGCAGACTATCCGGTCCGATGACCAGTCTATACATTTCCTCCCTTACTACCTGTGCGTTCATGTCGCCGATGACGATTTTCACGTCCCGTAGTGGGCATTCATCGTATGTCTGCTCCAGCTGTGCGTAGAACGCTTCTTTCTCGTCGTTGTCTCCCTTCGTGTGGGCAGAGCACGTTGATGATGCTATAGTTGAAGAAACGGCTTTTTAAACTCAGCTAGCACATCCTTGCGTTGATTGGCTGCCACCCAATCACGCGTTGGCGCATCTTACCCAGCACTATGAAGCCGGTTCCCAACTCGTTGGTGGTGCTACAGCTTTGGTAGAAGGTAGCCGCTTGATGCCCGCGTTTCCGCACTCTCTGTCCTGTCCAGCAGGCGATTTGCAGCGCCCGCCACTACGTCGAAGTTACGGGGATGTAATTCATCGTAGATCATCCTGTCGCAACCTGCGAAACCTAGCGACTTCCATGTTCCAAGCTTCCAATCGTGATCCTTTATTCGTCGCCTAGGTCTTTGCCGATCATATCGAGTCGTATTATCTCTTATATTGTTCGTAATTATTGGTTTTCGGCTTATTGGGCCTGCGCAAACCTCCTGTCTTGTCGGAGGGCCGTCGTGTCAGGTCTGTTTTGTGTCTCACCTGACACCAGGACTTGGGCTTGTGCGCTTTGAGAGGCACACGGTCGCTTTGGCGGGGCCTACTTGCGGATACATGCAGCTTTTTATAGGAATTTAACAGGGCCCACTGTCAAACCCCACCACATCCTCGGCGGGTTAGGGACAAAAGATCGAAAGACAAAAGGTCGAAAGACAAAAGGTCGAAGGGACAAATGGTCGAAAAGGGCAAAAGGTCGAAAGGGACAAAAGGTCGAAAGGACAAAACGTCGAACGGAACAAAAGGTCGAAAGGTTTAAAATTGACAAGAAACTGAAATGGATAGAATCAATCTCGCACCAGAGTTGCCCTACACAGTTAGCAAAAACTCTGCTCTTTTGTTTTTACAATTTTTAACAATTAAATAAAATTCATTCAATAAGTACCACTAATAGATGGATGTTTGAGTTTTCTAAATCGGGACTGATTTGCGATTTGGGCATAACTTATTTTGTATACAAACATTGGAAGGCAAATTCCGACAGAATAGGTTTTCCTCTAGCAGGTAAGGGAATTAGTTTTGGAGGAAAGCACTTCCATTCTACGGAATCCACAAAACAATGTCTGTTTACAAAATAAGTTACGCCCAAATCGCAAATCGGTCCCGAAATATCACTTCGATCAAATACACCGGCGTGTATTATACGCCGTTGTATTTTCAATGCGTGCGCCTGTTTGGCAGCGGCGGGCACTATTATGACAGATCGAAGTGCCATTCAGAAAACCTAAATATTCATGTATTATTGGCACTCATTGGATGAACTTTATTTAATTGTTAAAAATAGTGAAAATTCATTCATAATATTGTCGTATAGTAATTATTCCTTCTTTGAAAATTGCTCATTCTCCAACTTTGATTGATTAGATGAGTGCGTTATTTCTGCTTGATGTTAAATGCATTTTCACTGTACACCCAACTTGTTATCAACTTGTTCTTGATAAACCTTTTGTCTCTTTCGACCTTTTGTCCTTTTCGACTTTTTGTCCCGTTTGACCTTCTATGTCTTTCGACCTTTTGTCCTTTCGACCTTTTGTCCCTTTCGACGTTTTGTCTTTTCGACCTTTTGTCCTTTCGACCTTTTGTCTTTTCGACCTTTTGTCCTTTCGACCTTTTGTCTTTCGACCTTTTGTCATAGATTCATCCTAGGCAAGCCCTACAACTCGCAGATGGCCTGGGGAAAGATCGTCAAGCCCTTGGACATAGTCTCTGCTGCCCGAGATTATATCAATTGTCCTTAACTTGTTGTTTTATTTTTATTACAATAAAAACAAACTATCGCGATAATAGGACGCAGTTGTCTATCGTTGCGATATTTTTTGAAGGTCAGTCGTATTGTTGCGGTATTGCCTGTTTTTCTTATGGAGAGCGATACCGCAACAATAGGACCTTAGCACTACCGCAATGCAATAATAGGTTCAAAGGACTCATTTTTTAGGGAAAGATGTTGGTTTTTCATCACTCTGAATGGATTTTTTCAGATAAAAGGTGCTCTAGTGGTTGATTCCATCAGTTTTAGCGGTTTCTCCATTGTTTTTTATTATACGTGATGAACTTATTATAATTAGGATAAAAAATCACGAAAATAAAGTTCCAAAAAAAAAATTATTGTTTTTTATGCTATTATACCCAAAATAAACTATTTTAATACTACCGCAATACTGCCGTAATCTGAAAAAGTGACGTATACGCCATTTTCCAAAAATGGTGTTAAAGAGTACTACTCATCGATCTCTTTAACAGAAAAATAGAAAACATGCATGTTGTAAAATGGCTGTTACGTCACTCTTCCAGATTACGGCAGAATATTAGGGCATGCCACAATGATAGGACGTTTTACCCTACATACGTTTGAAAAAGAACACATACAATGATGCAAAACTAATTCAAATGCTCACAATAGATTCACCCGTTCTCGGTGAAATGAAAATCTGTATTATCATTACGTCGTTATTTATTTTTCCAGATGCACTCTTATTTGAAAAGAAATTTCCAACATGCGGCTACAACCCCTTCTGAAAAATGCACTCATAATGGTCACTATGCAAAACTGGATTGCAATGTTTTTCCATATGCTGCTAATCAAAAGCAAACGATGACACCTTTTCACAAACGCCGGCTATTTCAATTGCATGAACCTTTTATTTTTCAACCAGCAGACAATACTCGAAATAAGTTGTTCGACTTCACCCGTGACCTACTTATTCCATACTCCTCGTAGCATAGAAATGGCCCTCTGCATAAATCAACGGATTGCCAACAGTTTTACAACCTCAAGACAAAAGAAAAATCAAATCATATAATGGGCGACAATCAATTTTTATGATTATTGCCTGTCCGTTATATCCAAGTCCGAAGTGACAAAGGACAACACTATTTCCTTCCTGAGATACGAACATATCTCAAAAACATCCAACTAGCCAATGGATAAGATAATGTGCGGTACCATTAGTGCACCCTCCTGGCATCCAAGTCTACACCCAAACCGAAATTTTGAAAAAGAGGCGCTGCATTCCCGATCGATCGCCATCTCACCCGATAGGAGAGTAATAAAATTAATTTCAGGACTCTGCACCCGGTCGAGCCATTGTTAATGTATGCAGCCGGGGCTCTGCGTCGCTTTTCTGATTTGCAGCACCGAAACCTGGAAACGGTAGAGACGATAAGCAATCGAGGATTTCTCTGATTTACGATGGAATTATACGGGGGCGAAGTGATTGTAAAAATTCGCTGGTTTGACTTTTCAGTGTGCCGCACGCCGCCGCATCACAACGTGCTTTCTGCAGCAGCCGAACCCGTGTCTGGAAAGAAAATTTTACAAACGCATTTCTGGCACAGCGACCCACCGAGGTGAGCAGGTGATGGCCAAACAAAAGATTTTCCCCGTCCAATCTGTATTGACATGGGGTGGCATTTGCTCTCGTTTTTATGAGAATCGTGTCTTTACCATAGGGGTGCAGCCTTTCGAGCTGGTGTGGAAATCATTCATCAAAAAGTATTTAAATGCCAGTTTAGAAAAAAAAAGGATTTTTAAAAGGTCCGTTTCGCTGTCCTGGTTGTGATTTATAGCTTTGCATTGTTCAAAGTACTATGCAGTCTGAACAGTCTCCAAGGCGTATAAGGGCGTTATTACTATCAGTTTGAAATAAATTTGCTATTTAGAGTCAGTTTATTTCCGAACAAGTTCAAATTTAGCAAAAAATGCGTCCCATGTAAAAAAATCGGATCAAATTTTCCAAAAATCCGTGTAAAAAAATGGTTCAATGAACATTTTTGTTGCGATTCGTACAATCAATCAAGCTAAGATAAAGTTTGTTGGTCTATTCCAGACATGATGAAAATCAATAACATAAAACGTGAAATCTATCCTTTTCTATGACATTATTTATTATGTAGGTATGTATCGTGTATCGTAAAGTGAAGACTCTCGATTTGGTGATCCTTTTTCTTAGTCCATCTTTTGTTCTTTCAAATGGAGTTAAATTTTTGACATATTAGTACCTGATGTTGAAAAGAAATATTCTTCAATATTTTCGTAAACATAACGAAAATTACTTTGAACCCCACGGTGAATGGCGACACCTGACGGTACTAATTATCTTATCTCCGAAATGCAAGACAACTTATTGTAGTTTTTGGGATACGGCAATGCCTAAGATTAGATAGTCTAACAATAAATGCAAGTCTAATCAGACAATGCTCAGAAAATGTATCCACAGATGAAATTTTGGCAAGTTAGGTGAATAAATGTATACTGCAACACCAGATTGAGCTTGATTTCGAAGCAGTCCTATAACAATTATTATACGTACTTCGCGATCGCGAGATATATCGGACACTAGGTACTTCATTTTTTGCAGTAAACGATTAAACAATTGAAGTCTTTCATTTTAATGTTCAAAGCAACAATATAAGCTGCAATTCTAACCCTCATAATTCTCCTTGTACAAAAAATCGTAACCATCCATATTTCATCGTTAAAATCGAATTATATATTTTATTTGAGGAAAAAATCGACAATTTTCCGCTTTGCTGAAGGGTCTGATTTTTTTTCAAAAAGAAAAACACAATCACGTAAACCAAAATCGCCTGAGTTAACGTCGACGACACACATCTGTCGGTTGGCTGGGTCGGTTGGCGTTAACGATTTTTTGCACCCTTATTATTTTCTATTCTTTCTCTACCCGAACGAGGACCTCAGACATTCGGAAGGGAAACACTCTGAGGCTCGATAATTAATGTTACTGAACTCCCGGTAACAGGTAACCGGAAACAGTCAACAGTTCAAAAGTCCAGCAGGAGTGGATGATCGCTTCAGAGTGCATAGCTAATGTGGGAAAAAATGGGGCACCCTTCTTGCTTGATGTAAAAAAATCTCATATGTAAATGCAGCTGCTTCATTAATTAAGGGACAGTTGAGTCGCGAGTACGACTTTGTTTCCTTCGATTAAAACGTGATTGAAAGAAGGGGGTGCTGACCGCACGCAGCACGTGTGGACACAGAAATGACATTTAACTTATCACACTGTAGAATCAAGTAATGCTTAATGTTACATTCATTCTAAAATTCAGAGGCTATAGCTATCAAAGCGTAACGCTAGGGGCACTGAAGTCGGAAACACTTTTTCCGACGCACCAGTTTTGATCGCCATCAATAACCGTGACTAGGGCGATTGATATCCACTTTTGTAGGTAACATGTGTATTAGAAAAGAACTTTGGTGACACAATTGCGCAGTGTGAGTCTTTCATAAATGAGGATTAAAGAGGGATTATTTTTGCAGTGTGGTTGTAGTGTCTTTATCTTCTTCTATGGCTCTTCATTCCAACTCGAACTTGGCCTGCTTCACAACGTAGTATTCTATTGGCATTTCCTCAGTTATTAAATATTAATTGAAAGCTTTTCTTTGCCATTGCATGAGTATGTAATCTTGTGTGCCAAGTACAATGGATACACTATGTCCAGGGATAGTCCTCGATAGTCCCCCTGATGTATTGCTTAAATGCGGGCCAAAAGGATACGGCTAGTGAAACGGTTTTGACTTTAGTGGGTCGGGTTAGAGTTTATATGACGCCCATCCCCGCACTACCTAGGACCCTCCCTGGGAGTTGCAGGTTTCCTTTTACCATTGCCCAAGAAAAAAACATGCCCAGGGAGCCGAAAAATTTGCTCTTTCGAAAACGTCCTAGATCGGACCGAGAATCGAACTCTCCAGTTTGGCAATCCTTCTTCTTTGCTCGCAAGCCTGACCGAACACCAGGCAGGCATGCATTATAAAAATTGAATTTTTGCCATAACTTTTGAGCCTATTATATATTTTAAGCCGGACAATTTCAATAAAAATATTGCCAGACAAGTGAAAAACGCACTCTTACCCCACCGATGGGGGTAAATAACATGTACATATTTACATTATTGATCATGGTGCATGGATGAGTGGCGCGTAACTTGTTTGGCCTTCTGCTAATTTTAGAAAAGAATCGCAATATGTAGGCTTTTTTTTCACCTGCGCTTAATGGGGCAGCCTCTGGGTCTGCCTCTGCTGCGATGTCCCGCTGGGTTCCAGTCTAATGCTTGCTTACAGATTGCGTTTCCGCCCCTACGTAGAGTGTGATCGACCCAGCCCAACTTCTGATCCAGAATTTCTGTTGCTATCGGCCTCTGGTGACAAGGACGATGGAGCTCGTTGTTTGAGATCCAGTTGTGAGGCCACCAGGCCCGAATTATATACCGCATGCATCTGTTAATGAACACCTGCAGCCGTTGAGTGTTCTCCACTGATACACACCATGTTTCGCTAACGTATAACAGCACAGATTTCACGTTAGAGTTGAAAATTCGTATTTTGGTGCGTTCACTTATCTGCCTATTTTTCCAGATATTTCTTAAACTAGCAAAGGCAGCCCTTGCTTTCTTGATCCTTGCGCCTATGTCGATCTTGGTACCGCCGTCTGACGCCATTTGCCTACCAAGATAATGGAAGCTTTCAATATTCTCCACTGGTTGCCCAGCTACTGTGAAACTGGAAGGAGTCACCGTGTTTACATCCAACGATTTGGTTTTGTTGGCGTTGATGACTAAACCTTCCGAAGAGGAGCGCTCGCCAAGGTCGTTGAGCTTACTCTGCATATAAGAGCGCCGTTGCGCGAGGAGTGCAACGTCATCAGCCAATTCGAAGTCGTTTAGGTGCTCCATGGTTATAGGCTGCCACAACAGCCCGCGGTTTGGTTCACGGTCAATAACATCTACCAGAATTTCGTCGATTACGATGAGGAACAGTAACAGTGATATAATACATCCTTGCCTCACATATGCTACGACCCGGATAGGGTCGGACAGGACCCCATTGTGCAGCCCTCTACACGAGAAGGCCTCATACTGTGCTTCGATGAAGACGATGATTTTCTCAGGAACCCCCTTGCGTCTCAGGGCGCCCCACATATTCTCGTGATTGAGACGGTCGAAAGCTTTTTCGTAGTCAATAAATACCAAGTAAAGGGACTCTTGGAATTCGTTGACCTGCTCTTTATTTAGAAAAGAAAAAAAAAACGTCGAGCTAGTGTATAGAATTGAGGAGAATTGGAACTAGAACCACGTCTGTTGGTGAGCGGTTATACTCTCCGGTGACAAAGATAGTGAACAGCCTCAGTTTCATCACATGTCAGTGATATTTGATTTTTCACAACGTTAGGGAGAATCATGAGCGTCTATGACAGAAAATAGGTACATTATGATTGTTTAATCCGTTTATGATTGTTAAATCCGCCTTGAGACCGTTCGGGATATGTCTCCTAAACAGAAATTGTAGAGCAAGTTATGTCAGAAGTAATTCTAGCACAAGCCCAGGTTGAATGGTGTTTGGACCGTCCTTGAAAACAGGCTTTTTGAAAATGAGTTGCGGATAATATGCAGGAAGTCGTGATAAAAAAAAACTTGATAAGTGGCTTCTACAAAAAGAAAAACAAAATGACACGACGCTGCTCATTTTTGTTAACGAGGGTGTTCATTTTTACTATAATTTAGTGCTCCTAACTTCGGTAAGATTTATAAAGAACATGTGCGTATGAAAAAAGCTCGCGAATTAAATCGCCTTCAAAACTTTTTGATTGAAACTATTTGAGAAACATTACATTAAAAAAAATCTGTTTATAAGCGATAAGGTATAGATACCCAAAAACTAATGTGAAGTTGAATGAATTAGTCGGATTTTTAAAATCTAAAATAAAATAGAAAATGAAATAAAATAATAATTTCTGGATTTCTAATAAGAGACTATGGATTTTTTGGATTTTCAAAATTTTTCCTCAGAAAGCCACGTCGAGCTCAAAATCTCAAAAATTTCATTTTAATTGGTTATTAAACCAAAGTATAATAACTGGTAAAATCGTATTTTTTTAAATTTCTTCATTATGTGGGAACAAATTTTAATATCTTATTCTGTCACCACCCCTCTCCAAATTTATTTATTTGAGAGGGGATTTCAAAATTTTGCTTGAAATTTATAACTTCCAAAATAAAATCTTTAATAAAACTATGAGTTTTTCAATTTTATCATTTTATGCCTTTATTTTTTATTTCCACTCCCTGATTATCGATAGGTCAGTGGGACAAAAACAGAAATTAATTTTCGTTCCGGCCTTATTTTAATTACTTTATATTTTTCAAACAGATGGTTCTATACGGTTCTACCAAAAATTTATAGGCTTTGTGAGTCCAAATAGTTCACCGTCTTGGAATCAATTAGATCATTTTATATACAGAAAACTTTTAGCTCATATTAAACAACACATTTTTTTTATCAACATAGTTTTGTGTAACAACTTGTAATTCACTATTCGTTCCTGTGAAACTGAGTGGATACCTTCTCGTGGTGTGTTAATTAATATGATTGCTTAATATGATGCCATGGTCACATTGCTAGCTTCTGGCTGATCCAACCAATACCACCCTCAATATCCAACTCCGTGGTACACCCTATTCTGTTTTTACACGGATTTTTTTTTACACGGCCGTGTAAAAAAAATCTTATACAATTTTTTTGCAAAGTTGCTCCATTTTGCATGATTCGTCGAGATTTTTTTTTACACGGATTTTCAAATTTTGAACTGAAAACTTTTTTTACACGGAACGCATCCCCCGTGTAAAAAAAAAAAGAATCGGGTGTACTTATGAGAGTGTCGCAGTCACTGGCCTCTTACTTCCATCCCGTTCTTCCCCCCATTCTTCCTGCTAGATAAGGATTTCAAAAATAAAACACTAGTTTGAAATCTATGAATTATATCAATGCTAATGCAACTTGTAGCTCTATCCCCGGTTTAAAACTTCATATAAAAGTTACAATTTGGTCACTTTTTCTGCAATTGAAAGTAACTATTTAGTCACTTTTTCGTCATCGTTGGTCACTAAAGTCAATATTTTGAACGGCATTCATCGCTACCAGCCCTGTATATAAGAGAAGAAGAAGAAGGAGAAGATTGTCCGCAAAATCAAGACAAAATTTTCAAAACGACCTATCTGCTTTTGTAAACAAAGATTCAAACGACGATTTGACGAATCTGATCAGTGGCGTAGCAACGGGGGGAAGGGGGGGGGATTTTGGATATAAAACCCCTCCCCAAGAGACGAAATTTTCAGAAGTGGAATTTTAGTGGAAAAAATGTTACGTTTATTGTTCTACTTTAACAATGAAATATGGATCGAAATTATTATCCGAAGTGGGGGGAGTATCTGAAACGGATGCCGTTTGCTCTTGACTATCTTGACCATCAGATAAATCTTCAACCATGTAGGTAAATCCATCTTCCAGCTCTGCGTCGCTCATTGAACTTTCTCCCTCATCGGCACGAATTTCTTCGGGCTTTGTCAGCTCTACTTTGCGTCGCCTCACGTGTCTCGTGCTGCGCCGCACTCCAGTTATTGTCAGTCTTTTGAGGGAGTTTTTCAGTTTTTTCATGAAAAAAGCTGCTAGCTCCCGTTGGTTCACCACCTCCATATCGTCGCTGCCCAATATTTGAAAGATTTCCAAAATGTTCCGGTTGGGCATTATGGCTGTTTTTGGACCCTTTCTGCTAACTCCAGTCCAGGTGCACATGGTTTGGAACTTTTTAGTGAACATCAAATCGAGCACACAGAGCATGCGGTCCTCCGCACATTTTCCACTTACGTTCACCCTCAGCCATTTAACCTAAAAAAGAGAATAAGCAATTTAATACAGGTAAACCACCATTATATTTTATCATTATGTACCAGTTTCTCACTGAACGTCTTATGCTCCAGTTTTTTCTCCAAGTCGACCAACTCGTGTTCTGTCTCCATAGGAGTGAAATTGAAAGACAATGTTTCTTCAATTTCTGTTTTACTTTGTGTCTTCTGCTTAACTGTAGCTTGAAAAATTGCAGTATTCTGATCCGAAATTACTGTAACTCGCTTCTCTAATGCATCCAGTCGTTTGTTGATTTGCTGCTGCATATTAATGATGATATCCATTTTATCCAAACATTTCTGTATTGGATCCTCCGCCTCAACTTGATGAACATCATCATCGGAAACGAATCGCACGTTATCCGTGTTTGCAGCGGAATATGCCGAAGTAATGACTGGGAACGAATTTCTATTAGCTTTCCGGATACCTGTCGGTGGTGCGACATTTACGCGCGAAGTGTTCTTATATACAAGCTCTTGTAAGAAAGTTTGGGATTCCTTTTCATGTCGGATTTGATTCGAATCTACATCGCCATCAGTCATCCTTTCAAGCAACTTCAAAGCTTGATTGTAGGATCCAATAAGATTACGTTTGACAGTGCACTTGTATCGCAGCCATGAACTACTGGGGCAACTATGTTCACTGCGGAGTAATGTCTCCTGCTCCTGAGGACTTCCATTGGGCCACAACACCACACTTCCATTTGGTGAGGCGCGAAGCCATTTGTTGGGCACAACCGAGAGCTTGCATTTTCCCTTGGCATTAGTCGTTTCAATCAAAGCGAAAGGCATATCTGAAAAAGATGAATAATCGACGATAACTAGCCTGCAATCATTTAATTTGATTTTGTTAGAAACTTACCCACGTCTCAAAATAGTTGGTCTAACACAAATGTTTCTCAGAAATGATTTTATTTTCAGGTAAACAAATAACTAGTTCACAAAAGGTACCGAAACGAGTGTTAGTCAGCTGTCAAGTTCCAATACAGCTTGATATGCATTACAGATCAGCTTTCGAAAAAAAATGTAATTGTGTTGGTGTAATACACATCAGATTAATGACATCCGTGCAATTGCCTATTTGTAGTTGTATCGACAAACGCACATATCCCAATATTAGTTTCATAACGAGTCTAATTCGAATGAACTGTGGCAACTAGCCGACAGATAAAAAGAAAGGGAAGAAAAGGGCAGAAATAAACATACTGCTGTTCGGCAAAGCAGTATTTACGGTATCAGCGATGAAGTTATTGTCGGGCCGCCACCAAACCGGACCGCGCGATTGAGCACTCGCGCTGCGACGCGAGTCGCGACAATTTGAAATATTTCATTAGTAGTGCGCATCATGCACGCATGGATGTACTATTATGCGCACTAATCAGAAATGAGTTGCGACGTCTGATAACTGTAGATATTTCATTTTATTGAAAACAAATTTTCGATTTTCTACTATACACGGAATACCTCGCTTATTCTATATCAGGCACCGAAACGATGGGAGGGCATTCGGTTGATGCGATGAAAGTAATCTCCCACGCTACCATTTCCTGAGACAAGAGGAATGAATGTTTTGAATATCAAATTATTTAGAGCTTTTTAGTGAAACGTCCACTTTCAAGTGGTGGAATTAAATAGGATTCTACCAACTCTAATAACAAATTAATGTTCTATTCAATAAATAGTTTTGAAAGAATTATTTTTAAATCTCAATCATCAAGTAAACCACGTTCTAACTAGCATTATGTATGAAATCATTGCTCTCAATCTTTTAATGCCATATTGCATTGCTTCACTCGCCTCTAGTCTAGTTAAGGTGTCCATTGCTTTCATAAACAATATTTTACTAGTAAATATTTCATTTTAGTAATTATATATTCGTTATATGTTTCAATTTGTTCATGTTCTCATTCTAAACAAAACCTAACTTATTTCTTAGTAAGTTCTGAGTATGAATTCCAAAATATCAAGGGGGGGAATAATAAAATATGAATATTACAATGAAAAATTATTTAAAAAAAACTCTGATTTGCTTAAGAAAGTTTTGCAAATCCTTAAAAGTATCCGAATTTTGTATTTTTTCTACTCAAAATATTATTTTACAGCAAAAATCCCGGGGGAGTAGGATGACATAATTGTTTTTAAATATTTAAAGGTTGAAATTTGAAAATGGAAATTGAACTTGAAAAATGAAATTTGAACTTAAAGTTATAGAGCAAGCAAAAACCAATCTGATTCAATACAGATACAATTTGAGACAAAATGCTAAAATAAGTCTCAGCCTGTCAAATTTTCAAATTTTCAATTATTGTACGTGGATTTCCCTATTGGACCCGACCGTTCGAAATAGTCGCTACTTGAACGGTCGTTGAAATCGCCGTTTTCACCTTCACATACATCTTCACAGTAAAATCTGTTAAAACTGACAAGTCTGCCACGTGCTTTTTGCTGTTTCCCTCGGACTTCACTTTCTTTTTCCGATGTTTTGGCATCTGTTTTGATAGACAAGGAGCAAAAAACAAAGTAATCTACCAAACATTTATTGAGTTTGGCAAACCTTGCTGGAAAAGGGAACGTTTGAAATAGGCAAGTGAACCGGCCTTCGAATCCATTGGTCAAGTAAATCCACAATAACTTTTTTGAAGAAATCCTAACGTGCAAATTTATGACAAATGTTAAGCTCCTGATTTTTGAGAATTTAACGGTGTATCACATTAGCAATTATATTACTCAAATGCTTTAGAATTCTGATTCTGAGCTGACCGGTTGAATTTTTGATACACGAAGAGGTCTAATATAGAACTAGGAGTGTGGATAAGAAAGAGTGCAAGAGTGGATAAAGAAAAGCAAGAAATAGACTTAACATTAAGGACGATTTGAGATTGGCTTTGTCAGACACGAAACCTCGTATACCGAAGTATCACTAATGCCAATACAAAAATCGTACTAAATGAATTACTAGGAGAACTGTTCCCATTTCCATCGTTGAAAGCACGCTTTTGCTCTCGAAAGCAACGTTATTGCACCGCCGGCAGCGTTTACATATGTAGATTACGAAATTCTCCTATTTTTTTAAATTTTGTGACTGGTTTTGGCTATTTGCAAACTGTGTATAGGTACCTTGAAAAGCCGGACTGGAAGATAGGTATACCTACAGTGGGATTTTGACCCTTCCTTAACCATGTTGAAATATTTTCAGACTCCAGTATTAAAATCGAGATCAAACTACAACTTGCCATGGCGATTGATAACAATAGGCGGATTTCATGGGTTGAGTGATTATAAAACGAATGATAACGCACTGTAAGTCAAGGTGTATTTATATCAGGCGCTCGTCGCATTGAATAGCAATTGTAACACACAGATAGAAAAAGTTGTTAAAATTTACACGAAAAGTAATATGTGCATTACTTAGAGCGTAAATTTAATAAATATAATATTGAAGAGTAGAACTGAAGTCATTTCGAAATTCAAAGAAATAAAGAATAAAAACCCAGATTAATTCACCTAGCAGTGATGATGCCTTTCTCGTCTCTTATAAAAATATATTGGAAAAATCACATTAGAAAGGTCAAAAAAGCTCTTTAGAGGAATGAATCGGTTCTGATTTTTTTTCCAAGGGGGCCCCTTGGAAAAAGAACAATGATTTTTCAATAATTCCTAAAAGAATGTCCTATCGAGCCAAATTTTCAATAGCAACGCATTTCCCGTCGAATGCAACTTGTTGCGAGTAAATCGGATAATGCTAAGTTCCAAATAGCGGGTCTACAAAATTTGTACAAATACACACATACAGACATCACCTCAGTTCGTCGAGCAGAGTCATTAAATTAATGTGTGAGTAAGGCAAAAATTGGGACATTAAAAATCTATACAACTCACGTGTAATTTCGTGTAAACACAAGCTTCAACCGCTAGACAAAAGTAAACATCCAGCAGTTTCAGTGTACTAAAAAGCTGTGTGCGACATTTTGCGCCGGAACAAGCTACACGATTCTTAAATACCCGTCAAAAGTAATATTGTTCAAAGACGTTTATTTTTGTTAGCCAAACAACTTTGTAGAAAGTGGTAAAACAGTGCCTAAAACATAGAAAAAAATATATGCTCAAAAAACTGATTTTAGGGACCTTTCTCAGAAATCGTCACATATCTCGTACGATATAAAGCCATAGGTATGAAGTGTCTTTAGCAAAGTGGCTTGAAATACCATCCGCTACAACTTTCCCACTAGGCTCATTTCTGGTTTTGATGGATAAGCAAAAACCACGCAGTCTGCGGAGGGTCCGCAAATCGTCCTCCACCTAATCGATCCACCTTGCTCGCTGTGCATCTCGCCTTCGTGTTCCCGTCAGATCGTTGTGGAGAACCATTTTCACCGGATTACTGTCCGACATTCTGGCTACGCACCCGGCACACCGCAGTCTTCCGATTTTCGCGGTATGAACGATGGATGGTTCTCCCAACAGATTGTAATAATTGGGTAAGTATGGCCTGAGTTATGCTGAGACTCCCTGAACCAATGGCCTCAGGGTCGGCACGCTCACCTCAAGCTACTCGCGGGCAGGGAACTCTCGCAATCAAAATGTAGGGAAAACCACAGAGCTTCACAATGCGACACTTTATTTCCTCCACTCTTTCACTTTCTTAAGTCTAGCTAACCTGTCTTCCTCGGGGCCCCTCTTCCTGGCAGCACTCCACCACTTCACTTCTTCCTTCTTCAACTCCTGTCCTTCCTCGTCCTCTGCCTAGCTCTCCTTCCGTCCTTCCTTGACTTCAATCTTCGATGCAAGGGCATTCACGCCGGCGACGGCGGCTTTCTTCCTCTTCGGTACTTCCTTCGCCCTTCAACGGCCTACGTAGCGTCGGTGGCTGACACCTTCCTCCTTCTGTTGCCGACGACTCGGCTCGCTGCGGCTTACCGGTGGTAACGCCGGGGTGGCTTGGGGATCTCCCTCGCTCCTTGCCGCGGTCCAAAACGACCAATAAGATGGCCGAACGGCTATCGGCGGAACAATGCCGAATCAGGCCGACAATGGAACCTGGGTACGATGGCGGTTCTCGATGGGGTTTAACCAAGGATTAAACCATAAAAACGGCGGGGTTCTGGGAAGGAGAAAATGCTGGGATCAGCTTCTGTCTCCGGAAGCAGCCACTTTAAATTACCTGACGTCCTCTACGCCTGGTCTTCTTCCACAAACTCTCTCACTTCTTCTAATTTGGTGCTTTCGCTAGCTTTAAAACTTTATTCCGTTCACTTCGAATTGCGTTGGATAAGTGACGGTTTCAGGCTTGTTTCCTGCATTCTAGGGTCATGACCTCCTTTTTCAGGTCAGTCACCTCGCATCATTCCATCAACCCAATTACGCCACCCCTTCATGGCTGCTCGACGATGGTGCTTCTGGCCCTCTGGTGTTGGGTTGGAGGACTATGGTGAGTGGTTGGCTGCGGACTTCTAGGGTGGTGGAGGCTAATCACGCCCTGCTCTACTGCAGTCGCTACTGTACATGGAAAACCTACACATAAAGACGAGTTTTACCTGCCATTCACAAACAATTCACGCATAACACTAAAATTCCACGAATTTCTCGGCAACACTCATCACATAACATAACCAACACTTACAAGATGATGCAACTCGTATGGTTCATTCGCCTCCGCCACGTACTGCCTGCCATCTGCACCCCACCATAGATGGAACGCAGCACTTTCCTTTCGAAAACTCCCAGTGCGCGTTGGTCCTCCACGAGCATCGTCCAGGTCTCGTGTCCGTAGAGAACTACCGATCTAGTAAGCGTTTTTGGTAGATAGTCAGCTTGGTACGGTGGCGAGCTCTATTCGATCGAAACGTTTTGCGGAGTCCAAAGTACGTACGATTTCCTGCCATGATACGTCTCCGAATTTCTCTGCTGGTATCGTTATCGAAGGTCACCAGTGAGCCCAAGAACATGAATTCTTCAACCACATCGATTTCGTCACCACCAATACAAACTCGTGGTAGATGGCTTAAGTTGTCCCCTCTTGAGCCTCTGCCTTCATGTACTTTGCCTTCGACGTATTGATGACTAGTCCAATCCGCTTAGCTTCCTTCTTCAGTCTGATGTAGGCTTCCTCCACCTTTTACTTACCATAATATCTATGTCGTCGGCGAAGCCAAATAGCTGGACGAACTTATTGAAAATTGTACCACTCATGTCAATCCCTGCTCTTCGTATTACCCCTTCCAAAGCGATGTTGAATAGCAGACACGAAAGACCATCACCTTGCCGTAACCCTCTGCGGGTTTCGAAGGGACTCGAGAATGCCCCTGAAACTCGAACTACGCACTTCACCCGATCAATCGTCGCTTAGATCAACCGTGTCAGTTTATCCGGAAATCCGTGTTCGTGCATTAGCTGCCATAGCTGGTCCCGATCGATTGTGTCATATGCGACTTTGAAGTCATTGAAAAGATGATGTTTGGGCACGTTGTATTCACGTCATTTCTGCAGTACTTGGCGAATGGCGAACATCTGGTCCGTGGTGGAGCGTTCGCCCGTAAAACCCGCCTGGTACTGCCCCACGAACTCCCTTGCAATTGGTGCTAGTCGACGGCATACAATTTGGGAGAGTACCTTGTAGGTAGCGTTCAGCAATGTGATTGCGCGGTAGTTGCTACAATCCAGCTTAGCGCCCGTTTTGCAAATGGGACACACGACACCTTCTATCCACTCCTGCGGCAAAACTTCCTCCTCCCAAATCTTGGTAATGACCCAATGACCCAATGACTGGATCAGTGTTGGTAAAAACTCAAAATCTCAAAACTCATGGATGATTCAAATCAAGCGTGAGTTGAAACGCACCCAACTCAGCATCTAAAAACTCATGGATGAGTTGAATCATCCATTTGAATCATCGTAGGTTTTCTTTTGTTCTCGTTCGTTAAAAACAGTGAATTGACGTTTGTCGTATAAAATATTAAACACTCTTTTATGTATAAGCAAAAAATTGCCCGCAAATTGATTTCAAATGCGTTTTTAAACCAAAATGATTTTTTGGCAAATGAGTGAAATGATGCGTTTTAGCATGAAAAATTCAAGCGTGATGCATTCCTTTAAAATCGCAGACGATTTCGATCGCACGGGAGCGCTCGTTGATTGAGATTTGTGAGTGATTTTACCAACACTGGACTGGATATCCTGGAGATCTGGAGCCGGTAAAATTATGTCCAGCGCGCGTTCTCCCAGGTCCATCACCATACCGCCATCTTCGTCTATACCACATCGCCATTTAGGTGTTCTTCGTAGTGCTGCCGCCACCTTTGGATCACCTCACGCTCGTTCGTAAGAAGGTTCCCGTTTATGTCCTTACACATATCAGGCTGTGGCACGTGGTCCTTACGTGAACGGTTCAACTTCTCATAGAACTTTCGTGTGTTATTAGCGCGGTACAGTTGCTCCGTCTCTTCACGGTCAGGAGGTCCATGTACACCACATAAGTTTACGCACGATCTTGCATACGGTCAGCCACATAGGAGGTGAGTCATAGAAGATTTTATGTTGTTGTGCATCCCGAGATGAATCCATGTTCGCTTGTAGTGGAAAATAAATCGATCCATCACAACGAGCTCGAAGAGTTTCGAAACAGCGCCTAGTGACGATATTTCACGATAGATATCGATTTCTCTCTTACTCATACAAGATAGAAACACTGCATTTGCAAGCGACATATTATTCTGTTTCACTCGATCTTTCTTCGTTGGTTTCTCGAACAGTTTCTTAAGTTTCGGGAGCAGTAGATTGTTGGCCTAAGGTCCCTATCCACCGTGAGGGGGCTGCCATCTTAGATATATGTAGCTTCCGGCGAAAAGTATTTCGTACTCAGCAGCTGGATGCCTATGCCAGAACAGACGCTGTTGGAGCCGCACCTCCTTGGTAAACAGACGCTCGATCAGTCGGGTCAAGTTTGTTTAAAGTTTCACCCAACACCAGAACTAGGCTAGTGCGCTATGAGCGGCTCAGGGTCTTTTTGATAGGGGCTGCTTGTGGATACTTGTAGCTTTTTATAGATGTTCAACAGAGCCTACTATCAAACCCCACCACTTCCTAGGCAAGCCCCTTGGTCGCACCCTCTCACTCTAGCTGATGTCAGAAGGACAATATTGCCCAGGCTGCACTACCAGCTAGGTACGCAACACTTATCTGGCGGTCAGTTATCATCGAAAGACCCGTGGAAGCGTGAGTATTGGAGCTTGTGAATTATGACCAGAACTATGTTTGACGCTCCTTCCCAGATGTCGCCTCACAATTTCGTAGCCCTCTGTTTCACTCGGGTAAACTAGCAACCCTATAACCAGAGACCGGCGGAGTGAAAAACTGTCGAATTGGCAACGTATGAAAATGCATGAAATCGCGAAAATAATACTGGCAGCACTTGAACTTTTTGCTTGCTTCTTATGGATGCAAAAAGCAGAGCATTAGTGATTAATCATAGATTTAATCATGATTAATGAATAATGGGATATTTATTCATTATTCATTAATCATAATCACCCAAAAATGAGATTTAATCATTAATCACTAATCATTAATCAGAGACTTTTACATTTAATCATTAATCATTAATCATATTCATAATTTTGTAGCGTTTATTCATTAATCGTCAATATTAATCACAATATTCATCGTGTTTATTCATTAATCATTAATCATAATCATACCTTTGATACCTTTGAAAGTACCTTTAATGAATTTCTGAATCTAAAAACTGGAAATGATTTCGTTGTACGTAATATTTCTTATTTTTTCAGTGGGTGTGATTTCTTGATTATTGATCACTATGCAAATCATTAAATTTGATTAATCATAAGTATTAATCGTTAATCATATGGATAATTAATCATTAATCATACACATATTGTGTCGATATTTAATCATAATCGTTAATCGTTATTCATTCTCGAAACTTTTTATTCATTAATCATAATCATTGTCAAAAAGGTATTTTATCGTTAATCCTAATCATTAATCATTGTCGACAACTGATTAATCATCAATCATAATCTTTAATCACAGAATTAAATGATTTAATCCCAACAAATTTAATCATTCATTTAAAGCTTTATTCATTAACGCTCTGGCAAAAAGTAAACAAGTCGAATTGGAACCGCTTTTGACGGTTCAATTGGAAACAAGATGGCGTCTTCGCCGATCTCTTATTCTAGTATTTCTAGGGTAAACCATATATCCTGCAGGAAACTTTAGCGAAGATAAAAAAAATGATTATGCAATGAAGGCTGCGTTAGCACATTTCGGGCAGACGGGAAGGAGTCTATCATCGACGCGATGTTGCGATCTTTATCGCAGAAATCAAGAGATTTGTTCAAAAATGGTATTTTGCTGTTTTCATGGAATAGTGAGTAGTAGTTTGCAGTTTCTCAAACAAATAATTCATATACTTTCGTGTGAACGTTTCCAGAATTCTAAAGGTGCTGGTAAAGGTTATGATTATTGAACTATGGTATAAGATGTATCATGAAACACATCTCTGGAGTTACGAAGCATGTTTTTTTTATTGTTTATTGGACATGTTCCTTCAAGTTCAAACTTTTACAGATCACTGCAATTGATTAAAAGCTTTTTGCCAACCACAACTATTGCTGAAGTCTACAAATGTATTACACAAGTAGTAAAATAAACATACTGCCAATCAATTATTGATTCAAGAGAAGAGAAAATCTTCAACAATGTTCCAAAATTATTCGCTGCTCAAATCATGAATTGGTTCCGGCGTCTCACTGCGTATTTGCCATGAAAATGTTGCCTGTAATTCACTACACCATACATGCATGGTGAGCAGATCCGTATACTCCCTCCAACATGGGACAATTAAGCAGATATTTATAACGAACTAGCTACCACCAGCATTTGAACGAGGGGGAGAAAAATTGATTTTTTTTTTCGAAAATTTTCTGATTGACAAAGGCGATTTATCGGATTTCACGTTTGTCAGCAGCCGTTATAATCTGCAAATTTGGGTACTTTTGACACGGGTGGTGGCGATATGTTTGTTGTGCGGCTTATTCGACACGCTAGATCAAATTCGGCAGTCATATTCGGAGAGGAACCCATTTTCGAAATTGTCGACATGCCAACCTTCACTACTGCCATCGCAAAAGCAATCGGAATCAATCAGGATTTTGGTGGATTATTTGTGCGGAATCCTTAAATTACCACCACTTTGGTGAAGCACGCCGCCGATTACGAATTCATTCGATTTTTTTTCACGTTTATGAATTGATAAAAATGGTCACGATTGTTATCACTCCTCTACCGCTGGGAATTAACGAAGTACGTCAGCTCCTCACTTCGGACCACCCATCAATATATTGTTCTCGATTCGGTAGCGGGTGCAGCAGGGATAACACTGTGTACAATATCGGTGCATCTTCATTTCTAAATTTGATTGGGGTAACATATCCTATACCTGCTAATGATCAGCCACCGACGTGACTACGGTATCCCTTAACAAACGGATGAATAATAATTCAAGCGCAGGGTGTTCAAAACAACATAAAATTACACTTTAGTATTCGATTGTCTTTATAACGTTTTAGCTAGTATGAAAAACATGATTAATTTAATAGCTGGATTTTTCGTTTTGGAAAACATAGATAGAGTATTTTACTATAAAAGTGTAATGAAAAATAAAGAAAATATTATTTTTATCAGTTTTTGGAATTGAATCCTAAATCATAATAACATTAGTGTAGCCTTATTTTATTCGCAATTACAATTATATCGTATTGAAGTAGTTAATTAAATCCATGTTATAATGTTTTTCTGTTATAAGTTATAAGTATTTCTACTTAATAAACTAACCATTAGAAATGTTGTAGCAAAGTTCAAAGTAATGAAGTTAACAAATTAAGGATCTTATTTCTTGTTTGTAATTCCATATATGTAAAAGATACGGCATTAGCCTTGTGAAGTTGAAATGTATATCAATCAAATGTATCAATTATTAGTTCAAATCTTCGATCAAAACCAAATCTTTGAAAATCATAAAGACGTTTTTTCATGGAATCAAAACCAAACACATTTCGTGCTATTCCCAAATAATTATCGCATTAGAAGCGTGCCGAAGAAAACAGGTATCTGTTTCTATTCCCAATCTTATCGCAAGCTTCCTATCTTTGCACATTACCAAAAAAAACTATCAACTTACTTCCAAAAATATCCTCTTTGTACTGTTAGTCCGCCATCAGGTAGAATTTCGCTTCGAATCATGCAGAAATGAGAACCAGTACGTACATCAACAATTCAGCACACTCCCCTATTCGATGTACAATGCGAGCCATATTCTATTTCATAGCGGTTTATCTGATGCATATCAGAACAAGTTACGAGGACCATCAGTTCCCCTTCCCTGGTATGTTGTTGTTTCTATTCCTATTTTAGTTAAAACTTCAAGTGGCTACTTCAAGTGTTATGTTTAATTAAATGTTCATTGCACTGGAACAAGTTTTTCATTGATGCGTCTTTTGAAGAGCCTGACCGATATGAATCGAAATTTGAACATACTTTCAAAAAGGCATTAGAACTCATAGAATTTATGAAGTAAAGCCAAATTGAGGGAGATATTTGTTAATATATACATTGAGCCACTTTAAGCAAATTATTCAATATATTTGACCGATTTCGTCGGAACTAATTTACATTTATTACTATTCACTTTCCAGAATTACTGAACATTCTAAAACAAGAATAAATGTTTTACAGATGAAAAAATTATGTTACCACAACCGCGCACTGGGGAAACCCGATTTCAAAGGTGTAAAAAATTGATAGTTTTCTTTACGAACAGCTTACAGAGCTGATAAAATAAATAAAATGCCAAAAAATATGAAAACTCGTGGTATATGGACATTGGGACAAAACGAGCTCAACATACAGAAGTGTTCCACGTCCACGAAACAGCGATCACTGAATTCTTCGGAAAATTCCCAATCGAATAAGCGCTTGATCTGTAAGTTGTTCGTAAAGAAAGCTATCAATGTTTTCCACCTTTGAAATTGGTTGTCCCCAGTGTGCACCGCTTGGAAAAAAACGAACAGTGGATAATGTATGTGACATAGCCGCGAAGTGGACGTAGGACTTTAGATAACAGTCCAAACATTATTAAAGCCTGTCCACGTTATATTTCGGACATTCAGATAATGTCCAATTGATTAGTCGCCATTTTATCAATTTGGACGACAGCTGAAACATGCTGAAAGAAGCACATGAAGCGAAAGATTTAGCTGTCATGTAAATGGTCCGTATCAGTGGTTTGTAATTTTTTTTTTAAATCACAAAGGAAGTTGGGTGTCCGAAATTTAACGTGGACACTTGGACAGGCTTTATTACAATTTTTGTGACCAATTTAGAAAAAAATATCTCAAGAAAAAGCTATTAATCGATTTTTCATCAAATGTTGAATTTTTTGCCATGGATAAAAAAAATATAAAAAAATATAGTTTGTTACCGCTCGCACACTAAGCGAACGTGACTGAATGATTGTCCCAATGTTTCGATTCGAAATTAACGTTCAAGGATCACATTTGATACGTAACATCGAAAGCATCGGCTCAACTAGGCTTCATCTTCCGGGTGGCCAAAGTTTTTTTAACTTTATTTAATGTGGCTAAAGGATTTAAAGACGTATATTGCCTGAAAGCTCTGTACTGTTCTTTAGTCCATTCTATACTTGAATACGGATCGATTGTGTGGTCTCCGTTCCACCAGAATTCCATTCAAAGAGTTGAAACAGTGCAGAAAAAGTTAATTAGGTTTGCGCTTAGATTTTTGCCGTGGAGCGATCCAGGAAACCTCTCTCGATATGGAGATCGATGCAAATTATTAAATTTGGATGTTCTTCGCGTTCGTTGAAACGCATAAAAAGCAATTTTCAACGCTGACCTCCTGACGCATCGAATCGACTGTGGACAGCTTAGTATCAATATTAGAAGGTGAATTACGAGAAATGCTGGATTCCTTCGCTTACCTAACATGAGAACAAACTAGGGATTAAATTCACTTAACAATAGTATGTGTCGCGTTTTTAATCGGTGTTACAGTGTTTTTGATTTTAATTTGACCAGAGCTAGTAAAAAAATATTTTTACGTTTATTGTCGCGGGATTGTGATTAGTTAATTAGTGTATGTTTGTTGCTTTCACAAATTGTAATTGTATACATAGTTTTAAGATGCTTCTGTCTTTAGGAAATTGTATTCTGTTGATAGAAAAGATGAGAAGGGTTTGCGCCCATTTGAGAGAGAGTTCTTGTATGCTCAACTCAAAAAGGCTTTTCCCTCCTCCCAAAAAAAAAAATAAAAATAAATAAAAATAAAATAAAAGTTACCAATCCTAAATGCACAATATACTAAATGTTATCACCCCAAATCCTATGTCCCATCCTTATTTATTTGTTATCAGACTAAGGCCGGAGTGGCCTGTGCAGTGCATATAAGTATTTTCCATTCAGCTCGGTCCATGGCTGCACGTCGCCAACCACGCAGTCGGCGGAGAGTCTGCAAATCGTCCTCCACCTGATCGGTCCACCTTGCTCGCTGTGCACCTCGCCATGTTGATCGAGAACCATTTTCACTTACTCCCAACAGCTGATGCAATTCGTGGTTCATTTGTCTCCTCCACGTACCGTCCGCCATCTGCACCCCACCATAGATGGTGGCACTTTCCTTTCGAAAACTTCCAGTGCACGTTGGTCCTCCACGAGCATCGTCCGGGTCTCGTGTCCGTAGAGAACTACCGGTCTAATAAGCGTTTGGTAGATAGTCAGATTGGTACGGCGATAAGCTTTATTTGATCGGAGCGTTTTGCGCGGTCCAAACTACGTACGATGCCATGATACGTCTCTGAATTTCTCTGCTGGTATCGTTATCAGTGAGCCCAAGTACATGAATTCTTCAACCACCTCGATTTCGTCCTCACCAATACAAACTCGTGGTGGGTGGCTTACGTTGTCCTCTCTTTACCCTCTTCCTATCATACACTTCGTCTTCAACGTGTTGATGACTAGTCCAATCCGTTTAGCTTCGCTGTTCAGGGGGCAGCAGGGACCATGTCCAAGGGCTTGACGACCCTTCCCCAGCTGTCTGCGAGTCAGGGGGTTCTGCCTAGGATGTGGTGGAGTTAGCAGGGGGCTCTGTTAATTCCCTCCAAAAAAACAAGTATCCACAAGCAGACCCTATCAAGCGACCGTGTGCCGCTTTAAGCACACAAGCTCCTAGCCCCGAATCCCAAGGTGTCAGACGACCCGTGCCGAGGGGATGAATGACCTGGGGGTGAAATAATTAGCCAGGTAGTTAACGGAGCCTGTGGAGGTTCCACAGAGTGAGGGCTGCTTTGGCGGCAAGTGGGTGGCAGCGGGTGGTACCCGCACACCCCCAAGTGGTGCACAAGTGGTGCAAGTGCAAGGGAGATGAGGGTATTACTCTCAAGGAGAATGGGGGTAATATCCTCACGGAGTGAGTTCTCGAATGTAAGGGTGAGCACACAAGTAAGTCTCACACGGTAAGGATGGTTGATCGAGTGGCTGCTTAGGCAGTAGGGTGGCAGTGGGTGGTACCCACACACCCGCAGTGAGGGTCCCTGCTTAACAGGGAAGTGAGCGGACTGCTTCGGCAGTAGAATGAGTGGTCTACCCACGCCGGGGGGATTGTTGTCATGGTAAGGTGCTTAGCAACCAGGGTACCAGCCATGTACACATCCTCTCTGGATGGGTGGACAAGTAGGGTTCTCTAGTGCAGGACTAGAGAACCACAACATTGAGTGAGGTCAATCTGGACAGCGGGGCACCAGACTGGGGTATCTCCTGTAAGATACCTTTACCTCCTGACTGGTGCCGAGGTATCGCTGCCTGGGTTGATGGGTGATTGGTCTGCCTCGTAGCCGAGGTAAGACTGGCATAGGATTCACTGCCCTAGGGTCGCCTCCGGCTTGGCAGACAGGTGGTACCACCCTGTTGCAAGACGGAGTGGATACCACCCTGAATGAGGACTGTCTGTGTGTGACTGTGTGGGATACCAGCAAGAGGTGCCTCCTGCAAGGTACCTGCAATTTTCTTGCTGTTATTCCCGTAGCACAGGCAGGTGAGTGGTGGGGCACAATTGGTGCCAGTGGCACAGGTGGTACATGGGATGTTAAGGAGAGTTGAGGCGTCAAGGAGAGAGCGCAATGCTCAAATAGGCGCACCCCTGATGTATTGCTTAATTGCGGGCCGGGGTGCGACTGGAGAAGAAGTAGTGGGTCGGGAGTAGTGATCCCATCCCCACACTACCTGAGTTCGCCTCCCCAGGTGTCTGATAGCAGATTTCCGTTGCCTACTATAAAAAAAGCCTCGCTGTTCAGTCTGATGTAGGCTTCATCCATCCTTTCAAAGTTACGTGCCATAATATCAATGTCGTCGGCGAAACCAAATAACTAGACAGACTTCGTGAAAATCGTACCACTCGTGTCAATCCCTGCCCTTCGTATTACTCCCTCCAAAGCGATGTTGAATAACACGAAAGAGACACGAAAGACCATCACCTTGCCGTAACCCTCTGCGCGTTTTCAAGAGACTCGCGAATGCCCCTGAAACTCGAACTACGCGCATCACCCGATCCATCGTCGCCTTGATCAACCGTATCAGTTTATTCGAAAGTCCGTTTTCGTGCATTACTTGCCATAGTTGGTCGGGATCAATTGTATCATACGCGGCTTTGAAGTCGATAAACCTGACGTACGGCAAACACCTGGTCTGTGAAAGAGCGTTCACCCTTAAATCCCGCCTGGTAGTGCCCCACGAACTCTCCTGCGATTGGTGCTAGTCGGCGGCATAAAATTTGGGAGAATACCTTGTAGGCGGCGTTCAGCAAAGTGAATACATGGTAGTTGCTACAATCCTACAATCGCCCTTTTTGTAGATGGGACACACGACACCTTCCATTCACTCCTGCGGCAGAACCTCATCATCACAAACCTTGGTAATTACCCAGTGCAGCGCTCTACCCAGTGCCTCACCACCGTATTTAAACAGCTCACCTGGTAGTAGGTCAACTCCATGGGGCTTTGTTGTTTTTCAGCCGTCTGATCTCCTTCTGGATTTCCTGACGATTCGAAGCCGGAAGTCGTATGCCCTGAGCGCGTGCTCCCAGGTTCATTACCATACCGCCACCGTTGTCTGCCAAATCTCCATTCAGGTGCTCTTCGTAGTGCTGTCGCCACCTTTGGATCGTAAGAAGGTTCCCGTTTATGTCCTTACACATATCGGGCTGTGGAACGTGGCCCTTACGTGAACGGTTTAACTTCTCATAGCACTTTCGTGCGTTATTAGCGCGGTACAGTTGCTCCATCCCTTCACGGTCTCGATCTTCCGCTGGCGCTTTTTCCTCCGAAAAATCGTATCGTACCTTGTTCACCCTCGTGCGGTGTTGCAGCAATCTCGCCCATGCTGCATTCTTCTCCTCAACTAACTGCTCACATTTGCCGTCATACCAGTCGTTTCTCAGATCCTGGGGCACCGTGCCTAGTGCAGCGGTTGCGATGCTTCCGATGGCGGATTGAATATCTTTCCAGCCATCTTCAAGAGACGCTGCGCCTAGCTGCTCTTTCGTTGGGAGTGCCACTTCCAGCTGCTGTGCGTAGTCTTAAGCTAGTCTACCGCCTTGTAGCCGCTCAATGTTCACCCGCAGCGGACGACTCCGACACGTGTTGTAGACCGTCGAGAGTTTTGAGCGCAGACATTCATTTCATTTATTTAGTTAACATCTAAACAGATAACACTGAATCAACAATTTGACGCCACAATGCACGGTTCGAGGCCGCATCTCTCCATCCTCGGATACGCCCCACGCTCGCCAAGTCGTTCTGCACCTGGTCTGCCCATCTCGCTCGCTGCGCTCCACGCCGTCTCGTACCTGCCGGATCGGAAGCGAACACCATCTTTGCAGGGTTGCTGTCCGGCATTCTTGCAACATGTCCTGCCCATCGTACCCTTCCGGCTTTAGCTACCTTCTGGATACTGGGTTCGCCGTAGAGTTGGGCGAGCTCATGGTTCATTCTTCGCCGCCACACACCGTCTTCTTGCACACCGCCAAAGATGGTCCTAAGCACCCGTCTCTCGAATACTCCGAGTGCTTGCAAGTCCTCCTCGAGCATTGTCCATGTTTCATGTCCGTAGAGGACTACCGGTCTTATTAACGTCTTGTACATGACACATTTGGTGCGGTGGCGAATCTTTTCGACCGCAGTTTCTTCTGGAGCCCGTAGTAGGCCCGACTTCCACAGATGATGCGCCTTCTTATTTCACGACTAACGTTGTTGTCAGCCGTCAGCAAGGATCCGAGGTAGACGAATTCCTCGACCACCTCGAAGGTATCCCCGTCTATCGTAACACTGCTTCCCAGGCGGGCCCTGTCGCGCTCGGTTCCGCCCACAAGCATGTACTTTGTCTTTGACGCATTCACCACCAGTCCAACTTTTGTTGCTTCACGTTTCAGGCGGGTGTACAGTTCTGCCACCTTTGCAAATGTTCGGCCGACAATGTCCATGTCATCCGCGAAACAAATAAATTGACTGGATCTGTTGAAAATCGTACCCCGGCTGTTACACCCGGCTCTCCGCATGACACCTTCTGGCGCAATGTTGAACAACAGGCACGAAAGTCCATCACCTTGTCTTAGTCCCCGGCGCGATTCGAACGAACTGGAGTGTTCGCCCGAAATCTTCACACAGTTTTGCACACCATCCACCGTTGCTTTGATCAGTCTGGTAAGCTTCCCAGGGAAGCTGTTCTCGTCCATAATTTTCCATAGCTCTACGCGGTCTATACTGTCGTATGCCGCCTTGAAATCAACGAACAGATGGTGCGTTGGGACCTGGTATTCACGGCATTTTTGAAGGATTTGCCGTACAGTAAAGATCTGGTCCGTTGTCGAGCGGCCGTCAACGAAGCCGGCTTGATAACTTCCCACGAACTCGTTCACTAATGGTGACAGACGACGGAAGATGATCTGAGATATCACTTTGTAGGCGGCATTAAGGATGGTGATCGCTCGAAAGTTCTCACACTCCAGTTTGTCGCCTTTCTTGTAGATGGGGCATATAACCCCTTCCTTCCACTCCTCCGGTAGCTGTTCGGTTTCCCAGATTCTGACTATCAGTATGTGCAGGCAAGTGGCCAGCTTTTCCGGGCCCATCTTGATGAGCTCAGCTCCGATACCATCCTTACCAGCTGCTTTATTGGTCTTTAGCTGTTGAATGGCATAGCACTTTCGTGCGTTATTAGCGCGGGACAGTTGCTCCATCCCTTCACGGTCTCGATCTTCCACTGGCGCTTTTTCCTCCGAAAATATCGTATCGTACCTTGTTCACCCTCGTGCGGTGTTGCAGCAATCTCGCCCATGCTGCATTCTTCTCCTCAACTAACTGCTCACATTTGCCGTCATACCAGTCGTTTCTCAGATCCTGGGGCACCGTGCCTAGTGCAGCGGTTGCGATGCTTCCGATGGCGGATTGAATATCTTTCCAGCCATCTTCAAGAGACGCTGCGCCTAGCTGCTCTTTCGTTGGGAGTGCCACTTCCAGCTGCTGTGCGTAGTCTTAAGCTAGTCTACCGCCTTGTAGCCGCTCAATGTTCACCCGCAGCGGACGACTCCGACACGTGTTGTAGACCGTCGAGAGTTTTGAGCGCAGACATACTGCAACGAAGTAGTGGTCGGATTCAATGTTCGCACTGCGGTAAGTGCGGACGTTCGTGATGTCGGAGAAGACTTTACCGTCAATTAGAACGTGGTCGATTTTGTTTCTTGATTATGTGATTTCCATGTTTGTTGATATTCTTGCGGGGAAAGAAAGTGCCATTCCGCTACCATTCCGCGGGAGGCTGCAAGGTGGATGCATCGTTAGCCGTTGTCGTTCTATACGGTATACAGACTATCCGGTCCGATGACCGGTCTATACATTTCCTCCCTTCCCTTCCTACCGAGCCATGTCACCGATGACGATTTTGACGTCCCACAGTGGGCATCCATCGTTTGTCTACTCCAGCTGTGCAAAGAACGCTTCTTTCTCGTCGTCGGGTCTCCCTTCGTGTGTGTAGTGCACGTTGATGATGCTATAGGCCGATGACATAATCACGTGCGCGAACGCGTCCAAGACAAAAGAATTTCTCTTGCTGACATTCTGCTTTACGAGTGCTTGGACGCGCGCCGCATCGCTCGACGCGTCAGTATGTCATCGCCCATAGTTGAAGAAACGGCCTTTTATCCTCAGCTTGCACATCATTGCATTGGGCTGCCACTCAATCACGCGTTGGCGCATTATGAAGCCGGTTCCCAGTTCATTGATGGTTCCACAGCTTTGGTAGAAGGTAGCCGCTCGATGCCCGCTTTTCCACACTTTCTGTCCTGTTCAGCAGATTTCCTGCAGCGCTACGACGTCGAAGTTGCGGGGATGTAATTATTCGTAGATTATCTTGTCGCAACCTGCGAAGCCTTGCGGTTCCATGTTCCAAGCTTCTAATAGTGATCCTTTATTCGTCGCCGATTGTATCGAGTCGTATTATCTTATATGTCGTTCGTAATGGTTGTTTTTAAAGGCGGCTTATTGGACCTGCGCAAACCTCCTGTATCGTCGGAGGGACGTCGTGTCAGGTCTGTTTAGTGTCCCACCTAACACCAGGACTTGGGCTTGTGCGCTTTAAGTGGCGCATGATCGCTTTGGCGGAGCCTACTTGCGGATACATGCAACTTTTTATTGAAGTTTAACAGAGCCCACTGTCAAACCCCACCTCATCCTATGCATGCAGCACAACTCGCAAATGACCTGGGGAAGAATAGTAAAGCCCTTGGTTATACACCCAGGTTTTTTTTTACGCGGTTGGAATTCATTAATTTCTCGGTTCTCCTGAATTTTTACAGCTTTTCAAATACCCCCTGAATTTTCTTTGATTTTTTGTGAATTTTTTGGTGGGGTTAACTCATTGCTTCATTGACGCTGAAGGTCTTAAACGACCAAAACCAAACCGTGTAAAAAAAACCTGGGTGTAGTTCCTGCTGCCCTCGAATGCCCTGCCCTACTACTAACAATGTTGTCTCAGAAAAGACCACGCACTTCCCACCTGAGCAACAATTCTTAGTTCGCGTACCTGGCTTGTTGGTCTGTAACGAAAATTCCCATTATGAAGTAGACGCCAGCAGCGAGCAACAAGAGTAAAAACCAAAGACAGAATCAATAGAGGATGCATTATAAAGGAATTTCATTTAAGAACGACACATTACTAAAACTTCTCCGACGAACTTGGTGTCACAAATCATCATCACACAAATTACTACAATATCCGCCAATCATATCTGGCTTGTGGTACGTGTACGGAAACCTTTGAAACCCTGCAAGTGTGGCTGTTACCCTGAAAAGAGTCTTTTTTGTGTACCTTTCGTGGTTGTGAGAAAGCGTGAGCCACTCAGACTCACCACGAGATTGTATCGGTCGACGATATCGAGGTAGTCGAAGAAGTCATGACAAAGGGTGACTGCTGAAAATGATACTTACTTACTTACTTATGGATCCTGTACACCTCCGGTGGTGCAAAGGGCCGAATTGAAAGATCTCCATCCTGAGCGTTGCCCGGCTATCGCTTTAACCTGTTGCCAGGTTAGATTTCGGTCGACTTCTTTTATTTCTTTATTGAGGCTTCGCCGCCATGAGCCTCTGGGTCTGCCTCTGCTGCGATGTCCCGCTGGGTTCCAGTCTAATGCTTGTTTACAGATTTCGTTTCCACCCCTACGTAGAGTGTGGCCAACCCAGCCCCACTTCCGATCCCGAATTTCTGTTGCTATCGGCCTCTGGTGACAACGACGATGGAGCTCGTTGTTTGAGATCCAGTTGTGAGGCCACCAGGCCCGAATTATATACCGCAGGCATCTGTTAATAAACACCTGCAGCCGTTGAGTGTTCTCCACTGATACACACCATGTTTCGCTAGCGTATAACAGCACAGATTTCACGTTAGAGTTGAAAATTCGTATTTTGGTGCTTTCACTTATTTGCCTGTTTTTCCAGATATTTCTTAAACTCCAAAAAGGCAGCCCGTGCTTTCTTTATCCGTGCACCTATGTCGATCTTGATACCGCCGTCTGACGCCATTTGGCTACCAAGATATTGGAAGCTTTCAACATTCTCCACTGGTTGCCCGGCTACTGTGAAACTGGAAGGAGTCACCGTGTTTACATCCAACGATTTGCTTTTGCTGACGTTGATGACTAAACCTGCTGAGGAGGAGCGCTCGGCAAGGTCGTTGAGCTTACTCTGCATATATGAGCGCCGTTGCGCGAGGAGTGCAACGTCATCAGCCAATTCGAAGTCGTTTAGGTGCTCCATGGTTATAGGCTGCCATAACAGCCCTCGGTTTGGTTCACGGTCAATCGCATCTACCAGAATCTCATCGTAACGGTGATAGAATACATCCTTGCCTCACACCAGCTACGACCCGGATAGGGTCGGACAGGACCCCATTGTGCAGCACTCTACACGAAAAGGCCTCGTACTGTGCTTCGATGAGGCCGATAATTTTCTCAGGAACCCCCTTGCGTCTCAGGGCGCCCCACATATTCTCGTGATTGAGACGGTCGAAAGCTTTTTCGTAACGGTGATAGAATTGTCACCTGCTCCAGAATGATGCGGAGCGTGACAATATGGTTCCCACAGGATCTTCCGGCACGGAATCCGGCTTGCTGCCGCCGGAGAGTCGCATCGATCTTCTCCTGAATCCGGGCTAGGATAATTTTGCACAGAACTTTGAGAACGGTACACAGCAACATAATGCCTCGCCAGTTATCGCAAACAGTCAGGTCACCCTTTTTGGGCACCTTCACTAAGATACCTTGCATCCAGTCGACCGGGAAAGTTGCGGTGTCCCAGATATTACGAAATAAACGATGCAGTAGTTTAGCGGATGCCATGGGGTCAGCTTTGAGCATCTCGGCTGATATGCGGTCGACCCCTGGGGCTTTATTCGATTTCATGATTTGGATGGTTGTTTGAATCTCTAGCAGTGATGGAGCTTCGGCATTGACGCGTGTTATACGTCGGATCCTAGGTAGATCATGCCGAGGTGGTGATGGCCTGGCTGGCACTTGAAAAAGTTGTTCGAAGTGCTCGAACCAGCGTTTCAGCTGGTCAGTTGGGTCGGTCAATAACTGATCATTCGCGTCTTTCACAGGCATCGTTGCATTCATCTTCGCCCCGCTTAAGCATCGTGAGATATCGTAGAGGAGGCGAATGTCCCCGGTTGCGGCGGCTCTCTCTCCTTCGTCGGCCAGAGAGTCTGCCCACGCTCGCTTGTCCCGTCGACATGAGCGTTTTACTTCCTTCTCAAGAGCCGCGTATCGTTGACGGGCTAAGATTTTGGCTCCTCTGGTTTTCGATCACTCTATCGCGGCTTTGGCCTCTCTTCGCTCCTCTATCTTCCTCCAGGTCTCATCGGTGATCCATTGTTTTCTCTGGGTGCGTAGTTCGCCCAGATTGTTCTCGCTGGTGGCGATGAAGGCATTCTTGATGGCGGTCCATTGGTCTTCCACGCTGCCACCTTCCGGAATATCTGCAGCACGCGTCTCCAGTTCTTCAACGAAGGACCGTTTAACCGTGGCATCTTCCAGACGGCGTGTGTTGAATCGTTGTCCAACTCTTTCCTCCTGCCGAAGAATCCGCGTAATACACAGGCGTATTTCGTCGATGAGGAGGTGATGATCAGATGCGATATCGGCACTATGTTTATTCCGTACATCAAGAAGGCTCCGTTTCCATTTTCGGCTGATGCAGATGTGGTCGATTTGATTTTCTGTAAAGCCGTCACGGGAGACCCACGTGACCTTGTGAACCGGTCGATGAGGGAAGAGCGATCCCCCGATCACCATGTCGTTATTACCACAAAATTTTGCGAACAGCTCTCAGTTTTCGCTCATTTCTCCGAGACCATGGCGTCCCATAACGCGTTCATGGTTCGAGTTGTCGGATCCGATCTTCGCATTGAAGTCACCCAAACAGATCTTGATATCACCCGTCGGAATTCTATCTACGACGGCATTGAGTTGACTGTAGAAGTTGTCTTTGTCTTGCAGATCGGCAGCATCGGTTGGCGCAGAACATTGGATTATAGTAAGGTTTCGGACCCGTGTTCTAAATCTGGCAACGATTATCCCTTCACTTATAGGTTCCCACTTCATAAGCGCAGAGTGTGCCTGAGCGCTTAGTAGAAAGCCAACTCCGCGATGCCGGGGAGCGTGTTCACCTCGTAAACCAGAGTATAGCAGAACTTGTCCCGACGGCGTTCTGTGTTCTCCAAAGTTTGGCCAACAGACTTCACTCAGTCCCAGGATCTCAAGCTTCATGCGGCGTGCCTCATTGGCAAGTTGTGCCATGCCAATTTACCCTGCTGGGCTAGGGTTAAAACGTTCCATGTTCCTATTCGTGTCCGTTGTTTCGCGACTAGGACTAGGCTAGTGCGTTTTGAGCGGCACACGGTCGCTTTGATAGGGCCTGCTTGGGGACACATGCAACTTTTTATAGAAGTTCAACAGAGCCCACTGTCGAACCCCACCACATCCTAGGCAGACCCCAAAGGACGCACCCTCTCACTCTAGCTGATGTCAGAAGGACAACAGTGCCCAGGCTGCACTACCAGCTAAGTACGCAACTCTTAGCTGGCGGTCAATTGTCATCGAAAGACCCGTGGAAGCGTGAGTATTGGAACTTGTGAGGACCAGAGCTATGTTAGGCGCCCCTTCCCGGATGTCAACTCACCATTTCGCAGCCCAAAATGATACCAGCAGAGAATTTTGGAGACGCATCATGGGTGGAAACCTAACATACTTGAAAAACGATGTTTTCGCAGATGTAGATCTTAAGCTTCGAACTCAAGGACTGTTTGATTTGCTCAGAATATTCCAGAATTATTTTGCGGTGTTCTTATCAACTTCTATAGGATGTAATGAACACGATTGAATACTCAAATAAACTTAGAGTAACGAAAAACAAGTTTTTTTTCGCAGCCAAGGATGTTATCGATCATTTAGTAATTTGCGTTCGCTCATTTAGTAGTTTGTCAATAACTCATTCCAGAAGCTGAATTTCAAAATTTGTTGTATGGTGGACTTCTAGTGCGAAGGTTTTTCTACAACTCTGCCAAATAGTTCGTTGTTTGAATTCCACTAGTAACGGAGTTATAGCTATACTGCCCATGATTTCATAGTTGACGTAACAACCAGCACCATCGATGTTGGGAAAACGCATTTTTATTAATTTTACCCGAATCATCATATCAATGAACAAAATACATGAACTAATCTGTCTAAATGGACAATATTAGTAGTTATTTTAAGGCCGCGGGGAATTAATTATTATTCCTTTGATTGAAGTGGTCAAAATATGCATACGACAGTTTATGCGATCAAACAAACGTTTTGTGAAATGTTTGCTCCCATAACATGGCGTAAAAACCAGGCTACTATGTGTGGTTATATATCGCTAAAGAATAATTGTAGTTAGTTCCAACGATTTATTGATTGAAGAAGAGAAATCTTTTGAAAAGTTCGAGTTTCCAGGAAAGGTTTTTCGGTTAGTCTTTCTGTGAAAATTAAAATTATGTGGTAAAGATAAAACTATGTGTGGAAGAATTCGTGTTGCAAAGAATTTAATCAGTACCGTACGGGTTTTTTTGCACTATTACAGCATTAGAATGGTTCTATAACAAGTGTGCAAGCAGTTACCCTTTTCATGTATTGGCCAAAGCCCTCGTTCCAACCAAATTTAAAGCAAACATGGTTCCAATCCTTATTTTAAAATACCCGAGTAGACGAGGATTAGAAGTAAATCAATCGTGATTAGATTGCAAAATGAGATATGTGCCTGATTTATATGTAGGATTTAAAAGCACAAAATATCAGACGACAATATCCATATTTGCTATGAAATATCATGAGGTTATCAGTTAATGGCATTTGGAAGAAGTGATTAATATCTCAAGCTATTAGTTTGTTTTTATCCATAACACATCTTGATATTTAAATAACACTTCGGTGCATTTTTGTTGTTGATATTTTTGCCTGCTCTTTTGAATCCTACATCAAAGTCTATATCATGTTTTATAATTCAGTTCTGCCCGGGTGAGGTAATGAAAAACATGAACAAGAATTGCATTGCAATTGTAAAAACTAAAATAACAGCCGTGGATAAATTAGGACCCTTCCCGGTAAATGTGCTCGACATATACATACCAATATTATCAAGCAATACAAATAAAAAGCCATTTTACACGCACTAATTCTTATGTGTTAAGTCCTCAGTGGTAGACCTGTCCTGCCACGCAAAAAATGAAGCTAGATTTTGGTTCTGATATGCACTTAAATCTTAATGTTTTAAATCAAAACTTTTGTCGACAATATTTAGTAAACAAACATTATTTTATTGATTCAAAAGAATGTAAACGTTTATCTCCAGAGCTACACCTCAAGGGATTAAAGCTTATTTTGTCGGATTATACCGTGGATTTCCCAAGAAGTGCTGGCTTTAGCAGGAACTTGCATATTAATTTTTGATTACAAAATCAGTTACGCCCAAATCAAAAAGTAGTCCTGAAATACGACAAAGTAAACGAAAACCTCTGTTGTGCTTAATTGGTGGATTGTGAATGTCGAAAAATTATGAGACAGGTCTTTGCTCCATATTGCAGCAGGTAATGGAGGTACGTCAACTTATGCGATCAAATGACCATTTTTTCAAAAACAATTATCGCCATAACTCGAATGTTTCCGAACAAAACATGAATATTTTTTCATGGAGCATATGTATAATCGTACGAAGAATCCATATCCGCAAAAAAGTGTGTTTTGGTCATTTTGGCATATACGTCAACTATGTGATCATGGGCAGTATAGTATCAGTAACTTACACGGTTACTGGCTAAAACCCATTAATGTATAAAAAAGTATACATTTTTTGATGGTCCATTGATCTGTCAAAAAAGGGGTAATTTTAAAAACTGTCAAATGGGTGAAAAAGTACCCATGTTCAAATTTTATTTGGAGAAAAAAAAGTATATTTTTTTACCCATTAATGGGTGAAAAAATAGTTGTGAACATTTTCGAACTGTTACCCGTTTCTTTTGATTGAAAGGGAATTTAAATCAACTAACTCACGTAAAATGTAAGTAAACGATTACGATCTTCTCAATATTATCTACCATTACTGCTAAATTTTTATTTGCTAGGATTTTGTTTCTAGTTCTTCGCTTGTGGAATTTCAGAGGAAAATAGAGGTTACCATTTTGCATTTCTACCTGACGATTACAAGAAACGGTAAGTTTTTAAAATAAATCTTCTACAATGCTTTAGATTCATTAGAATTTCGTTAAACTACAGGTTATTCCACGACTAATTGATCCGAAGAAGGGCCAGGTCTGGATAAACTCAAAGGCCACCTGGAATGCGGGCCACCATTGGAAGCAATCATCCTGAGACGAACCATATTGCCATTCAGGAGGCGGGCATGATGGATTATTCGTATGCGGAGCAATAATTTTCATTAAGTTCAATGTTCATAATAGTTATGTTTTCCAATAAAAAATGTATAATCTAATTGATTTTTCATGTTCCAAAATATCTACATAAAAATCGGTATTTAAGATAATGTTCACTTTTATCCATCGTGCGATTTTTTACATCCTTTTTTTCTGTTGGGGTCATATATGATCCCGTGGACCTGAAAGGGTTAAAGCCCATTTTTCGTCATTGCAAAAAATAGCGTTTGCAACTCTATGCAAAACTCGATTTTTTCAACACTCGTAGTAGTAACTCGGCAACTCTCGTTGGGTAAATGTACAACTCCTGCTTAAAAAATCAGCTTTTTGCAACTAGTTGCACAAACTACTATTAGACGTTTAAAGTCCAATGCCCTCGAAGCATTCTTTTAACACCGCGTGACTGTGGCGTTAAATAAACGGATTTGAGCATCGAGATGAAACGACTCAGGGACACGTTATCGCAAGCACGTGGATACGTGCAAACAAACACAAAAAGCTAGAAAAAAAATCGCACTTTTTGCACAGAAATGCTTTAATTTACCCGTAAAAAATACTATTATTTTATTTAAAAACAAAAAGGCATCATACCTTTCTAAAAAAAACTAACTATAATATTCTTAGATGTTGTGTCCGAGCCAGGTCCGAGCATTAATGTTGTTGATATCAACGATGTGATGAATCGGGGATCTATACGACATAGTCAACTATCGAAGGAAGCCGGCTCACGGCTGTGGTACGCAAGCGCGCCAACCAAAACAACCACAGTATATTAGAACACGTGGTCGTAGTCGCTTGACTCCACGTATACCACCACACAAATCACTGTCAGGCATATAAATATTATAATTTAGAAGCATTTAGTTTTGTTTTGGTTTTTATATTGAACTATACTGAGTGTGTTACAGGCGCTTTTTAGAATGCATGTTAATTTGTTGCCCCATGTTTACATAGCAATTTGCTACACCGTGTTTACCGTATTTGTTACAAAGTTGCAATAACCATACTCATCTGGCATTCAGTATGCATTGTGAAGTGCAGTAAATATTTAGAAAAACAAAAAACCTCCAGCTTCTAGATTGTGTGTGGTTCAGTATCAGTGAATCAACGTCTCACGATAGGAGTGTTCTTATCTTATCGTGATACTTCACTGTTATTAATACATAGTTGTTAGTCTTCTAGGCAAATCTAAGCGCCTAGCAATTGCTCGTTTTGGCACTAGCTCAGTTAAGTTTCAACCTCCGCGTGTGATCGATGTTCCATTCAGAAAGTTAAATTAGTTTGATTATTATCGTGAGCTATGTCGTCTGCTATAAATCGGGTCCTCTCTATACAGAGCCATGTAGTGCATGGATATGTTGGTAATAAAAGTGCCGTCTTCCCATTACAGGTAAGGTCGCAGTGCAAGTACAAATATACTACCGCGTATTAGGACACATTAGATTATCATAACGTTGAATATTTATTCGCGATAATATTTATAGATGAAACAGAACTTAGCGTTATATTATAACAAACAATGCATAATGATGAAATGTGTATGAAATTATGATTTCATAGTATGAAAAATATATAGCTTTCAAAGAGGATAAAGGTGTACAAGATGAACCGACTGCGGATTCTTTTTTGAAAAAATTAAACGCTTCCTAAGCAACATGCACTATTTTTTTTTAAATTCTTTATTACCGTGATTTTTAATCTTAAAAGTAAATTCATCGCGGAAGAATGCACTATTGTATGAAGAAACTAATGACACCATGGATTGTATTTAAAACTAGTTGCACGTACTGTGGTAGCGAAGAGAAAATTGTAATAGATTATTACAGCCATCAATCTATATTTAGTTACTAGCAGACCCGACGAACTTTGTTTCGCCTAAAATTGCTTTATTCTCCGATTAGCTCTTGAGTTATGCAAAAATGTATGCTTCATTTGTATGGGACCCCCCTTTTCAGAAGGGAGAGGGGTTTTGAACTACCACAGGAACATATTTTCCCTTTCAAAACCGACATTCAGACAGACAGACATTCATTTTTATGTATACAGATGAAGATGATTGTCTCGAAATTTCCTAACTGTCAATTGTTGAGTTCATTACAGAGCTGCACTGTAGATTTTTTTTGTGGGATCACATTGGGGTTTCTCCCAACTCGCCCTTATATTATATTTCGACAATTTCTCAATTTCCCTTTCAAATTTGCAAACTTTTTGGGCTGATTTGCAAACTAAGCTGAAGCCAGGACGAATCGATTAATGTGGAAACCGAACTAATCGGTCAACCCGTACGTGAATCATATGGCCTGAAAGGCAATATACATATAATGATGACAATGCAATAATATCTTTAGAACTTTTCAAATGAATCATCGTCGACGTTAAATAAATTATTCTATAGAAACCATGTTATTTAACTGTCATATTAAAATATGGTCGAGTCGAGGTGCGCAATAAGGCACCAGGTTTGTCCTGAATGAATGATTATTTATCTATTTTTCGTCCATCGACACGATTTCTTTGGATGAAAAGGCAAACGCTCGGAAATGAAAGGACGAATTGATCAACTTAACTTAACGACTTGAAATCAACAGTTGGCATTTTCTAAAACGAAAGATATCTGGTGACACTTTCCCTCGGGCAGAAAGTAAAGCCGTAGGACCATGTGTTGACAGATTCGAGACGTCCAGGTTCAGATCCAGATGGAAGAATCGTCTTCCTGACAACCATGGTTTCGCTCATAAGAAAATAGGCGGACCGAAAATTTAAAAAAATACGAACACTAAGCTGCATGGCGGCAATGTTCCAGTGGGGGATGTTATCATCAAACAAGTAGAAGATGAAGATCATAAATTAATCATAACTTATATATTTCTATATGCGGAATTATAACATCCAACCAATCTTCCACCATAGGTTCTTGGCTTCGAAGTCGACAACATCAATTCGGTGCAGTTCTCCAACCACACGGGCTACACCAATGGATTTAAGGGACAAGTGCTCAATGAAAAGGAACTTGCGGAAGTATTCGCCGGTTTAGTGGCCAACGATCTGCACAAACAGTACACCCATCTTTTGACTGGGTATGTCGGGAATCCAACTTTCCTGCGAGAGATCGCCAACATCGTGAAAACTCTGCGCTCCGTCAATCCAGGATTAATCTACGGTAATTTATATTCAAAATACAAATGTTGGCGTATACCATATATAACATTGTTTGTGAACAGCAAGTTGTTACACTCAACTCATCAATCAAAGTTGAAGAATGAGCAATTTTTAACGAAGGAGTTATTACTAATGAAACAATATTATGGACATCTAGATAGTTGACTGTGGATATGCAACAGTAAAGCACATGTGAAGATTGGACAAATCAAGCATCCAAAAGATATTCAATTTGCAAAAAAAGCTAACCTCGGTGGAGGTTGGTGCTCGGATTCTGATGGCTTTTCCGAAAACGTGACCTTTAAGTGGTCTTGTTGTGTAGGGGTTATCACGCATATCTAGAGAGTAGGAGGTTGAGGATTCGAGTCCCTCCACACTGAGCTAAAAGTATCATCGTGTTAGCCTCATGATAAACGGAATGCAGAAATGGTAATATGGCTTAGAAACCTCGCAGTTATTAACTGTGGAAGTGCTTAATGAACAGCTGCGAGGCGGCAATGTCCCAGTGGGGGATGTAATGCCAATGAACAAGAAGAAGACTTTTGATTATCTACATTGTACATTACCTTAGGGGCCCTCCTTAGCCGTGTGGTAAGACGCGCGGCTACAAAGCAAGACCATGCTGAGGGTGGCTGGGTTCGATTCCCGGTGCCGGTCTAGGCAATTTTCGGATTGGAAATTGTCTTGACTTCCCTGGGCACAGGGCTGATAGCGACAAAGGCCCCCTAAAATAGTGACTTTAGTGACCAAAGCTGACGAAAAAAGGGACCAAAAAGTGACTTTCAGTTGCTGAAAAAGTGACCAAATAGTGACTTCCAATTTCAGTTGCATGGGAGGCCCTCCTTAGCCGTGCGGTAAGACGCGCGGCTACAAAGCAAGACCATGCTGAGGGTGGCTGGGTTCGATTCCCGGTGCCGGTCTAGGCAATTTTCGGATTGGAAATTGTCTCGACTTCCCTGGGCAGTATCATCGTGTTAGCCTCATGATATACGAATGCAAAAATGGTAACCTGGCTTAGAAACCTCGCAGTTAATAACTTTGGAAGTGCTTAATGAACACTAAGCTGCGAGGCGGCTCTGTCCCAGTGTGGGGATGTAATGCCAATAAGAAGAAGAAGAAGAATTTCAGTTTCAAGTTCGATGAGACGAAATCAAGCGTTTTTTTGCTCGAAGGATAATATTTTTTCCGTAATTTGTGGCGGAAAACATCTTTCACTCGCCACCCTCACCACTCTTTTATATTAAAAGAAACTCGGAAGAGAAATCGTTCACGTTAACTTTTTTCTAATCAGTGACTAAGTAAAATTGTATTGCCCTCTCTTTTATCCCCACGGAAATTCTACTCAAATCAGTCAAAAGTAGGACTACTCAAAACTATGAGTAGTCTTTCAGCAAATCAAATTTTTACACCACTGGAAGTGAGCGAAATATGGTTATCACTCATAACATCTGTTTTTCTTTCCCGAAAATGATTTCTCGGCGAAAATCTGCGATCTGCAATCATTGGATTGGTTGAACACCTACTTTAGAAAGATGCAGAGAATTCTACGATTTGTCACTGGTGCCGAGGAAGTTTTTGGAATTTTTAGTGCGACAGGAATAACAGTACGGATCGTTTTGGTAGAAAACGAAACGAAACTTGAAGATACATGTACAACGAGCCTGGGATTGAACGCTCGACCTCCTGCTTGTAATGAGGAACATGCGCTTTTACACATTTTTCTTCCAAAATACATGCGCTTTTACACATTTTTCCTTCAAAATACGCAGATTTTCCGACTTGCTGTGCGTATTCATGAACGATTTTTGTTATGGAATTCGACAGCGCATGCAATCTTCAAAATTGGGGAGACTTGATCTCCATTCTATGATATCTACTCAATAATATTTCTTTAGAGCAAACCCCTCATTAAATCTTTCCAATTACAAAAAAAATATATTTTCTGAAATTTTTAGAATTTTTTTTTATATGGATGACTAATGAGTGATCAATTCTCCTCAAATTGAGGCAACAACTAAAAATCCAAAAATCCTGAAACTGTGGTGGAATGTATTTGTTATCAATGCATTTTTACCAATGAAGATCATTAAGCTTATTTATGGATTTGTGCTGTGAAAAAAATGATAACATTTGGTCATTATTGGGAGAAGTTGTTCAAATTTTGCGTGGTCACTAAAAAACATCTTTAGGAGGAACAAAACACAGTAGATAATAGAGCAAATAAGGTTGTCAATCAAAAAATAACTCGCCACATAACGATCATTTGTCTAGAGGATCTATTATAAAAATAAGCTATAACAATATAACAAGACTATTTTAGTTATTGGTAAAACAGGGGAGAATCATGTCTCCCGAGGGGTCAAGTATCCCCACCTTCCCCTACTGTATAAAGTTTTAATTTGAGCTTATAATCGACAGGTCTCCTTGCAGGACTTTCATGACTGTATACCAATTTATAAATTGTGACGTAAAACACCTTCAATTAGCTACTGGTGAAATGCCAATAAGAGCAGCGAGTTAAATGGCTGACGAAGTTTCAGAGCGATCATTTTTCCATGATCCGTAATTTAATTTCCGCCATGAGCAAAGCATCATCCAATGGATACATAAAGCTTTATAAAAAAATCTTGGTCAATAGTTTCAAAATAGTTGAAAATAGTGACTTTTTGCGAGAAAAAGTGACTTTAGTGACTTGAGGTCGAAAAAAGAGACTTTTTAGTGACTAGCCTGAAAAAGTGACCAAGTCACTAAAAAGTGACCCGCTACCAGGCCTCTGGGCATAAAAGTATCATCGCGCTAGCCTCATGATATACAAATGCAAAACCTGGTTTAGAAACCTCGCAGTTAATAACTGTGTAAGAGCTTAATGAACACTAAAACTAAACTGCGAGGCGGCTCTGTCCCAGTGTGGGGATGTAATGCCAATAAGAAGAAAAAGAAGACATACCTTGCCGTGGTAAATTTTCGTGATTCTACTTTTTCCCTGATGACAGCATTCATCCGATTCTCCTAGCCCATACCGATAAGATAATCATTTATTTGCACTTTTGCAGTATGCGATCCAGTAATGGGCGATGATGGCGTTATGTACGTACCCAAAGAACTGCTTCCAATATATCGCGATGAAATAGTTCCGTTGGCAGATATTGTGACTCCAAACCAGTTTGAAGTCGAACTGCTAACCGGAAAAACCATCAGCACTGAACAGGATGCATGGGATGCTATTGATTGGTTCCACAGCAAGGGTGTAAGAACGGTGGCCATTTCCTCGTCTGAGCTTGGTGGCTCGAATGCTTTGCTGGCACTCGTTAGTCATAATAATGGTAGGTCTACGGTCTTAATTAATCATTGTTAGTCTTCTTGTTAACAAACCTAATATTTACAGATATCGATTATCAGCGGTACCGAATGGTAATTCCGAAGCAGGGTAATGGAATCCGCTTCACAGGGACGGGCGATCTGTTCGCTTCCCTTTTTTTGGCCCATTCAACCTTGACCAAATGTGATATGTCCACCACCCTAGAGCGAACAATCGCCACTTTACAAGCAGTCATCTCCAAAACGCTAACGTACATTCCAGACGATGTAAAGGCTGGAAAGGTGACCGTCACTTCCGCACAACGTGAGCTGAAAATTATTCAAAGTAAAGGAGATATAGAGCAACCGAAAATTTTGGTTCACTGTTCTAAAGTTTGAAAACAAATGATATAAATATTTTGTTTTTATGATAAGACAATAAAAGGTGTACCCAGTTGCAGCAATATAAATTAAGCGGATTAGAAGCAGAGGGCGTGGGTGACATTTCAGTTGATGATTTAAGTTGATAATAACGAAAAATACTTTAGCTAAGGCTATGTGGCAATATGTTTATATCGTTTGTACGTTATTCATAATAAATATGAAAATTCACAAAACATCAGTATTTTTACGAGATTTTTTAACTTCTATACAATTTGTATAAAACAGACGAATATTGATTTTTTTTGTCACTTACACCCCTCAATTATAGACAAATTTATCTATACATAAATATATTGAATGTAATGAAATTATAGCTGCAAACAGAATTATTCCAAAAGAAAGGTCATATGTATAATAAGGTATTCGGACTACGTATTCCAAAATAATGTAATAATTACTATTTCATATAGGGGGAGATCCCCCAGCGCCGGACACCTACCTACACCGGACACTTTTCAAAACCACACTTGCAGAGGTCTCTCCACCATCTTATGTAGTACAAGTGAAAGCTTTTGAAAAGTCATTTACTTGCAAGGAATAACAAATCCTCATGCTGTACACGCAGGAAAATCGACACATACTTTATGGCAAAAATCCATGTATTTTGAAATATGCATATCATGCGTCGGCACATACTTATTTGCATACAAATTCACACATGAATAGTATGACCCACATGGATAGTATGTGTGAACACTCATGCAATGCATGTGGGCGCATGGAATATATGTGTCAAAAATATGGAATCCATTTCGCTACCCCCATTGCAAAAATCCATGTGTAAACTCATGAATATAATGCGGAGTTTTTTGTGAGTGTAAGCTTTGTACAAAATTTGAATTTGAACAAAAATGTCAAAAAATTTCATATTTCGCATAGATCTAGTAGGATTGAATGAACAATATTAAAATCAAACGAATGCATTTTGATAATGTGGAGATGGTCAACATTAACCATATTTTGAATATCAATCATGATTTGTTATAATTTTGATGTGATTGTAGTGCAAAAACAATGTTGGTACATATCTTGTAGCTGTCCCCCCGGGTCCGGACAGTGAGATTTTTTATGTGACCAAATAACCATGCTTCCCACTTGTTTTGATAAACTTACTTTAATTCAATTATATCTTCAAAAAACCCAGATTAATCCACCTAGCAGTGATGATGCCTTTCTCGTGCATTATAAAATATATTGAAAAAATCACATTAGAAAGGTCAAAAAAGCTCTTTGGGGGAATAGATCACATTTTTTCGATCATTTTTAATATTTTTGCCTTGCCACCATTCAAAAAAAATGTTCTTTGAATTTTCAAGGGGGACCTTTGGGGAAAAAACAATGTTTTTTCAATAATTCCGAAAAGCAATGATCGGGCCCATTTCCAATAGCAAACAATTCCCCGTCGAATGCAACTTGTTGCGAGTAAATCGGATAATTCTAAGTTCTAAAAGTGTGCCTACAAAATTTGTACACATACACACACATACACAAAAAAACAGACGTCACCTCAGTTTGTCGAGCTGAGTCGATCGGTATATAACACTATGGGTCTCCGGGCCTTCTATCAAGTTTTTTTAGCAATCATATAGCCTTTCGGTACAACTTTGTTGTACGAGAAAGGAAAAAAATGCATATGTTACAAATATGCGATCGTGCGGTAGTACAATGATTAGCGATAGTAAATACAATGATTAGCGCAACGGCGCGTTTTGAAAAATACATATGGATTAAAATTCGATATGTTTCCAACTTTCCTGATTCCCACGTAGTGTTTTTTCACCAATGTAATATTAAAGTTCAATAATACTACATAGTTGTATGTCATACATTGATTTTGCATCCCTTTGTGTAATAATTGTACAAGTACAATTGTGAAATACACCCATATGCCCAAACTACACCATCATTCCACCCAAACCAACCAAACCACCCAAACCAAAAAGCAGTTAGCCTTAATGACACGCCTCTTCTTTCCTTCCAAAGCATGAAACAAAATGGCAGCAAACGTAACGAGCGCACGAGAAAGCATGTACGTAGGTATGCGATTTTTATTTCCAACGACGAAACTTTTACAGCTGTGTTGAGGCGAGCGGATGAAGTCATCGGCTTCGGGTCTCTAGCGCGTGTGTGTTCGTCCATTAGTTTTCGTGTTCCACATTTGAAGCTTTGGAAAACTTTGCTTGAGAGGTTAGCATCATCAATAAAGCACGAAAGAAGCAACACAAACATTCATGCTGTCATTTATATACACGGTGCGAAATTTATTCACCGCATGCAGAAATGCTACACCCTTAATTTGTTTTACTCAATATTGTGCGGTTACTTGCTAAGTTTTTTTTTAAACTTTATTAAGTGTTATCAAGGAATGTAAAATAACAACATTGCCAATGACAACGACATTATCTTCTCTTGTAAATGTTGGGACAAACTCAACTCGCAATAAGCGTTTGTCCCAAACTGCAACAGAATAGGACAATTATCGCCTGCCACGCATTTTGAGAAATAGTCGGTTTCCGATGATGTTTTTGGTTAAATTAGTATCAGTTATCATAGATTAGACATAAACTTAACCATCTGTTGACATGATTTGCGTTTTACTTCTAAAATAAACAAGTTATCGCAGTTTGAAAAGTTCACAACAATTACCTCTCCATGTTTGTTGCAAATAAAATGGAACGCAACAATGTCTTTATCCTCTGCAGATGGGGACAAAGAGTTATCGCTATTCCCTTTTGTCGCTTGTTTTTTGCATTTTTCAGCGACAATTACATTCCTTGAGTGTTATTCACTGCCAAAAATATCTATACACGCTTAGTTATGATAATCTAAAAGTCGGTAAAAAATACCGATAATCGAGCTAAAGTGCACATACCTAAATTGTCGGTAATCATGCATTACCTGAATCTAGGTAATGCTGGTTTATAAAAATTATCGTTAAAAATTACCGATCTCCGGACGTTACTTTTTACCGAAAAATAGGTTTTTGTTGCTTGTTTTGGTTTAGAAAAAACGTTAAAAATTACCTATAATTAGGTTTTTATTCAGTGTTTTGTTTATATGAAAAACAATTTTTCCAATCAATTATTTTATTTTCAAATAGGATGAATATGGGAGCTAAGGATGCATTATAATTGATTGCACATCATTGCGGAGCTATCTGACGGTATGCCTAATCTCAGGGAAAGTATTTATAAATAGAATAGATGTAAATCGACTTGGCGAGCGTGGTGCCTAACCACGAAGAATTTGCCACGAACCAAGTTTTGTGCCGTCAAATTGTTGGACCAATATTATCTGTAAAAATGCAAGATAAATAAATGACCAAATCAATCAAAATCTCTCGCTTCAAAACAAACCTTATTGAAGATAACTGGCTTCGAATGCTGATCGGTACTAGGAGTTTTTCGTCCAGGAAAGTTTTATTAATTTCCAGGAGTTTGGAAAATTCGTGCTCACTGCTACTGGAATGGCCATATATGAATGTAAATGCCGAAAGATCGTTGATCTGCCGACTCAATAAACATTCCAAGAGGAATATGATGCCATTAGTCCATTTTTCGAATTCCTGCCATTAAAAAAAATCCAGCGTTTTAATCGAAATTTAATGCCTTCAATAGTCGACTAACTTACCGTCATTTTTCATTGGATCAGCGAGTTCGACGGCAGGAACAGGAAGCGACGAAAGCAGGAACTTTGGGAGTTGTTCAACAGCAGCTGCTTTTTTTTACTAAGACAAGAAATATCTAATTCTAGGTAAAAAATAACGTCATTGTCTGGAAACCTCAAATACTTAAAAGTCGGTAAAAACTAACGATAATTAGGGTAATTCGTCAAATGTTGAACGGCTAATTTCTTCGCCTATTGTTGAACGCACGTGCATTTCTTATGGGAGTTCAACAATAGGCGACAAAATTAGCCGTTCAACATTTGGCGGTTTCCCCTATCGCTAATTTTTACCGACTTTTTTAGTAAACATCCATTACCTAATTCTAGGTAAAATAAAAACGTATTTTTAGGTAATGTTATCTAAGCGTGTATAGGATATATGTGTCGCCGTCATATTTTTTTACAATAGCTTCACCCTAATATAATCGATACAGAACCACACATAAATTAAATAATTGCTAAATCGAGACCACACATAAAGTTTATTTGGATATATATTTTATTTGTAGTTCGCGTGGAGAATGTTATGTGTGCGCTAATATACATCATAAGTTAAATCTATGGATTTTTGCCAATAAATATGTGTGGAATTTTAGTAGTGTTTTAATCTCCAGATTATGTTCAACACCGTACTTGCTAAATGGACACGGTCGGTTAAAGTAGCTGTTCCTTAAATAGTTCGTTAAAGTAGTCGCAAGATTATTCGCTGTTGGTTTGAGCGAGACAGAGTATATGTCAAAAAAAAAAATTAACCAGCAATCTGCGGTGTATTGTTCGAAATGAACGTTTATCAGCAATGGACTTTCTGCTGTACTATAGATCTCGCATAATTTATCAAAAGGACCTAAGTAACATTTTTTCATGAATTAATTTGAGTACTGCAATCAACAGAACAACATGAAAGCTATTGCGATTCTTTTCTAAAATTAGCATACTGGCTCACCAGTTACGCGCCGGGTCCCATGCGCCGAGTTGTGCGCCATGCAAAAAGTAAATAAACCACACAGAAAAAAAGAATACTGTTTTGCTGAATATATTATACTTTACAATTAAAAAGAGCTTAAATTTGATTAAATTAAAAGTTAAATTGATTAACGCAAAAGTAGTTCATCATTCTAAAAGTATTTTTTGTCAGTTCATGACTGTATATTTGAAAGTTTGTACTTTCATCATTAAAACTGTAGAACTGTCAAATCGTGTAACTACGTGCAACAACGCGGGGCATCAGATTAACGCACCCAAAGAAAAAATAAATGCGAATATTTTTAAACCAATACATTTTTGATATCGACAAAATTCGAACCATGAAGTGAAAAACACTTCAAAATATTTTAAAATCTGTTCTATATTTATTGTATTATACTTAATTCTAATCCTATTCTAATCTAATCCTAAGATAGCATTCGAAAGTAGTTGCAAAGATTTAAATAGTGGAAAGTAATTGCACTTATGCCGAAATGCCGAATGCATTTCCTCCAGTGTATCCATCCGCTGTCAGAATAGTGGAATTTTTGATGGTTTTCCCGGCCGCTCTTCAATTTTTTTCCGCAAAGTCACACACGCATTGTTGGATTGTGAGAAAAATCCCGAACCACAGAAGGACCGAGAGAAGGACTATCTAAATTCAAACTGAAGCAGGTACGCTTGAATAAAATATTTAAGTTTATTTATATTTCATTGATAGACTAAATCTATGCGGTTATATTTTTGTTTGCAGCATTACCACTGGCAAAGTAGCCGTCCGTAAACTCGGTTTACTTGAAGAGGTATACAATCGCCATCATCGCTTATCGGAGAAATGGACACTCTTTGCGAAAATTGGTTATCGGAGTTGTGGGAGCCGAGGTGGATGCCGTATCTTATGATTAGGTTCGTACGATGAAAAAAATGTTATGCTTTTCTTTATTGACACATTATTTTTGACAGGCTAAAGCCTGCAAACAAGAGAATCTTACTGATGGAGATGCAGATAAAGCTTAGGAGATATTTCTCAGCGGCGAATATATACCTACAAACTATCAAACTGATGGAAGTGATAAAATAAAAAGATAAAACTTTGAATAATTATATTTCATTTGAAAAGGAAAATTAAATGGAGGGGTGGGAGGTTTCATTTTGGGCAAATAAAAAGTTTGTTTCTGAATTTCCATATTCCATTCTCTTCTATTTAACAGTGTAACCATTTTGATCTGACATTTGTACAATTTGTTTTGAAAGTTCAAACTTTTAATTTTCGGGTGGTATGTGGCTTTCAAAACCATGGTTGTTGTAAAAGTTGGCGTACTTTCGTTTTGAACATATGCAACTCTCTACGAAAAAGAACCAATGCAACTTTTTATTTTAACCAATGTTTCTTTTAATTTGATCAATGATTTTTCTTTCTGTGCAATGTCAAATAGATGCTTTAAGCTTTTCCACATTCGCTTGTAAGGTATGTAGCATATTGTCGTCCCTTTACGAAAAGATATTTTTAAGTGAAATTGTTCGAGGTTTAGTAGTTTTTTGCTTTTCTTTCGCCTGTGTTGCGTTCGGGATATTGTTTAAGTGGATATTAGTAGTGCAATTATGTTTAATTTGTGATGTAATATTCTACACTTAAATTGAGTAAAGTACCATAATATGACACAATACCTTAGCGGCGCACAACTAAGCGAGGCAGAGGTGAATGAGCAAAATGCTATAATATCTCGAGAATCACAATATTGATTGCAGTATTCAAATTAATTCATGAAAAAAAATGTTACTTACGTCCTTTTGAAAAGTTAAGCGAGAATTCATGAAAAAATTTTACTTAGGTCCTTTTGAAAAGTTATGCGGGAAATGTAATGAAATGCGTAAAGCCAAAATAGAACTTTTTGGGAACTTGCAAGTGTTCTGATTGTTTAAGTTGACTTTTTGTAAATTTATTGGTCAATATTTAAGAAGTGCAGTTAAAAGAAAAGTGCATACTTAGTTTATTCAAATTTGATTCAGACTATCTTTTGAAAAGGGTCAAACTTGTTTTTACTGATTTTTTCAAATGGATATAATCGAAAAACGACCCTTCCTACAAAAAAGTGTTGTATGGGTGACTATCGCAAAATCAGTCAAACCTTCTAATAAAACTTTTTGAAAAACTCAAAATTGAACCCTACACTAAAAAAAATCGATTTGCAAAAAAACGCCCTTTTCGATTTGGACGAAATTTTGTCTCAAGATAGGTGATTATGTTCCCTACCAACCGTCCATACATCGCAAGCTGGGCACTTTGAAGGGAAAAAAAATTTTCTAACAAAAACTTTTTCTTGACGGAATTGATTTTTTCAGTGTCTTTAAGGGGTGGATTTAACATATGTATACATAATATACTCATATTAAGTATTCCTGTACAGTCAGGCAGAGTACAATGTTTTGGTCGTAACTGGTCGCAACTAAAGAAGCTAATAATGGAATATAATATTTTTTTGAAGATATAAACCCCTTCTTAATATTACTCTTAATTTAAAAACAAACTATATTTAGTGACTAAATTAGACAATGTATCATAAAAATAGATTTGCTTGGGGTTCTATAACGATGGCTTTCATTGGTTTAATTTCAGATGAAAATACACTGAAAATAATTCCGACAAGAAAAAGTTTTTGTAAGAAAAACTTTTTTTCCTTAAGAGTGCCCAGCCCCCGATGTATGGACGGTTGGTAGGGAACATAATCACCTATCTTGAGACAAAATTTCATTAAAATAAAAAAGGGCGTTTTTTCGCAAATCGACTTTAAAATTTTTAAACTGATTTTTTTCAGTGTAGGGCTCAATTTGGATTGTTTCCGATATTTTCACTAGAAAGTTTGACTGATTTTGCGATGGTCACCCATACAACACTTTTTTGTGGGATGCGTCGTTTTTCTATTATATCCATTTGAAAATATTAGCAAAAAAATCTCAGCTCTTTTCAAAGGATAGTCTAGATTAAATTTGGAAAAACATTTTTGTTTTCATTTCGGATCATCTGGTGATTTTTCATTTCTCATTTTTCATTTTTTACTTCTTACTTTTCACTCCTCACTTCGCACTTCTCACGTCTCACTTTTCACTTCTCACTGCTCACATCGGCCCATAGGGGAAAGAAATGGCAGAAATGACGCTTAACTTTTAAAAGAACATATGTCACCTTTTATTCATGAATTAATTTGTGTACTGCAATCAAAAGCTATCATATTGGTCTGTTGATCGCAATATTAAAATTCATTCATGAAAATATGTTCTTAGGTCATTTTGAAAAAATAAACGAGAATTTTCAGTGTATACATGAAATCTTAAAATAGGTACTTTTTAACTCATTAATGGGTTTCTATGTTTCTTTGTGAAGTTTTTTCTTCCGTGTAAGCTGTGTATTCTTTGCTGTCAGTGTGCCGGTTTCGAATAAATTGTGTCTTGGGAGAACATAATCTAGAAAATCGATAGCTTATTTGTTAAGAAATAATGATGTCTCATAACTCTTTGAATATTTACTATTTTTTGAGAAGTGCCATCATTATGAAACTCAATAGTGAACAAGAAGAAAACATTCCCCATCGAATGCAACTTGTTGTAGCAAAATCGATTCAGGTTTAGTACTAGAAAAATTGGCTAATGTTTCAATGTGCACACACATACGCACACACACACACACGGACACACACACGGACAGACAGACATTTGCTCAGTTTGTCGAGCTGAATCGAATGGTATATAATACTATGGGTCTACAAGCGCTCTATAAAAAGTACCTTTTGGGAGTGAAATGAAAGCCTTTCTGGTACAACTTTGTTGTACGAGAAAGGCAAAAATTGAAGATGTCATTGAAAAAAGGTGGAATTTGAAGTAGGATGTAAGAAATTTAGCTGGAGAGACAAATAAGCTCTACTAATACATTTTAATATCTACAACTTAAAGCAAATGCAAATATTACCATTCTAAACGATGTCTTTACTCATGTAAAAGGAATTTGGTCATATTTCAACATGATGCAATAGTGTCCGGTACTTGAAGAAACTTTTCTGAACCGTAAAAATTTTCACCAAAATTCATCATCAAAATACATATACATCGTCGATAATCATGTTCAAATAATCAAATAGGGTATATGGCTCAAATCTTAGTCTATTATGCTGTGGTTAAGCACATTCATCGATTTAAATATTCATATATTGAAGATCGAACCGAAAATGTGCTGCTTCAAGTGAAAATCGTCAGCCGTATTTTGACAACGAGTGTTCTAATATTGTTCAAAAAAGTTTTGGTTAATTGTGTCACTATACTAATGAAAATAGTGGATTTATTTAGTATGAATGCTAAAATTGTGTGATTGTTATCCGTTCATCTAATGTGCGAAAATAGATAAGTCCATTACAAAAACTACTTTATTGGACAAAAGAAAAATCTCTTGCGCTGCCTGCCTACTTAAGTGGTTGCTAATAAACCGAGTCAAAGCATTTTTCCACGCAGGTTTATTGCGTTTATCAGTTGAAGAAGTGCATGAATCTTGCGTAATATAAATAAAGTCGCATTCGTAATACTTTTTGAGGGATACCAAAACTTTCACACAAAAAGGTGCTGGTTGCATCTGACAATTCGTGTCAGCGCTTGCTGGTCGCAGATGAAGTAAAATACATTTTTTCCTCTTCGCAAGTCTCGTCCCAGGTGTAAGGTAGCCACAAATCCTATTATAAATGGAAGTTTTACAATACAAAATAGGGGTTGTTATAGTTACCGTAACATTTAAAAAAATCGTTTATTTCTCGAATAAATTTTTGCCATTAGTGCTGTCCAATGAGAGCTTGAAGTAGCTCGAAGTTTCTCCCTGTCCTGCTCATGCCCATTTGTTAACAAAAAAGAACGAGCGGGACGGGAACAACTTCGAGCTGCTCATTGGACAGCATTATTATAAAAAAAATTATTGTAATTCAATTCTTCTGTCAATAGAGTTTATTGTACGTTTTTTGGAACAATATTAAGACAATTTAATTGGTACAATAGAAGAATATATTGAATGTTCATCAAAAAAATGTATTGTATAATTTTATGATATTTTAATGTAATTCTATTGTATTTTCTATGGACTTAACCACGAGCGTCTTATTTTTTTCAAGATTCTTCTTCTTTTCGCTCGAAAAATGACATCCGCCGCGTGCCGATGAACATTTTAGTGAATCCGGAGCTATAAGGCATTTTATGAGACGTTTCGCGGTGGCCCGATTATTTACTTCTAAAGTTTTGTTTTGGTATGATTCTGCGTGAACATTCCGTTAGGTCCGAACACAAAATAATGTTTGTAACGTTTTACTTTTCATTTGTGTTTTCTTCAGCATTTCATGCTTAGAATGCAGTGGTATGAATAATCTAACGACACGTTTTAAGAATCATATGAAAAACTTTGTTCTAAAGTCCTGGTAGACAAAAAGTAAAACAGGCAGAATTGATGATAGGACCCATCGGAATGTTCAGCGCGAAATTACCAAACAAACGGGCTCCCACTAATTGTCAAAGTAGATAAACACGAGAAAAACAGCTGTTTCGATCTGTCTCATAAAATGCCTTATTTAGATCACCGAATGTTCATGTTGATGTTCATTTTTTGTAAACTTTACCCGAAGATGATGTTTTCTTCTTACTGAAAATCGTCGCGTGACGTCATCGTGGTTTAGTTCATTTGGGTAGTAATTTGACACAGCTGATTTGACCGAAACTAGAGGCCTAAAAGATATTTTAGTTACTATAGATAAAGATTATCGCTGTCGTCGCTGTTCGGAACATCTTTCGCTGGCAAGGATAGGGGATCTAAATGTCAAGGAAGGAAAAATACATACGATTTAACAGTTTAGTACCACATATATCTTTATCTGGTAACTAAAATAATATCACAGACAAACAGATATAACACATTGAACATTTACTCGTCAAAATCATCGTCGTGCAAACACTAACGACATCCGTTGGTTTCAGTTAGTTAGGCAAATCACGAACCAGATAGCGGTAGTGAGCAAACGTCAAACTCTAGCAAATCCGATGCGCGCGCCACGAGTGATCGATTGGCCAACTAATGATTATTTAAATTGACCAGTAAATCAGTGAACGATGAAAATTTTACGAGTGTTATGTCTGTTTGTCTGTGATAATATCTTTTGCAGGCCTCTAATCGAAATCATAAAATTTATACCACCCGTGTCCCGTGTGCCAGTGGTATAAATGGTGGTTTTCGCTCGTCTATGGAGTCTGGTAACGTCTATTCCTTATACCGGTTTGGAACATGTCATCGTCATGTCAAATGCCAACATTCAAGAAACGGTCAAAAGAAAGCAATCAAAAAGAGAAAAGTGAGTGAGTGTACGCGTTTCTGCTTTCGATCGGCTGCGCTGCAGAATTTCCAACTTTTTCTCGGAATAACAGTAGTTTTTGCGCTGAAATTCAATAATAATGAGCTCCGCGGTAATGTTGTTCGCATGTTCGAAGTGTTTTTCGAGGCATCCGTTCGAGGAATTATCCCCGGGGCAGCAACTTTGCAAGGTAAATTTTCATGCCCGCTAGGCGGCCGTGCGACGCAAAGCAAAGCGAAAAAAAATCATGGCTTGCTAGCTGGCGAATCGAGGACAGCGGAATGATGCTTGTTGCAAAATCGTCATGAAGCCTTGATCTGAGGCAATTGAATGTGCGGAAATCATGTGCTGTAGATGATTATTAGGGGTGAATTAAAATGAAGAGTGTGAAAGTTATTAGTACAATGAAGAACAAACATTTGTGAAGACTACAACTTACTACGCCACATATTAGCGGCTTTCAAATGACCCTGCTTGGATAGTGACGTGTATTGAAGACTCGCACAGAAATAGATGACGCAAGTGTATAAAACAATGCCTGATTTTTTGTGAATAAACCTTTTTGTAGTGATCTTAAAGATATTCAGAAAACTCATCGAATCCGTAATGTGACGTTGAAGTTAAATAAAAATGCATTCAATGCAATCCTCTTCGTGTTCAGGTCAGGGTTGCCAGATGCGCTTTGTGCTCGAAGCGCTTCAAGTGTATGTGACAGGACCGTACTCAGGACATTGAATCAAAAGCTATTAACCATCACTGGCAGATTTTTTGATCCGTAAAAACTACAAAGTATAAGAGTAGTGTAATGCTTCAAATTCGGAGAACGGATAAGTATAACAATTCTACTATGAGCAACCAATTTTAAATTATTACAATTAATACAAATACTCAATAAAATTACAATCACATTTTTTGCTGGCTTGGAATGCAAGGTGTGTGTAACACGCAACACGTATGAGGACCATTCACTCCTGAAAGAACCTATATAGACAAACCACTGGGGTAAATGCTTCATTTTGGACCCCTAAGAGGAAGTGCTTACCGATATCTGCTTATTTGTATCCAATGACACGTTTGATATGGGGCCCTCCTTAGCCGTGTGGTAAGACGCGGGGCTACAAAGCAAGACCATGCTGAGGGTGGCTGGGTTCGATTCCCGGTGCCGGTCTAGGAAATTTTCGCATTGGAAATTATCTCGACTTCCCTGGGCATAAAAGTATCATCGTGTTAGCCTCATGATATACGAATGCAAAAATGGTAACATGGCTTAGAAACCTCGCAGTTAATAACTGTGGAAGTGCTTAATAAACACTAAGCTGCGAGGCGGCTCTGTCCCAGTGTGGGGACGTAATGCCAATAAGAAGAAGAAGAAGACACGTTTGATATACGCGGAAATCACACCATTTCATAGATGGAAATCTCATTTATGAAATATAAATTTATCTTTCGATTGGTATGCATCAATGAGAAGATTCCTGCGTTTTAAATTGGGTTGTTTATGAGTATATATGTTTTTACATATTCTGAATCTGCATAAAAAACTGAGCCTAACCCCAATTTTCCAGAATTTTTGGAGCCCCATAACTATTTTTAATTTGCATTTTAAATTTACATGGGACTAAAAATTTGTTCTTATGCTGCATGGGTCAACTGTCTGTCATTCTATGAATGTTAGTGTCATTCTGTCGATTGAAACGGCTTATTGTTTGCTGTATAAAAATGTAAATAAAAGGTTTACAAACAAAATAAAAATATGTTGGAGATCAGGAAAGCATGCTCTTTATGTTAAACTAAAAAAAACCTCATTTTTTTTGCTAAACTAGGGGAAAAGACGGCTTTGGCAGGTTTTGTTCTATTATTGGCTGAGGGGTTTTTGTCGACCGAATTTGATGAAATTTGGCCACAATATTCTCTGATATGCAAAGAATGTTTAGGCCAAATTTGAACATTATCAGTCATAAAAAACCCCCCTGACAATAATAGAACAAAACCTGCCAAAGCCGTCATTCCCCCTACCCAATTCACAATTTTGACAAAAACTTATTGTGTGCTGTCGTATCCCACACCAAACGCATCAGCCGAATACTAAAAATTTGAAGCAAACGTCCGGTGTATGAAGGTTCGTGTTGTCGTCATAATGCTACGTTTTGACAGGGCAAGTGAATTGAACAACTCAGTTGAATTCAATTGACTTGCCAAAAGTTGAACATGTTCCACTTTCTTTTCGTTCAAGTGAATTGAATTAAGGTGTTTACACGTTCAGTTCGCGTTCGATTCAAGCGACTTGCTCAATTCACTTGCCTTGTCTAAACGTAGCATAAAAGTCGTTACACGGAAGAAAAAAAGTACCCAAAATTGAGTACTTTTAAACTTACTTTTGAGTTATTTTTTCTCTTCGCTTTCATCCACTCTTGTTGTCAAAAACAAAAGAGCCAAACAATCCAACGACGCCAGTTCAATACGGGAAGCCAATGTTGAGTTTTATTACCTGAGGTCGAAATTGAGTGAATTAAACTTAAATTTGGGTCAATAAATTTTCCGTTGGGTACTTTTTTAACATGGGAGTAAAGGCAAACTACTTCGACCCTACTTACTCAATTTTGGCTTCCCGTACGGATGTTCGAGGTTGGGTGAATTAAACTCACTATTGGGTAGTTTATTTCTTCCGTGTAGCAAATTGTATTTCAAACATCGAACTCATTTCCATAGCAACGGTTCAGTCGCGCAACTCGTCGCTGTGTCAAACTATTCGCGAAGTCGAAGCAAAATTCTTCACACAAACAATGACAGTTCTTTATAGGTTTTTACAGTAGAGCAACAGAGAGGAGGAGATGGTGGCCATGTTTCACTCAAACTCTGACAGATAGCAATGGGATTTCCCATAGGAGGGAAGAGTAGAATTTGCTTCGACTTCGCGAATAGGGTGCCTACATTTTTAGGCGAAATATTGTAGATCCAGTTAAAAACCGAACTGAGCTCTCGCGACAAATGCTTTTTCTCCCATTTCCCGATGTCGCAACTGCATTGTGAGAGCTGCGCATGATGGCGCACGACTGTGGCATAGATGCGCCCTCCTTGTAATGCAGTTGCGACATCGGAAAATGGGAGAAAAAGCGATTGTGAGAGCTCAATTCGGGTTTCAACTGGATCTACAATATATCGTTCTCGTTCAAATAGAGCAGCATATTGAATAGTTTACTTTCAAAACTATATTAATAATTATACATATTCATTTATTCAACAATTTATCAATATCTACAATGATCACTACATGTGCGTTCTGAGATTAGTGATGTATACTTTTAAGCGTAACACATTGTAACGCTCGCCTTCTTGAACAAACAAATTTCCTCGAAATTTCATCTAAATATCGTTATTTACGCACATGAAACCAGTGAAACAGATGCTGAACGATATTATTTTTCTGAAGCCAATGGAAGAATTCGACATTGTTGTTTCAAAAGGGCGAAAGTCGCAAACGTAAACATTGACTTATTCTGCTGATTTCCGGAAGATTAGAGACTTCTGGCGGTATTTTCCACTTCCGTTCGATAGAAGGCGCGGAGCGCCACCAGTTCCAAGTGGTTGTTAGTTGGGCCTAGTCCTAGTTGTTGAGGAATTTGCAGGAAAAGGCATTGTTTACGTTTGCGACATTGGCCCTTATGAAACAACCGTGTTGAATTAGCAGCGGCATTGTTTTAAGTTCAGAAATAAGGAAAATGTCGCCAAGAGGATCCAAAATGTGTAGGGGCTCAAATCAAGTTGGTTACCCAAATACTGAAAACGGCTAAATTCGATTTAGTACCATTTATGAAAGAACAAATTTTGAATGCATTTTACATTTGTTTTCAATAATATATGCAGGGCTGTTGCGACAGTCGCGGATTTCGCGTTTATCGCTGATTTCCTCTTCCAGTTGCGAAAGCCACGGTTCTTTCAATCATGTCGCGAAAATCGCGGATTTATATTTACGCTCTCTTGAAGTTAGTAAGAGCAACTTCACCAGTGATACAAATCGTCGATTTAGACCAAACTTTGAACCAATGTAAAAAATTGAGCTCGCACCAGTGTTCCAAATTTTGCTCTATACCAGTTTTCTGGTCTATTTTTTTGGTACTGAACTAATTTTGAACCAGGTCCAAAATCGTTTTTGACAGATGAAAAGCCACATTCGTAAAATGAATTTTTAACCCAAAAATCTTGGTTTTCTACACTGTTGTAATAATAGATGGCTTAATCTATTCAGTAATGCACTGCCAAGTTATTTTTTTAAGTTTTACAATGATATGGAAATGCTAATATCATCTTCCAAACTTGGACGTACATGTTCATGATAGAATTAGAGGCGAAAGTATAGAATTGATAGTTCCGTTAGGATACGGCAGGCATGAAGAATGTTTTTATAGAAGTCGATTTGAAAGCGAGCGGAGGGCAATATTTGTGATGGCACATATCACACGACCTTCCTTCTGCCTTCCGCATGCGATGGCATATGAGCAAATCAAACCACCTTCCTTTTGCCAGTGGAGATTATAGATAGTAGAATCTATAGATGAGCGAATGCATGGCTGAGTCGATTTTTTTGCCCGTGCACACGCGCATATGACGTCACAGCCCTTAACGTTTCCATTGAAATCGTGACGTCATGCTCGTTTGGAGACACGTTTGACAGTTCGTTTGGAGACAGAGGATTTATCTTCGCTCATCTATATATTCCACTATCTATAGTGGAGATATATCAGCTTCCACACTGATATTCTTCCCTCCCCATTCATACGGGAGCTTGGCAGAAGGAAGGTCGTGTGATATGTGCCATCACAAATATTGCCCCCAGACCGCATCGTGCTTTTGTGCTGTGCGGTTCTTTCTCTCTTTGCGGAAGGAAGTTTTTAATACTACCCGAAGCTATTTTAATTTCAACGGTGCTTCTTAGCGCTATTTGTACCCACTGATCCCGTTACGATCTTTGCAAGGACCCGTGCCTTCGTTTTACGTTGGACCCGTTTGCGGAAGTAAAATTCCGACAAGCGGTGGTAATCCTGCAGGGACACCGTTCTGGGAAAAAACCTCTTAGAAGGTCACGTCTCCACGCTCAGCAATGAGTATTAACAAAAACAAGAGGAAGGGGAGTCTCTGAATTCTCCACTTCCTTCAAAGAAACAAGGTTTCAAGACCGTCCTGCCCAAGCGCGGCAAAAATAGAAGGAAGCTGGAGAATTCAGATATTCCTTCTAACTCTAATATCGGAAATAATTCTTCTCCAATCGAACTGAGCAATCAGTTCGATTTGATTAATGATGAAATTGAACAAATCGAATATACCTCTAGCCCAGGTGATTCGACTCATGCGAAAAAGCAAAGGATTCCGCCAATTGTGTTGAGTAACCTTCAGGGGATCAAGGTTTCATTTCAGATTGCTAGGAAGGGTGACTGCCGCGTTTTGCCGGGATCCTTTAACGATCGCAAACGTCTTCTTCAGTATTTAACTGAGAAGCGCCATAAATTCTTCACATACGACGACAAAACTGAGCGATTGTTCAAAGTCGTCTTGAAAGGTCTCCCCAGTGATGATAAATCACTGGATGAGATTAAAATTGAAATTTCTCAATTACTTGGATTTTCACCAGTCCAAGTAATTAAGATGAAAAAAGAAATCCCACTCTGGTACTTCTCAGAGGGGCATTTCTCAAGAATTTTATTTAGTTCATTTTAACAAAAGTGAACTAAATAATATGAAAAGTTTGGAAAAGGCCTGTATTATGTCTCATGTCCGTGTTACATGGGAACATTTCCGCAGGCCTGGGGGAAATTTCCATAACCCTACCCAGTGCCGTAAGTGCCAAAAGTGGGGTCATGGAACCAAACATTGTCACATGGATGCTAAATGCATGATTTGTGGTGGAACCTCTCATGCCAAGGACGCATGTCCTGTGAGAGAAGATTCCAATAAATTTAAGTGCGCAAATTATGGGGGCAATCATAAATCCAATTTCTGGGAATGCCCTTCACGCAAAAAAGTTTTGAATTCCCGTGCAAAATTGATGACGGGAAATTCCAATCGGATCCCAGATTCGACGGGTAGCAATTTTTCAAACGCTCAAATTTCGAAACCGGTTACCGGTCGAGCAATTAATACCCACCACAATTCACAAACAAATTTTGCCGCTCGTCAACGGGTAGCAAGCTCTTCAGTAAATTCCAATTTTTCCAATGTACCTACGTATGCAAACATCGCTGCTGGTAGACCAAATTTCTCTTCTCAAAATGATGTTTATACCCATGTCCCAACGGAAAATAACGGTCATGTTGCCGATTCAGGTAGCATGACTGCTTCCGATTTTGATTTTTTAACTGAACAATTGCATCACATGATTGATGCAATGTTCAAAGCAAATACCATTCCTGAAGCTGTTCAGGTTGGTATAAAGTACACACAGAAAATTGTTATCGGACTCTGTTTAAATGGATCCCAATAATTGTGTGAAAGTTCTAAATTGGAATGCCCGCTCTCTAAAGGGTAAGGAAGATGAATTATTCAACTTCCTTTCAGTTCATAATGTGCATATTGCCATTATAACTGAAACGTATTTAAAACCAGGACTATCCATTAAAAGAGATCCAAATTATTTTATCTACAGAAATGATCGTCTTGACAGCGCCTGTGGTGGGGTCGCCATTGTCATTAATAGACGTATCAAACATAAATTATTTTCTTCGTTTGAAACCAAAGTTTTTGAAACCTTGGGAGTTTCTGTTGAAACAAATTTTGGTCAATTTTCCTTCATTGCAGCCTATTTGCCTTTTCAATGCAATGGGCAGCAAAAGAATTTGTTGAAAGCTGATCTTCAAATTCTGACTCACAACAAATCAAAATTCTTCGTAATTGGTGACTTCAATGCCAAACACCGTTCATGGAATAATGCTCAAAGCAATTCCAATGGTAAAATTTTATTTGAAGATTGTTCTGCGGGATATTATACTATTCAATATCCCAATGGACCAACTTGTTTTTCTTCCAGTCGAAATCCTTCTACAATTGATTTAGTTTTAACGGATTCAAGTCAGCTGTGTGGCCAATTGGTAACTCATGCTGACTTTGACTCTGATCACCTTCCTGTGACATTTGAAATCTCACAAGAAGCCATTTATAATCCAATCAGCTCTACTTTTAATTATCATAGAGCTGATTGGGATTTATCTCAAAACGTATATCGATAGGAATTTTGATGTTGATATTCCTCTCGATACCAAAAGTGATATTGATAATGCTCTCGTATCTTTGACAAGTTTAATTGTCGAAGCCAGAGGCATTGCAATTCCGAAATGTGAAGTTAAATTCAACTCCATTATTATTGACGACGATCTTCAGCTACTGATCCGTCTTAAAAATGTGAGAAGAAGGCAATACCAAAGAACTCGCGATCCCGCGTTGAAAGTTATTTGGCGAGATTTGCAAAATGAAATTAAAAAACGTTTCGCTATTCTGAGAAATACCAACTTTGAGAATAATGTCTCGAAGTTGGATCCCAGTTCGAAACCCTTTTGGAAATTAACGAAAATTCTTAAAAAACCTCAAAAGCCAATTCCAGCGCTTAAAGAGGGAGATAAAATTTTATTAACAAATGGCGAAAAGGCTCAAAAACTTGCTCAGCAGTTCGAGAGTGCCCATAATTTTAGTCTAGGTCTCACTAGTCCAATTGAGGATCAGGTTACACGAAGCTTCGAAGACATTCTCAATCAAGAGAATGTTTTGACCCTTCGTTGGGAAACCAATTTGGATGAAGTGAGATCTATTACTAGAAAATTTAAAAATATGAAAGCCCCGGGTGATGATGGTATTTTCTACATACTTATCAAAAACTTCCTGAGAGCTCTTTATCCTTTTGGTTAATTTATTTAACAAATGTTTTCAATTGGCATACTTCCCAGATAAATGGAAAAACGCCAAAGTTGTTCCAATTTTGAAGCCGGACAAAAATCCAGCTGAGGCTTCTAGTTATCGCCCAATCAGTTTGCTTTCTTCAATAAGCAAACTGTTTGAAAAGATTATTTTAAATAGAATGATGGTTCATATTAATGACAATTCTATTTTTGCTGATGAGCAATTTGGTTTTCGCCATGGGCATTCAACCACTCATCAGTTATTAAGAGTTACGAACTTAATTCGGCTCAACAAATCTGAAGGATATTCGACTGGAGTTGCTCTTCTTGATATAGAGAAAGCATTTGACAGTGTTTGGCATGAAGGTTTGATTGTAAAATTGATGAATTTTAATTTTCCTCTGTACATTATTAAACTGATCCAAAATTATTTATCAGAACGCTCACTGCAGGTAAACTATCAGAATTCTAAATCTGATAGATTACCTGTTAGAGCTGGTGTTCCCCAAGGCAGCATACTGGGGCCCATATTGTATAACATTTTTACTTCTGACTTACCTGATTTACCACCAGGGTGTCAAAAATCTTTGTTTGCAGATGACACAGGTCTCTCAGCCAAAGGGCGAAGCCTTCGTGTCATTTGTAGTAGATTGCAAAAAAGTTTGGATATTTTCTCCACTTACTTGCAAAAATGGAAAATTTCCTGAATGCTTCCAAAACTCAGCTTATAATTTTCCCACATAAGCCGAGAGCTTCTTATTTGAAACCTTCTAGCAGACATATTGTCACTATGAATGGGGTTCCAATTAATTGGTCTAGCGAAGCTAAATATTTAGGACTTCCGCTAGATCAAAAATTAACTTTTAAAAATCACATTGAAGGCCTTCAAGCCAAATGTAACAAATATATTAAGTGCCTATATCCACTTATAAACAGAAAATCAAAACTTTGTCTTAAGAACAAACTTTTGATTTACAAACAAATTTTGAGACCTGCCATGTTGTATGCTGTGCCAATATGGGCTAGTTGCTGCAATACCAGAAAGAAGGCACTCCAGAGGATTCAAAATAAAATTTTGAAAATGATTCTGAAGTTGCCTCCGTGGTATAGTACTAATGAACTTCATAGAATTTCTAATATTGAGACATTGCAACAAATGTCCAACAAAATAATTTCCAATTTTAGACAAAAATCGTTGCAATCTTCTATTGCAACGATTAACTCCTTTTACCCTTAGTATAAAATAGGTTAAGTTTAGTTTAAGTTGAAAACATTGTATATCCTACATGGTTCAATTCAACCAGAGGAAAAATTCTAACTGCCAGAGGCAATTGAAATGTATTAATAATAACTAAAAGCGTAACATAGCAAATAAGGATGATAGTGTTAAGAAAACACGGAACACCTAGTCTAAGAGATGAATGCATGTATTAGATAATTAGCAAATAAAATTAGTTAAAAAAAAAAAAAAAAAAAAACAAATATTGCCCTCCGCTCGCTTTCAAATCGACTTCTATAAAAACATTCTTCATGCCTGCCGTATCCTAACGGAACTATCAATTCTATACTTTCGCCTCTAATTCTATCATGAACATGTACGTCCAAGTTTGGAAGATGATATTAGCATTTCCATATCATTGTAAATCGTTTAACTTCACGTAGAAGTAACACACACGAAATCATTAATTTAGTATTTTTTTTAAGGCTATTTTTTTTATTCTCATGTTGTGTTATTTTTTTAAATTTCATACCCATTAATTGTAGCAGATATCTGGAGGAAAATTCATTTGTACCTAACGCCTCTCTTGTAGGCATTCATGGAATTTGATCATACTACAAGGAAATAGTATTTTTATTTAAACACATTGAATTACATTTATTTTGATCAGATAAATTCGTTCCGTTTGTTACTATCAGAAACTTGATTTATTTCTACATCTGATAAAATGAGATAGTTTAAAAGAGAAGCAGAGAGATAGAACTTTCTTTGCTTCCGAAAAATAATTCTTTGTCTAGATAAGGCAGTGCTGATTACTCAGCTGAATTGAAAACTGTCTCATTGGGCATATTGACTCGACAGCTTTTTTTATAAGATATTGACCATTGTATTTCAATTCGAATATGCATGTTGAAAAGAATCTGGAGCAATACTCCTCAGGTAATTGACCTTTCCCGTCAAAAATTTGTATTCGCTTAATCGATTCTTTGGTTGAAAATCACCTATGGGCAATCGAACTCCGATAATTATTGAGTTAAATAATCTTTATCGTAGCAACCGATAACGTGGAACACAATCAACTTTATCGGCGATAACGATAAATTAACGATTAACAACCCTGCTAGAAGTCGATTTTAATCGAGGCTACGAATCTTTAGCATGATAATTAGGCTTTCGTTTTTTTCATTAGGCTATTCAACAAAATAGCCAGAATTTGTCTGTGATATCTGTCGCACCAGATACTAGATACTTCACACAAAAAGTGTGACATGGGGGTAAGCGGGGTATAAAATGCTATTTTTTGCGTTACGTAATCAATGGAACGTTCCTGCGGTGAAGTCTCTGGAATGTTGCTTTCAACTATGTGGGTTTTTTTTTCGCCAGCGTTTGGAGGGGAAGCGCTGTAGCCAGTGTAATGAAAGGTTTAGTTTCCCATACTAGTTTTCATACAAACTTGAACCGGCTTGTGCTCAACCAGTTTTTGTTCAAATCGGTTTTTGGAGGATATGGAGCATGGGACGGAAACGGATGAGCGTGGTGGAGCTGGATGCTTCAAAGGGGGGCCAGTGTACAACGCTACGAGGTTAGCTACGTGTCCTTGCAGCACCGAACATCGTGACTCGCTTTTTTAGAAGAACACCATGGTATAGTGCCAGCTCATTGCCGGCTTTCCAGGTGGCCTTACCACGCCCTATGTCCTCGGAAGGTGGGAAGGGTCGACTTCGCGCCTGCTTCCCTCTGCCCGACTGGTATCAAGAATGATGATGCCGCGTGCACCCCAAATTGACCTCTCTGCGACAGGACCTATTCGCCAACACACAGAGGGACTTGCCTACGCCTGCCCTAGCATTGACGAGGTTCCATCCTCGGGCTCGGAACCCGCCCGGTTGACCGACGCCGCGAAAGCGACGATACCATGTTGTTCTTCGCGCGGCCACTTGTTCGATAAAAGGATCGAGTTCGACCACAGAGCATGACCACCGGTATGACCCATGAAGCCGACTCCGATCCCTTGGATCACCTCTTATTTGCGCCTGAACTAGCCATCCTTGAGTCCATGCGCCACCTTCTGTGTAGCTTCGAGACGATTTGGGCGATAGCCGATAAAACGGCGTTCCAGCCAACTTCATCTTTACACATACTCCGAACTAGGTTGTCCGGGGTGGTGTCCAGACCACATGTGGCAAGCATGTGGTCACGCATTGCGCGAAAACGTGGGCACTAGGGTGGTTCAAAAAATCGATTTTGCTCCACAGTGCTCATCTGATTCTTTACCATGTTCTGAGTGTCCTCTGAAAATTTGAGCTCATTTGGATTAAAACTGATTTAGCACAAGCCGTTTCAAGTTTGCATGCAAATTAGTATGGGGAAATTTATTTTTTCATTATACTGTTAATGACGTTTGCCCATTAAGCGCAGGTTAAAAGAAAACCTACATAGCTAAAAGGGATACTCAACAGCTTTCACCCAACGAAAACCGCATGTTGATTAATCGTCTCAATAATTAGTAATCGATTTTAAGACAGGTTGCGAATCTTTAGTCATGATCGTTGAACTTCTTTGAGGGCATCACTGAAATGTGCAGTGCAACATAGTAGCCTGAATTTGTGTGTGCTATCTTTCGCGCCACGAGCAGCAATGTTGCCTGTTGATTAGTTATGCAATTAGCTCCAGAAAACCACGGTATAGATTAAATTCGATTATTAATTATTGGAACGATTAATTAAGACGCGGTTTTCACTGAGTGAAAGCTGTTGAGTATTCCTTTTAGCTATGTAGGTTTTCTTTTAACATGCGCTTGATGGGAAAACGTCATTAACAGTATAATGAAAAAATAAATTTCCCCATACTAATTTGCATGCAAACTTGCAACGGCTTGTGCTAAATCAGTTTTAATCCAAATGAGCTCAAATTTTCAGAGGACACCCAGAACATGGTAAAGAATCAGATGAGCACTGTGGAGCAAAATCCATTTTTTGAACCACCCTAGTGGGCACACGAACAATGCGTGTTCCGCCGTTTCCTCTAAACCTGCGCACACCAAACACTCGGGCGAGGCCGAGCAAACCAGCTGCGTTACCTGCACTGTGATTTTGCAGCACGCTTAAACGCCGGGTACATCGAACCCCCCATGGGGTGCTTGCTGTTCACAGCTTTGCTGGAACAAATCAAACAATTGGGAGGGTTCGTGCAGCATTGTGCCTTATGTCCCTCCAATCCACAGCGTCGGCAGAGATTGCTTCTGTCAGGGCCTTTTGCAGTCCCATTGCTTGTGCCCCGGTTCCAGGCACTTGAAGCAAACTTCTGGTTGCTTGTATATGCCCACAGGGCACACCGACCATCCCACCTTGACGCTCCCTAACTTGACTACCTTGGAGGCGTCCGCTGCAGATAGCCGAACCAATGCTACCTGCGTCCCTGCCGGACCTTTCCGTAGCCGTAGCCGAACGGCTGCGGTGGGCGTCTCCACTTCACACTGTCGCCGCAGTGCCGTGACGAGCTCTTCGACTTCGGTGATCTCGTCCAGGTCTTTAATCCTTAGATTCATCTCCGTCGTGAGTGCCCTCACCTTGACCGTCTCGCCAAGGACTTCCTCCGCCAACTTCTTGTAGGCGGCGCCCTTTTGCGAGACGCCCCGCTTCAGCTCGAGGATCATCTCGCCCATCCGGGTACGTCTTATTTGACGTACGTCGGCGCCGAGTTCACCGAGCTTGACGTCACTCCGCATCGCCTTCAAGACGTCCGAGTACTTAGCCTCGTCTGTTTTGATGACTAGGGCATCGCCCCTGGAGCGATTGGCGCCTACCCTAGACTTCTTGATGCCCTCATTCGCCTGGGCCTTCTTTTCGGCCCTTGACGTCTTCGGTTTCCTCTTGTTCTTGACCAGGGTCCAGGAGGCGTCATCTCCCTCTATTTCTGCCGTAACCCCTTACCACCGTCTTTCCTGGGTGGACGGACCTTTCCAGGCCCTTCCTCCCCCGGTTTTGGAGGTACCTGGCCGGGATTCAGCTTCTCAGCCACACTACCCTTGTTCGGGGTAGTAACCCTTCGCGTTTTGGAGCGGCCCCCAAGGAGCTCATCTCCTGGAGACTGTCTCCCCCGTTTTTGTGTCTGCTCCGTTGCAGCAGTCACCCCCGGCGAGCCCGCGAATACTTGAGCCTCAGTTCGGGTAGACTTTGGCACCACCGTCTTCGCTGGCACGTCCTCGGTCGATTCGACCTTGCCCGAGTCCGCGAATCCTTGGGCCTCAGTCTGGGTAGACCTCGACTCCACATATTGCACGGGTTCGCACTTGGCCATCCCGACCACCTTCTCCAGCTTGGCGTCCAACATCGACTTTCGAAGTTTCAGCAAGCTCCCTTTGAGGTCCTTGCTGATATTATGCTTCGACGACGCAAAGTCGATGATGGCGTCCAGCTGTTCCGTCGCCACCTCGAAGGCCGAAAGCCCATCGCGTTTGCAGTTCATCGCCTTCGCAAGCCATGGGCCGTCTATAACCACTACCGGCGTAGCCGGGGAGAAGGTTAAGTGACCCACGCTGGCGCTGCGCACCGAGCTGCCGACTGTTGCTTCTATCCTCCTAGGCGAAGACCTGAACAAGCCACCTCTTGTGAAGGGGTTATCGCCTACACTACTACCACTAATTGAAGAATTGACTTGGTTTTCCATTTTGGTCCCACGAGTTGCTCGGGAAAAGAGGTCCACCACGCCAGAGCCCAACATGACGCGGTAAGGGACAATTACTGTGGAGGGTGCCCAGGTACCCTACAGGCTCCGTTAAAGGCCTAGCTCTTTATTTAACCCCCCCTGGCCATGCATCCCCTCGGCACGGGTCGCTTAACGCCTTGGTCCCCTTGGTCGCACCCACTCACTCTAGCTGATGTCAGAAGGACAACAGTGCCCAGGCTGCACTACCAGCTAAGTACAAAACCCTTAGCTGGCGGTCGATTGTCATCGGAAGACCCGTGGAAGCGTGAGATTGGAATTTGTGAGGACCAGAGCTGTGTAGGTCACTCCTTCCCAGATGTCAACTCACCAATTCGCAGCCCCGGTGGTGATATCTGTGTGTGCGTGTGTGTGTATGTATGTGCGCAAAATAATCTCACTCATGTTTCAGACATTTATCTTTAACCGATTTGCTCGCAACAAGTTGCATCCAATTGTTCTGATTGAAAATTTTGCTTTATCGGACTATGAGCTTGATAATTATGGCCAAAATATGTTTTTTCAAGTGGGCCCTCCTTAGCCGTGCGGTAAGACGCGTGGCTACAAAGCAAGACCATGCTGAGGGTGGCTGGGTTCGATTCCCGGTGCCGGTCAAGGCAATTTTCGGATTGGAAATTGTCTCGACTTCCCTGGGCATAAAAGTATCATCGTGCTAGCCTCATGATATACGAATGCAAAAATGGTAAACTGGCTTAGAAACCTCGCAGTTAACAACTGTGGAAGTGCTTAATGAACACTAAGCTGCGAGGCGGCTCTGTCCCAGTGTGGGGATGTAATGCCAATAAGAAGAAGAAGATATTTTTTCAAAAGAAAAAATTTAGTCTTAGCTGATTCACTCGCAACAAGTTTCATTCGACGTAGAATCTTGGCCAATTGTTTCGTATTAAAAATTGGACAGATCGGGCTATGGGTTTTGAAGTTATGGCCAAAATTCATTTTTTTACATAAGAAACACATACAAAATTCTCACTTCTCAGGCATTTATATTTTACGGATTTGCTCGCAACAAATTGCATTCGACGCGAAATCCTGTCCCATTGTTTCGTATTGAAAATTGGCCATATCGGACTATGGGTTCAAAAGTTATGGCCAAAATACTATTTTTATAACTCACGAGAAAGGCTCCATCACCGCTAGGTGGATTAATCTGGGGTTTTCACTACTATGTAAATTGTATTTGAAATCTATTCTCTCGATTTCCGCTTTGGATTTCTAAAAGTGAAAGATCTTCCTCCTGGGCCTGAATCAGTTATAGAAAATAATGAGGAAATTTCTCGAAGAGCAAGGCATTCTGAGAGTTGCTAATAGAACGTATTGCTGAATATCTCTAAATGTTTCAAATTATGATAAATAATTCAGTTCTTCTTCTTCAATGGCTCTACATTCCAACTGGAATTTGGCCTGCTTATCAATTTAGTATTCTATTAGCATTTCCTCAGTTATTAATTGAAAGCTTTTCTATGCCCGCCATTGCATGAGGATGTATCTTGTGTGGCAAGCACAATGGATACACTATGCCCAGGGAGTCAAGGATGTTTCCAACCCGAAAACATCCTAGACCGGACCGAGAATTGAACTCGCCGTCTCCGGATTGGAAATCCCACGCCTTGGCTCGCAAGGCTACTGGAGCCCCAAATAATTCAGATATTATTTTTTCCGATTAATCTAAAAGGAATTAGAAGGATTCATGAGAAGATTGTGGTTCACCCAACAGCTTTCGAAATATTTTTGATTAATTTAGTTTAAAAAAAATCTGGAGTTCTGAAAGAATTTTTGGTAGGGGAAATGACGGCTTTGGCAGGTTTTGTTCTATTATTGTCAGGGGGGTTTTCTATAACTAATTATGCTCAAACTTGGCCTAAACATTCTTTGTATATCAAAAAATATAATGGCCAAATTTCATAAAATTTGATCCACAAAAGCCCCCCTGATAAGCCATCATTACCCCAACCTAATTTGAGATTTTTTATAATCCAAAGTATTTTTCTATTTTTTACATAGTAAATAAAAAATAAGTTCCATAACATTGAAAATTTAAATATTGCAATAAAGGATGAACATTTTCAAACTTTAAATGTGGTGGAAAATCGGCAAGAATAAACAAAATTCTAAAAATTCAAAATTTAGATGCACTTAAAGGTAAGATTGATTTCAGAAAGTATTTTTGAGCAGTGTAAACAAAAAGGTTAAATAACATCATCAATAAAATTCTGAAGCAATTCCAAGGGATCCTAGAGTTATTTTTAGAAGATTATTTGATATTAATCTTGTTCTGAGGAATCGAGAGGAAAAGCTAAGCCTTAATTCCTTCAAGAAGAAATTGTGCTTCTGCTTTTTCTGTTCTATTAAAGATTTCTTAAATAAATTGATAATAAAGACATAAAAAACCCAGATTAATCCACCTAGCGGTGATGGTGCCTTTCTCGTTTTTTTTTCGAGTGAGTAATTTCTACGCACTTTTGGTATGAAAAAAAATATTTTGGGCATATCTACCGAGCCCATAGTCCGATCTGGCCAATTTTCAATAGGAAACAATGGGACAGGATTCTGCGTCGAATTCAACTTGTTGCGAGCAAATCAGTTAAGGCTAAGTGCCTGAAAAGTGGGCTAGACTTTTCCACTCGTTGTGGCCTATAAAAAAAGTATTTTGACCATAAAATCTGAGCCCATAGTCCGATCTGGCCAATTTTCAATAGGAAACAATGGGACAGGATTCTGCGTCGAATGCAACTTGTTGCGAGCAAATCGGTTTAGGGTAAGTACCTGAAAAGTGGGCTAGACTTTTTGCGCACATACACACACATACACACACACATACACACGCACACACATACACACACACATACATACACACATACACACACACAGACATCACCTCGATTCGTCGAGCTGAGTCGATCGGTATATAACACTATGGGTCTCCGAGTCTCCTATAAAAAGTTTGTTTTTGGAGCGAACATATAGCCTTTACGTATACTTTGTATCCGAGAAAGGCAAAAACTGATTAATCTACCTAGCGGTGTTGGTGCCTTTCCCGTGCAAAAAAATAAATACCAAAAAATATGAGTGAGTGTTTTTTAGCGTGTTTTGCGCATATAAAATAGTATTTTGGCCATAACATCTGATCCCACAGTCCAATCTAGCCAATTTTCAATAGCAAACAATGGGGCAGGATTCTCAGTCGAATGGAACTTGTTGCGAGTAATTCGGCCAATGCTAAGTTCCAAAAAGTGTGTCTACAAAATTTTGTACACATACATACATACACACAAACAGACATCACCTCAATTTATCGAGCTGAGTCGATTGGTATATAACACTATGGGTCTCCGAGCCTTCTATCAAAAAGTTGGTTTTGGAGTGATTATATAGCCTTTACGTATACTTAGTATACGAGAAAGGCAAAAAAATGCAGACCTATGCTGGCTCATGTTTGGAAATTCTCTGTTCTAGAATTAGAAACCACAAGAAATTATTGTGGACTCTAATTCCTTTGATTGTGACATGTGGCAAAACTGGGATTGATTCATACTGAACGGGTCTAAGAGCTTCCTAGTCTTCCCTTTAATAAAACAAACATACAATTGCTTATTTCTTGTTTAGATCCGCTAATATGATATTTTAGTATCAGTTCCTCAAACCGGGAAAAAACCGGGAATCCGAAAATAGATTTTAAATGGACACCCTGGTTACGGATGTAGGTCCTTTTCAAATGTTAAGGGGATACGGGAAGCACAAACAATCATCAAATCGTCATCATTTTCATCATTGAATGCTTAATTGTTTTTCTAAAACAAATATGATTTTGAAAAAGTATCAGCGGCGCGTGCTTACTCTCTATCTACATGCTGATATTTTTACAGTTACATCAAACGTCACGAGGTGATAATGCTAGAAAGAGACAAAAGATAGGAAAAATAACACGGTGTGTTGTGCTTCCGCTTCCCCAAGCCACCTTTAGCAAAAACTATTTATTTATAAAAGTCTTCGATTTAAAAGTCAAACAGACTTACTAATCTTTTTCTAAACATACATTTGGACAAATGAAATCGAAAATTAAGGCACTTCGCACAACGGAAACACACATCTCTCGCTTAACAATTTGTTAGGGTCTACAATGAAAAGTAAACAAATTCAACAATTCGATAGCATCCTCTAATAGCTACTAAAAGTATAAAATTATTCCGCATCTTCAATTGAATTACTTAGAAAAAAAAACTAATTTTTGATTGGGCCTACAACGTGTTTTTTTTTTCAAAATATATGTAGGTAAACCCTGAAAAACGGTCAAGCCACTCGTTTTTGCCATTCTCGTACACCAGGGTGTAACGAAAAGACTATATAATCACTTCCAAGACGATTTTGTGATAGAAGGTCCGGAGACCTATAGTGTTATATACCAATCGACTCAGCTCAACGAATTGAGATGATGTCTGTCTGTGTGTATGCGTGTGCGTGTGTGTATGCATGTGCGCAAAATAAAACTCTCTTATTTTTTAAGCACTTATCTTGATTTGATTTGTTTGCAATAAGTTGCATTCGACGGGGAATCCTGTCCCATTGTTTCGTATTAAAAATTGGCCAGATCGGACTATGGGATCAAAAGTTACGGCCAAAAACGATTTATATACAAAAAACACGCTAAAAAGTTCTCACTATTTTTTTTAGTATGTTTAATGTACAAGAAATGCGCAAACATCGCTAGGTGGAGTTTTTGACGTAGAAATTCGTTTGTTTTTTTTTTTCTATATTGGGGTACACTTTACGATTGCAAAAAATCGAAAAACGTAACGAAAATATGATAGACTTTGATCGTTAACATCTCAGCCGTTTCTCTATGGATTTAAGTCAACGCTTTATATCCGATGTACACTAAAGTCCTTTTTTACTCGGTTAACATTAGCATTACAGGGTGGCCAGTGAGTCGGGAAATCGGGAAATGCGGGAATTGAGAATCCATGCGGGAAATGCGGAAAAAGTCGGGAATTTTTTGAAATTATACAAGAAATCGGGGAACTATAACTATTTGAGCAACTATTCGGCTTTGTCAGAAGTATAATGAAAATTATATTGAAACCAGATTTCTGTAATGTCGAGTCTAGAGCTCTTCTCTGTAGTGATGATGGAAAAAAGCACCTACGCTTAGGAAGGTTTCTGAGACCAAGCAAATCTCCGTGAGTTCTAGAAAAAGCTAATTAGCATTTCGTTGCAGCTTCCCAAGAAGCAGAAGTCAAGTGAAATTGGTTGCAGCAACCTAATTGTGACTGAATCTGGTCACATATAAGTTACCGTGAAGAAGATGCTTGTTCGATATTTTCTGGAAAGTGACTCGAGTTTTGCCTGGAGATTTGTCAACTGTAGTCGAGTATTTCCAATATGTTCGATTCCAGGCACATATCTCAACAATCTCTGGTCATTCGTTGTTAACATCTTTATTTTATCACATGGTTATACTGTACAGGAGAAGTGCTTTAGATTAAGTACAGTATTTGGTCGTAAACCAGCATAAGGATGAATGAAAAATTGGCATAAACAATAAAGTATGATGCCATAATAAGGTCAGGATGTGTAGCAATAGTAGAAATACTCAAATCCATAATAATTCTCTGGCCAAGGTAAAATAAGACTCAAGTACTGAAAATAGATTGAAGAAAAAATTAACGATAGATAACAAGCAATGAAAAACATAAAGGTTATTATTATTATCTTAATTTAAGAGATTTTTAGCCTAGGCTGGCTTATCTCTGAAACATGAAGGTGTTGGATACCAAAATATTGGCAGATGTAAAAATGTTTTTTTTTATCAGTGGATTCTTCAATTTATTTGTGGTTAACTCTAAACCAACATTTGAATAGGGTGTAACAGAAGAACTGAAAAAAATAAATTTGGGTTTTCAAATGTTGGTCGAGTACTATCGATTTTAAAAATAGTTAGAGCAAAATCAGCAATGATTCGAGTTGTTCTGGGCTGTCGTTTTGCATCTGGAACATCGATTTTTCTAGCAGTTGTTCTAGATTCATTTTGAGCTTAAAAAAGCTTAAAGGCTTAAGGAAAGTTGGGCAAGTAAAACAGTTTTTTGAATGATTTAACGTCGATTACTATGTTTGAAATTAGATTACTATGTCTGAAATTACTTGTCAGATCCCAACCCGACCACATAAGCAAAGAGAGATAGCCACTCGGACATAGCAGTTCATTCAAAGTTAATTGCCTATGTTCCGGGTATTAAGCCACCCGCGATCAAACCCAACCGAAGGGAGTGGTTTACCGTGTACCAGGCGCATATGACATCCCACCTTTATATATTTATTGAAATCGTGGCGACACATTTGTTTGGAGACACGTTTAATAGTTCATTTGAAGACAGAAGATTTATCTTCGCTTTTGTATATATTCCACCCATTGTGGACCCCCACGGGGGTCTACTATATGGCAAATTCAGTCAGACTTTGAGATGTTAATTTCAACGAATAACGTCGTGTATTTGAATGTATGTAGCGTAAAGTGGAGATGCAGAACTTGACATTAGACATCGCGCGAAATTAATATGTTGCAATTTTCGACTCTTTATACCAAAAAGAGCAAAATTCCACTACTAGGAGGTCCACTATTGGGCATTATACCCTACAAACATTTTTGGTTGAAAAAATTGGAAAAATTGTTTCAAGGTAGGAAATTGTATTCCCTATACTAATCGTCCATACATCACAAGATTGCCACTTCTAATTCAAATTGAACTTGCAAATTGAACTAACCCAGAGATGATTATTATCATCTCAGAATCCAGGGAAGCTCAGTTTGTTATGAAATTTTGTCTAATTTCTTAATTCATTATTTCCCAAATTCCTAAATTCATGCATTCCCAAATTCATAAGTTCTTATGCTCATAAATTCCTTAGCTCCTATGTTTCCAAATTCCTATGTTTTACTGAATTCCAAATTTTATGAGAAAATTATTTTGAGGTTCTCGTGAAATGTCTTTACTTGTCGTAAAACGAGTTTGTACAATTCCATTTAATACCTATATAGTACAAACGCTTAGTATAAATAGTTTAAGCTGCGATCATTTTCTTCAAATCAAATCAAGTACGAGACACTGAAGACGGATTACTGTTGAGTGGTGGAATTGAATGGAATTGTACGAGCTCCTCTGATGACAAGTAAATTCCCAAGTTCTTTAATTTCTAAATTTCTAAGTTCTTGAATTCCTGAATTCCAAAAATTCCTAAATGTTCAAATTTTGAATTCCTTAACTCCTAAATTTCTGAATTCCGGAATTTTTTTTATTCTCAGATAACCATTTCCTAAATTTTTAAATTGCTAAATTACTATTTTTTTAATTATTAAGTTTCGAATTCCTATATTCCGTCATCGTGGTTGGGAGTAGGTTACTGTTTCAACTACTTAGAATGCTTATATGTACAATAGATTAAATGTATTGTAGGGCAAGAAAACTAAAATATAAGATACCTTTCTGAACGATTTTGTTATCCGACCTCCAGACTGTCGGTGAGAGCGATATCCCATTCTCACCCCACAGATCCATTGTCACCCGATGGTAATTCCTGAATTCCTAAATTCCTGAATTCATAAATTCCTAAATTACTGAATTCCTATATTTATAAACTCCTAAATTCTTAAGTTTCTAAATAAACAAATACCTACATTTCTGAATTTCTGAATTCATTGAATTTAATTCTCAAATTCTCAAATTCCGAAAATGTTAAGTTTTTAAATTATCTAGGGGAAACCGCCAAATGTTGAACGGCTAATTTTGTTGCCTATTGTTGAACTCCCATAAGAAATGCACGTGCGTTCAACAATAGGCGAAGAAATTAGCCGTTCAACATTTGGCGAATTACCCTAATGCTTTAATACCTATGTTCCCTAATTTCTAAATTCCTAAGTGGCTAAATTCTCAAATTCATAAATTCCTGAATTTTGAAAATTCTAAACTCCCAAATTCCTGAATTCCCAATTTTTTTAATTTCTAAATTCTTAAATTATAATAATCCTTAAAGTTTAAAAAACTTCTGGCTTCCCAAATTCATGAATAACTCTATTTCTATGTTCCTTAATTCATAAATTCCCGGCTTCCTAAGTTCCCAAATTAAAACTCCTGAATTCCAAAATTCTTAAATAACTAAATTTCAAAGTTTTTGAATTACTAAAATCCCAAATACCTAAATTCTTGAATTTTTAAATCCCTTATTTCTAAACTACCAAATATCCAAATCCCTAAATACTTCAACGTAAATGCTCCTAAATGCATAAATTCCTGAGTTCTCAAATATCTGAATTTCTAAAGTCCAAATTCCAAAAAAAATAATATTTTTTTATATTTCTGAATTGAAGAATCGATATTCGATTTTCTTTCAGGGAACGATGAAGGTAATCATTCTAAACGTGTCAGTTTTTCTTTAGACACAAAAATCGAAAAGAACATTGTTTAATTTGAAATTGAAAAATAGATGAAAAATGCTCCCTCGACATTTTCGGTCTTGTTTGACGTACGGATTCAAACACACTAGCAAAACACCGCAGGGCACTTGACTCAACCTTTGACAGTTAATATATGGGGCTGACGTTTTGGGCTGATGGTTCATTCGTTCTGAAATGTTGCACAGCCCAAAATTTACCCTAATTTACACAAAAATATTATTTTTACTGATTTAGAATTTTACCAGAATTTTTATAACAACGGTACAAATATTCTTGACCGATGTACTATCGTTCGCAACCATAAACGAGGTAGGGCTTTAGGGCCCAATTCTTAAATTTCTAAATTCTTTAATTCCTAGATTCCTAATTTCCCAATTTCCTAAGTTCCCAAAATACTAATTTCTCAAATTTCCAAATTCCTGAATTCCTAAATTTCTAAACTCCTGAATTGCTAATTTAATAAATTCCTACATTCCCAAATTCATGAATTCCCAAACATACAAACTCCTAAACTCCGGAGACGAGCCAGCCTAGGGCTGAAAGTCTCCTTAATAAAGACACAAAAAAAACTAAACATTTTGCACCTTCCAACATTCATCGAATTATTTCAACAACAAAAAGCAGTACAGTGTTGACCCGATTTTGTCACTCCCCAATTTTGTCTACCCCCGATTTTATCATGTTTTCGACCCGATTTTGTCACGTTTTCGACCCGATTTTGTCACCCCAAAAAATTTTGTCATTCTTTTTATTTTCGTAAGTAATACCAAAAATAACATTGATTTTCATTAAATAACTTTCACCGCCTGTAGTTTATTACGAACGACTTCTGAGTATCTGGGAAATACTCTGTAAGCAATTTCGACAAGAAATAACGGGTACCGATCACGCATTTGGCCTTTCCAAGGCATAAAATGATTCATATTTGTGGAATGAATTAAAAAAAAATAAAGATATGTTTTTCCAATTTTGTCACATACCCTGTTTTATCACCCCAAAATTCACCAGGGGGTGATAAAATCGGGATATTACTGGATTTGAAACAACTTTATGGTTCCATTAGACTGCAAATATAATCAATTTTGAGTAAAAATAGTGAAACTATTGAAAACAATCAAGTAACTATTGATTTACAATCAAAAACTTTTTTACTGAATTTTCAAATTTCTGAATTTCTAAGTTCCTAAAATTCTAATCTTCTGAATTCCTAAGTTCCTAAAATTCTACACTTCTGAATTCCCAATTTCGTAGATCCCCAAGTTCCAAAATTCGGGGACCAAATTCCATTCGCGGACCATTTAAAATGCACGGGAACCAAAATCCGGCGAAAATTTTTCCCTTAAACCTTAAAGGCTTAAGGCCACCTTAAAGGCTACCTTACACCTCGGGAAAATTTTCCGCCGGATTTTGGTCCCCATCATTAAATGAACCGAGATTTGAATTTTCCGTGCCCAAATCCCGGAAACATCGCATATGTAAAAACACATGAGGAAAAATTCCGCGGACCAAATGCCCGAGGTGTAAGGTGGCCTTAAAGGTAGCCTCACACCTCGGGAATTTGGTCCACGGATTTTTTTCCCCATGCATTTTTGCATATGCGATGTTTTTGGAATTCGGACACGGAAAATCAAAATCCCGGCCCCATTTAAAATGCACGGGGATCAAAATCCGGCGGAAAATTTTCCCGAGGTGTAAGGTGGCCTTAAGGTAGCCTCACACCTCGGGAATTTGTTCCGCGGATTTTTTCCCCATGCATTTTTGCATATGCGATGTTTTTAGGATTTGGGCACGGAAAATCAAAATCCCGGCCCTATTTAAAATGCACGGGGACCAAAATCCGGCGGAAAATTTTATCGAGGTGTAAAGGTAGCCTCACACCTCGGGAATTTGGTCCGTGGATTTATTCCCTATGTATTTTTACATATGCGATGGTTTCGGGTTTTGAGCACGGCCCCATTTAAATAACACGGGGACCAAAATCCGGCGAAAAATTTTCCCGAGGTGTAAGGTAGCCTTCAGAGTCTATTATATATAGAGTTACGCAAAGAGTGAAGCCAAATCTACCTATTGAACTGTCAAACCGTCTACCTATCGAGCAAAGTAAACAAATGCTTGTTGGTAAGGCGGAAGTATTGTTATAGCCTAATAATTATTATGGCGAATTAAAACGCATGAATTGAAATGTATTAGATTTGTTCTAGAAACAGCTTCAAAAAACTTCAATACACCCCCCAATAAAGTAGCAACAAGAAACTCACGTGTTTGCACTCTGTGGGTGACTTGGTTATCGAATTAAAAAGCTTTAGCAGTGAACACTTCCGTGAAGTCACTTTCAGGGTTGAACAAAAATGAAAGTTGTAAACGAAATAACAATAAGATCATTCAGAATAAGTATAAGAAGATCCTCTTTGCGCAACTCTATATAATAGACTCTGGTAGCCTTAAAGGTAGCCTCACACCTCGGGAATTTGGATCGCGGATTTTTTCCCCATGCATTTTTGCATATGCGATGTTTTCGGGATTTGGGCACGGAAAATCAAAATCCCGGCCCCATTTAAAATGCACGGGGATCAAAATCCGGCGGAAATTTTTCCCGAGGTGTGAGGCAACCTTAAGGTAAACTTTACACCTCGGGAAAATTTTCCGAAAACATCGCATATGTAAAAACACATGGGGAAAAAATCGCATATGTAAAAACGCGTGGGAAAAAAATCCGCGGACCAAATTCCCGAGGTGTGAGGCCACCTTTAAGCCCCAAACGCAATACAACGGAACGGTGACGGAAACGGAAAATTTGACAGTTATCCCATATATTTTCTGTCAAATTTGCCGTTTCCGTCGCCGTTCCGTTGTATTGCGTTTGGGGCTTTACTCTCGATTCTTGTCGATTATTGAATCGATTAATCATTGGGAATCAAAATTAATCGATTATCACAACGATTAATCGATTAATCTAAGTAATCGATTAATTTGCGACATCTCTATGCATAATCTTGGAAAACTGGAACTACGCCTAAAAGGAGTATATTTCGTTTACTCATTTATGAGTATATTGCTCATACGTCAAATTAGGCATAATCTTTACTCTTTTTCTACAAGTAAAAATTGTGTCATTTTTACTCCGAAAATAGAAGGATAATGTGTACTTTTTACCCCTACAGTTCCTTGCATGGATTTGATTTGAAAAATTGAAGTTCTCTCCATTTAGATTATTTTTATTAGAAAAATTTAAAAGCATATTTATTTCCGTAAATTCATAATTACTTCATTGTTACTAACCATTAAACCTTTGATTCTGCACCTTAACCTCTACCCTGCTTTGGGGCCGTACACATATTACGTAAGCACTTATGGGGGGAGGGAGGGTCTGTCAATATCTTACGCGCCATATAAATAAGAAATCTTTTGTATGGAAAAAATCTTACATGGGGGGAGGGGTGGTCGAAAAACCCAGAAAAAATGCTTACGTAATAAGTGTACGGCCCCTTTCGTGGGAGCCACGGCAGCTTCCAGTAAAGGTGGCATCTTGACTTTTCTCCGTCGGGCGGGCCGCTGACATATCGGAGATCAAGCGTTATCTTAACGGTGACCTTCGCTATGGTTGAGACTGGAATCTTGGTCTCTTGTATATGACTGGACGCTCTAAACGACTGGAATGATCCCAAGGACTTTTCATGGGCCTGAGTACAACAATGATTATTTAATATGGTTTTTGGAAACCAGTGGCGTCTGGTCGGCCTGTTCAACCTGTTCATTGCACAGGTAGGCAAACTAATGAAGATTATATTTTGATCATGTGTTCAAAAACATAGTTGCACTGGTTGGCAGAAAACAGAGCTGTTGCAACAGCTACGTTCAATTTTGTTTCTGAACCAGTCCACACATTTGAATTATAGGCTAATAGGTAGCCATCCTTTTTGTATTCAGGCGTTTGGTGTTTGTATCATTCCAATGCACAAAAAGATACTCTTGCATCAAAACACGTGCTTTTTTGTCTCTGCCCGTCTAAATGTAGAACACGAAGCGATGCAACAAACCTTGGAACGAAACGACGTCGCAGTTCGTTCAAGTTTACGACGTGAACGAAGGAGAAAATATGAGAGAGAATGTCGAGGAACATTTTCTCTCTGTTCGTCTGTTTGGGAACGAACCAAGATTTTTTTTATGTACAGGTGATCCGACTTCGTCAGTAGATGGGAATAACCAGCGCGGGGGGGGAAACATACATTTTCAGTGCAAAACGTAAACAAACGAGCATAAATTCGATACAAAAATCCAAGATGGCTGAGTTGGGGATATTGACAAGTCGGATAACCTGTACATAAAAAAATCTTGGAACGAACCGCTGCAACACAATGCGAGCATAATATCGACGCCTTCTCACCACGGGACTGACACTTGTATACCTCTACCACAGTTCATTTCGTAGCCAACATAGAAAATTCCGCACTGACAGCCATAAGAAGAATCATGGGAAAGAAAGAGATAGGTGCGTTCCACACTGACAGCTCCATAAACGACAAGCAGAAGAAAGGAGACTGCATCTACACTACGAAAACACAACCAAAACATCAGACCCCCGCTTCTCACATTTCGTTGCAACTTGTTCAACTTCAAATTTGAACGAGCAAAAGACAGATTCTTCTGTCGCTTCAACTAATATGGAATGCGCGGAATACAAAACTACACATGATACGGATGTCAGTAGTAACAACAGTACATATTTGACTTAGTCCGTGGGGAGCAGCTTGGTTCAGCATAGTTATTTGAACGTAGGTAGTTGATTGATTTTGTTCAGCATATTACGTGGCCGAGTTGCTGCTCTTCTATTTCAATAATGCTTGTTCAAGTTCATACATTACGAGGATGTCTGTGCATGTGGAACATTGTTTTACTAATAATCTGCAATAAAATTGTATCTTGTTTAATATGTGGCTCAAATATAGGTGTAATGATCGGTTACATGATGCTTTTCCCTTGCTAATGGCCAACAACGAAAAGTGAGCTTTATAGAGATATTTTTCCGATAATCACTGGTGGCGTCATTGCCAGTCATAGTTATTTGGTAGGGTACACCTAGGGATCCTATAATGAGAGATATGCAAATACTTTTCCAGACGATTTAGCAACGCTGTTACTTTTGTTAGCAAACGCTTCCAGCACTTGCCGCAGCGCAAAATGTTGAAGCTTGTATATGACTTTGCATTTGATAATAATTTGGAATATGTTTGTCTGTCCACTAACAGTGTTTAAATAAGCATTATCACTAAAATAAAAGTGCAATACAAATAGGCGAAACACGATACATAAACTAGATTACTTCTACTCGCGAAAGTAAAACAAATATTTTTTTCGATGAAACTTTTCTTAAAATCTATCTCAATACCTTTCAACCTCGTCTCAATCTGCAACAATAACAACGTTCATTTGGCTCACGTTTTGACAGTTCTCAATGCTCGATTGGCTTACAATGGCCGCTTTCGCATATCTCTCATTATAGGATCCCTAGGTACACCTTGGTGCAAGAACGTTGCCTTTTGAAACAAAGCGTGGTAGCGCCCCACCTCTTAAACCACTGGTGTACAACACTAACGAAAAAACCTCATACGAGCGAGCCTGCACGGGCGTTTCAGGACCGCGCACATGCTGAAGGGTTAATAAGAATGTTATTTGATTAATGAACATATTTGAACAGGTTCCCAATTATTCCACGCGACGCCCCTGTTGGAAACATACAAAACAATATTACATACCTGCCAAGCTACCTGTATTAATTTTGTAACTGCAATTCGCTTAACACCGAGCCTCCCGTCCAGAGCTCCTCCTCGCCGGAACAATTCCTCCTGATCCAAATCCGATCCAAACGACAACCTCTCCAGCGCATGCGCCTGCACCTGTTCCGATGCCAGCAGCTGCAGCTCTCTTTCATTCAAACCCAACGAGTATATGTATATCAAATCGCCATTATTACCATTCGGGAGTCTTGTTAATAGTTGGATTCTAACTTTCTGTTTCAAATTTGGTATTTTTTTTCGCATAATTATTTCATAAATCCAAAATCCAAAGTAGCCCCTGAAGTCAAAAGAAGCCCCTCACGACGGTACTAGGTAGGGTGCGACGCCTCGGTGTCGATATGCATGAAGCATGAAGCAGCTCTTAGGTATAGATTAAGGAAATGTTTGTTATAGGTGATTGTATATCAATGAACTCGACTTTACTAAGGTGGCGCAGATGAGCGCTGCGTGCCACTAGTTCTCTCTTTTACTCTCCCGCTGATCTTATGCAACGCAAATAGTGACGTCACTATTGGACCCCGCACGATGGTAATCCAACATTTTCGACGAATCTAATAAATTTCATCCGACCACCGTTGAAACTTTTTCCAAGCAAGGAAGAAAAATGCAAAAGATATTTTAGTTACAGGATAAATATTGTCGCTGTTTCACCAGTAGCTAAGAGTAAAATCAGCAGTGATTCAAATCGTTCGGGGCTGTCAGTTTGAATATGAATCTGAATCATGCACTTTCCCAGCAGTGGCTCAAGATTCAATTTTTATAACAGTCGAGATTCAAAAGCTTAAAACTGTTATACCGCCCAGTTCTATTTTCTGCAGATTTGAACCACGAATGAATCACGAGATTCAAATATTTTTCAATTGTTTTGGTGCATGAATGTGTCATTTTACGTACGGATCAATCCACTTTGCATTTACCGCGCCTTCCTCAGCAGCAACATAATCATTTCATTTAATGGAAAAAAATCAAACATGAATAGAACACTGCTGAGGAAACCTGTGAGTTTGTTCTATTTTGGCTCATATTCAAACTAGAATAGTGTTCGAAAATTTGCAACCAAACTGAATCACTACTGATTTCACTCTAATTGAAGGTGTTTTACGTAACAATTTATAAACTGGTATACAGTCATGCAAGCAGGAGACATGTCGATTTCAAGTTTTTTTTTTAACTCAAACTTTATGCAGTAGGGGAAGGTCCCTCCCCTTGGATATGTTACCTTGCCGTGGGCTTACGCCATTAGCACTAATATGGCAACCAAAGACATATCCTGTCGTGGTGGTATCACATGTTGACTATTTTTGTTTAATGCCGCGTCATAATCTGGCATTGACGCACTGATCTTACGGATGTGATCCAACGGACGTCGAGTCTTGGAGCCTTGAATGGTAGTGCAGTCAGGCAGATCTCATCCCTCAGTGATAATGGTGGTAGATCTCTTCTTTTCTGCAATACTTTTCTGAAGCGTTCCCTGATATTGATGAGTCGTAGCCGCGCTTAATTCTAGCTAGATAGGTACTTATTTTAATTGAATGTGGCCAATTTTATCGACGGTAATAGGGAATTGACTGTTGGATTCACTGAGTAGAAGTTTTATCAAAACTAGGAACGTGGCGCCTTTTATTTTGTTATGGCTCACTTTGAAGAACCATAATTAAAAAATATCACAAATTACAACGATGGTATGCAAACAATCTTATAATGGCTTCATCTCGATAATTTTACTAATAGATAGGGAATAGACGTGATGAAGCCTTACTTACTTTGCCACCGAAAAGTGAATCTATAGCTCTGACCATGACCCACACAATTATAGTTACGCTTGCTTTTAAGGCTTTAGGACGATTAGACAACTTAGGGACCATTTCTTCATCTTCGCATAACGCTTTAACTAGGTTTTTCGTCTAAGCAAAGCTGACCTTTAGTGATAAACAAATGGAGGCAATTTACTACAGCTAATACGCAACATAATCTACAACTAGAGCATAGATTTAAACTGAATAACGTAGGAAACATGTAATAACTAAGACAGACAAAATGACAGTAGAATTAAACATTGTAAGACGATATGACATCGTATTAAACATTTGGCATAATTATGACTGAGGATACGAAAAGATTGACAATAGAAACATAGACGTGGAGATCAATCATAAGACTTCCTAAGCCCATCATCAAATTGAAGCTCATGAACTGTCGAATCTTGTTTGGAGGCAATTCCGATGCTGTCGAGGACTATCGTAGCCCACAATGATAGTATTCCGGGTTTTCTCGAAATGAAGTTCAGAATATGTAGTGATTAAAATTGTGAGTAGAGAATTTTTGATGATTGCTTGGTGAACGGTTCTAAACTGCGGCCCGCTTTGGCCTTTTAATGCAGTTTTAGAGGCTTTCACTAAATAATCCTCAAAATCTAATGCAACATTATAGTTAAATTATGTTTTGATTAGAGTTTCTTACTTCATCATCAATATCATTATATTTAGACTAAAACACGTGCGATTGATGATTACCTAATTTTTTTTTTTAACGTACTTTTCGAGCTTCTGTTGCTTGATGACCCAAACGCTATTGATTTTAATTAGAACTAAATGTAAAACATATAATCATATATAATAACTGATATTTCTCCACAGCTTAAGTATTCATCATAAAACTATCCCCAACCTGCCCCAACTCCTTAGGCAGCGATATACTATGAGCATATCCCGCAAAACTTAAAACCCCATAGGTAAAGATGTTGTGAAGCCTTATCCTTATGTCCCTGGTGTATCATGGACGATATGAATTCCAAATTTACATCGGTGACTTGGCCCCTGGCCCCCTTATACATCAATAAAATAAAATAAAATAACTTTATGCAGTAGGGGAAGGTGGGGAGACTTGATTCTCCCCTGTTTTACTAAGAACCAAACTGCCCATGATCGCATATTTGCAACTATCGCATTTTGTTCATTTTGTAAAAAGCCTGTGAAGTGGGGGGAAATGCTTATCTAATCTTCCGGTCAATGTCATCATATAGGGTAAGACACCCAGAAATCGCCCTCCCCCCAGTTTTCGCCCACCTATTTTAAAATCTTAATTTCTCGAAAACTAGTTGTTGGAAACAGTTAAAGTTCAGGTTTTTTCATGATTGATTGATGCTTGTATGGAAAAACCTTAACTGTAACTGTTTTCAACAACTAGTTTACGAGAAATGAAGATTTTAAAATGGGTGGGCGAAAACTGGGGGGAGGGCGATTTCTGGGTGTCTTACCCTAGTGCATATACTCCTGTATATACGATGTGCACGTATTACCTGGCAATCTAACTGCATTGATTGTCTGCCTTTTCAGAATTCCCAATAACATTCCGTTGAAATATCACAAATGATGGTAATTGCACAGAGAAACAGACGTCTCACTTTGAACAAATTGCAATCAAAATCATCGTCACGAAAACATTGTCGCCCAATACTAAAATCCCGGTGAGTGGCCATGCGGCAACCAGATGGCGGTAGTGTGCAAACGTCAAACACAAGCAAAATCGATGAAAGCGCCATCGGTGGCCGATTGACCACCTACAAAAAGTTAAATAAACCGTTAAAAGGTGTACGATGGAACATATGTTGAGTGAGACGTCTGTTTCTCTGTGGTAATTGTTTGTGGCAAGGGAAAGAAAAGTGCAGTGGGTACCGGCCAAGTTCCCCCTGGCGGTGCTAAAATGATAAGCGGGAACAATATTTACCTACCTATTTAAATCTTTTAGTATCATTAGTGATTAGCACGCGTTATTATTTTATATGGGGGGCACGCATGGAACATATTTTTCAACGCGGGTGTCAGGCGGCTGACCCATGCTCGACCAAAATAGTAAAATTTAGCTAGAATATTTTAATTTTGTTTGATTGTTTTTATTTTATTTTTGCCATCAAATGATTAGGAGCTTATTTGCAGCATCACATAACCCAAGAGAGGGTAAAACTCTGCGTTGCATAGAACAGTTTAGGAGGTCCCTGATTCGGTGCATTGTTGCACTGTCGTTTGGAGCATGGATGTCCCGTGTCGTTTAATTATGGCGATGTCGTTCCCGCATCTATGACGCCTTTGCTTGAACAAATCATTTTATATAAAGGCTGGACATGTTAATAATTCATACTAGTTCTCAAATCTTTTGGTAGATACTTCTGAAAGCTGTCAAGGCGGTGGAAGGGACATTGCCAATGAGTGGCAGTGGCGGCTGTGCTCGGGCGGCAGTATGGTGAAAGCAGTTTCGGGACAGTTAGGATTCAGTTTCCATACTTAAGAGAATATCTAGAATAATATTATATTTTGATGAGCAATAACAATGCCAACCTCCTTTTTTTAATCACGAGCCTTATTTAGTAGCATAGGTTATCAGTACTCGTAATATACTTAATTCGGTGGGCACGCTTGGAACACATTTTAACTCAAGTTTGACCAAAAGTGTAAAATTTAATTGATTTATTTTAATTCAGTTTAATTATTTTAATCTTTCTGCGTCAAATGGTTAGGTATTTGTTTCCCCACCCCTCTCCTGCTCCCTCCTTTTCTATTTTATGTTTCCAAACTTAAACCAACGTGATCATACTAATCCCAAACTGCACGTACCTCTATCTCTACAAACAATTCTCTAATAAATAGGTTCCATAGCAGTCGCTAGAGCCGGAAGCGGTCAACAAGCCGCTCCATACTCTCCTCCTCTATCTTCTATTCTCTCACAAGTTTACTATCCTGAAACTGAACTGTTTCGGACCCCTTATGGGTCTGAAGCAGAGCACGGGACGCTCGAGCCTACCAGTCAGTGGATGGAAAGGTCCGTTGGGATAAAGGGTCTATCAAAAGCCTCGGATAACCTGGAATAAGTTTTCCACGATTCGAGTTCACGTTGATTTTATGAGTTCTATATATTAATCGTCACGTTGAAAATTTAAGCCAGCAGTGTAAACGTATTGCCTAATGTCATACAACGTAGATTGGCCACGGCCCGGGGATACGTTGAGTATAACAAGAATAACAAAGATGAAGATTGTCGCTGTCGTCGCTGTCCGGAACATCTTTTGCTGGCGAGGATAGGGTGCTAGGGTGCATACATTTACTCATTGTTACATCAATTGTATCGCAATAGGTGTTATAGCAAGATATCATTTTGTTAAAAGGTCCATTTTTGGCATAGTATGTTATATGATAGTGTATGTAAAATAAATCACGGGTACTTATTCAAATCGACGTTTGAATCTTTGTTTACAAAATCACATACCTCCATTTGAATAAATAGCCGAGTAATGTCTATTTCTAAAAGGACGAGCTATTGTGCTTATTGTGATTATAAAATGTAACACAATCAATAGCAACACAATGTACGCGTTATAAATATAATTCATAGTAATAATCTTTTTTTTCTTAATTCCAGGATTGCCGAGGGTCGTTTCCAATTGTCAAATGTACATACTGTCGCACGGAGTTCCAGCAAACTAGCAAGGGAAGCACGGCCGCTATTTGCAAAAAATGTGACCAAAATGTCAAGCAATATGGGAAGCCGTCCGCTTGTGAACTGTGCAACATTATCGCTGCATTCATTGGATCTAAATGCCAAAGGTTTGTATCGATTATTCATCATATCTACTATTGTAATATCCTTCATAACCTTGTAACGGAAACTCCTTGTTTATAATTATTGTATGTATCACTTTAAATTTAAATAAAACGTATCATAATTATGAACAATGATAATCTCCTACCTCACCTCGTTTCACCAATCCTTCCAACTCATAACAAAGAACAAAAGCTCTCGACTGTATCAGCACACCAGAATCAGTTGCTGTTGCAAAGTCTCCAAAATTACGTTTGATTATGACGCAAACATATTTGTACCATTCCCCCCGAATAGGTGTACAAACTCCGAGTTAAAGTACGGACCAGCGGTAACATGCGATCAATGCAAACAACGATGTGCCTTTAATAGGCCAGACTATAAGGTTAGCATCACGCCAACTTGAAGTGATGACCTACAGGCCTATGTCAATCTTCACTACTACCCTTACTATCGGCCGATGATTCCCGGGGCCGCCCATTGAGGGGTTCTGACTGACCGCAAACACACATCCGTAGCGCGGGCACTGAGTGATGTTCGGAATATGAAAGAAAACAAGGACCGAGCGGAAGTTCGATCCGAAATAGTCCGAAAAAAAACCCGAAAGTGAATGGAGGTGGACCTTAGCATTAAGTTAGATTTAGGAAGAATTAAGTCGATACACTCAAACTGATAATTATTATCGTATAAGAAATAATTGCAATCAAATGAATCACTAAAATGTGCAAGAAGTATGATACACAATAGCGAGAATGGCAAAATCATGTCAAAAGACAATAGTAAGGTCAGGAGGAACATAAATCTTTGCCATTTTTCAACGTTAGTTTTTTTTGTTTTGTTAACAACCTGTAATAATTTTGGGAATTGACGTTTGTGCGAAATTTATTATTAATTGGCAAAGCCCTCAAAAGTAGACAAAAAAATTTCTGTTGATTGTTCAAATCTAACTACTGTTACAAGTGACATTCAATGCTTCAGCATAAGTCTACTCTAGAATATTCGTCCAATCCTCTTTGACACTGAAAAGGCAAAAGCATACTGTGCTTTTCCATAACACCTCCACTTGCTGCCACACAGTACCAAGCCAAATTGAAAAGATCAACACCAATCTAGACATAATGCTCACAGATGGAATTTAAATTAGCATAATAGAATTTCAAAACATTGTTTAAAATACTATAGGATTTTACCATTATTTTGAAGTAGGCTATCGACTAGCACTGGTTCCCATGCTCAAAAAAGTAATATTCCTTTCTACCAAAGCGCAGTAACTTCCCAATAACATTCAATGTCAATGTAAATGTTATTCCAACCTCGTTTATTTGGCTCCTTCTGTACATATGATCTATACGAATGCTGTGCATATGATATATACGAATCTGACGAAACTCTCTAGATTTATTTCAAGATACGCCATCAGCAGGTATTTCCATCATTAGTTCCATACTTGATCAAATAATGTTCCTCTATACCAATCCGGCGAAGCCTATACCAGGAATACATGCAGATTGAGGTGTATTACAAGTTTCCAGCTCATTGAGCAAATAATTGCTGCAAATCTGGTGTAATAATTATTCTTAGGGTCTGTCTGATTTGGAGAATTAAACTGAAATTAAACTTAAAAGTGGCATTTCACTAATTATCGAATAACCCTGCTCGCAGAGCAAGATTACTTTTGACAGATATCGAATAATTTCGCATCGCTGTCTTATTGATATTGCTGGGTAGCACCAGCCATTCTTATGACCGGGTTGTTTCCTAATTTTTGAACTGTCGCTTTTAAGTTTAATTATTCTCCAAATGAGATAGACTTAAAAGTGATAGTTCAAAAATTAAGAAATTCGCCCGGTCATAAGAATGGCTGGTGCTACCCAGCAATTCCAATAAGACATCGGCGCGAAATTATTCGATATCTGTCAAAAGTAATCTTGCTCTGCGAGCTGGGTTGTTGGATAATTATTGAAATGTCACTTTTAAGTTTAATTTCAGTTTAATTCTCCAAATGAGACAGAGCCTTAAAGTATGGAAATAATCTTAGTGCCGATTTCTTCACCTCCGCTTAGGCCTTAAACCAGGTTTAAGTGTATGGGTAAGCACCGCTTAAGAGTTAAGCGGAGGTGAAGAAATTGGCCCTTACTACTTTGAATATCTAGAAATTTCTAACTTCTATTAATGAAACATTTTTTTAATATCCCAATGAATCCACCTTTTGTACATGTTCCCTCGATAATGTACTTACGACGACTCTGGTTTGGCCATAAGTATATATTACCAAAGAAATAGCAGCAGTTTGTTTCATAATACCTACACTCTGACTAATCTTCATGTCATATTTACCTGAAAACAAATGTGGTTCTCATCCACCACACTTTTCACGTAAGTGACATGAATGGCATGTAACCTGAACAAAATTTTGCTTGGTTGAGTTACGTGATTTATCAGGTGAATCTGACTGGATTTTCCAGTACTAATGACGTGAAGTTTGAAAGTAGTTACGTGTTTGATCAGGTGAACCTACGTACTGGTTACGTGAACTTTTAGTTAAAGCTGCATGACATCAGGCAACCACTACATGGTTTCAAATATATTGCAAAATTATTTTATGAATGCAAAATAAGTTAGTGACTGCCCGCAGCCGTAAATATAAGACCTCTTCGTGTTGTTGATACGCTTGATACGTTGAAATGCATTTGATGCAGAATGATATCTCTGTCATTAGACAGGGGATGCTGTCATTCGGGCATTGCGCATCGGAGTTATCGCAAAAACACTTTTGGAGAACAAATCAAAATTACTGACGAATGTCGAATGAAATTTATCAGATTTGTTTAGAGATTATGAAACTAGTTTCTTCCTCGAAAATTGCTGCAATTTCCGCTGTTAAATCCATCAAAAAGTATTCCAACCTTGGAAGTTGAAATCTGGAATAGAAAAACTAACTCTATACCGAAAAACTTTAGATCTAGGCTTCATGTAGCTTAATCTTCTTCCACTTTTCTACGAATCTTCTTAATTTCATGCAACTTGCGTTGATATTTTTCCAAGGAGGGAACTGCAGGTTCGGAAAATCCCCGCCTAGTTGCACCTGAATTATCACTTATGCGAAGCCTAATTATGTTTAGAGATGTCGCAAATTAATCGATTACTTCGATTAATCGATTCATCGTTGTGATAATCGATTAATTTTGAATCGATTATTACCCAACGATTAATCGATTCAATAATCGAGATGAATCGTGAGTAATCGATTAGTTACTAATCGATTAATCAGAATTTTACGACATCATAAGGATGTCGAAAATTAATTGATTATTTCGATTAATCGATTCATCGTTGTGATAATCGATTAATTTTGAATCGATTACTATACAATGATTAATCGATTCAATAATCGACAAGAATCAAGAGTAATCGATTAGTAACTAATCGATTAATCGGGATTTTACGACATCTCTAATTATGTTTAGGTTATGTGTCATTCATTCTTACGTGCACTCTGAAAAATCCTCACGTCATATTTACCTGAAAACAAATGCGGTTCTCATCCACCATACTTTTCACGTAAGAGTGACCCGAATGGCATGTAACCTGAACAAAATTTAGCTTCGTTGAGTTACGTGATTTATCAGGTGAATTTGACTGGATTTTCCAGTACTAATGACGTGAAGTTTGAAAGTAGTTACGTGTTTGATCAGGTGAATCTTACGTTATTTCTACGTACTAGTTACGTGAACTTTTAGTGAAAGCTACATGACATCAGGTAACCACTACATGGTTAGAAATGTTTTGAAAAATTGTTTTTTTCAAATCTATGCAAAATACAATAGTGACTGCCAACAGCCGTAAAAAGGAGACCTTTCCGCTTTGTGCTTAATGCGTTGAAATGCGTTTGATGCAGAATGATGTTTTTATTTTTAGACAGGGAGTACTTTCATTTGGCCATTGCGCTTCGGAGTTACCGCAAAAACACTGCTGGAGAACAAATCAAACTTACTGACGAATGTCGAATGAAATTTATCAGATTTGTTGAGAAATGAAATTAGTGTCTTTCTCGAAAATTGCTACTTATTCCACTGTTAAATCAATCAAAAAGTTCACCCTCGAAGACTGAAATCTGGAATAGAAATTTTATACTGTAGTTCTAGGCTTCATGTCGCTTTATCTTTTTCCATATCACTTTTCACCGAATCGGATAAATTTCACCCGACTTCCGTTGATATTTTTTTCCAAAGGGGGAACATGCAGGTTCGGAAAATCCCCGCCTAGTGGCACCTGAAATATCTCTTACCTCGGCGAAGCCTAATTATGTTTAGGTTGTGTGTCATTCTTTCTTACGTGAGTGTCAAGTCACTCTCACGTGAAAAGTATGGTGGATGAGAACCATATTTGTTTTCAGGTAAATCTGACGTGAAGATTGTTTACAATGCTGGTTTTCCGCAAATGCCGAAGCTACAATAACACTAACACAATCTCATTTAAATTGTCTACGAGTACATACAAACATATTCACCAAGAATTTTAGTGAAAGTTACGTGAATTTCAGGTGAACATTACTAACGTCACGTAACAATCGTCGTTTGTTCAAGACAGATCAGTTACGTGATTTTTCACGTGAATATGACGTGATGATTATTTAGAGTGTGTTATTCACTCTCACATGGAAAGTATGGTGAATAAGAACCATATTTGTTTTCAGATAAATCTGACGTGAAGATTGTTTACAATGCTGGCTTTCCAAATGCCGAAGCTGCAATCACAACAACACAATCTAACTTAAATTCTTTACGAGTACATGCAAACATATTCGCCAAGATTTGTAGTAATTTTCACGCCGATCGGTTCAGTACTTTCGGAGTCTATAAGGTTCAGACAGACAGAAATTCATTTTTATGTATATATATAATATAATAAGAAGAAGATGTTCATGTAAGTGTATTGTAGATTTGTAAAAACATTTACCAACAAGCTGTCTAATTGTGGGTTAACATTATTTAACGGGAGTCAAAGGATGTATTCTGCCGGTATACGCCTACTTGTTCCATGTTTGCTGGCAGAATCACGGCAGTATAAATAAGCAATGGAAAAAATGAACCACCTATAAGTAATAATTATAAATGGTTATAGTCAAGCCACCATAACACATATTTTTCCCTTTACAATACTATTCATAATTCTGGATTTGAAATTTATCGGAATTTTAGACATGGTCATAGGTTCCACATTTTATTTCAAAGAAATATGCCTTATTCTTGAACTAATATTTGAATTTCGTTAAATATTAAATTAATGTTATCATACTGTACGCCAAAGCAGCACGAGTGCGCGCACAGAAATTTCACTGGCGCTTACTCATGCATAAATCAAACTGTGGACATATTCAACCTGGGAAAATTATTCGAACCAATTGAATTAATTCGGAATTTTCAAACTACCTTCAACAAGGGGTCGTACACTAGTTAAGTAAGCACTTATGGGGGGAGGGGGCCATTTTCATACGCTTCATATAAATATAAAATGATTTGTATATGGGGAAAATCTTACATAGGGGGAGGGGGTGGTGAAAAACCCAGAAAAAATGCTTTCGTAATTAGTGTACAGCCCCCAAGGATAGGGGTGTGTTAACCGGGACATAATGCTGTAGTCTTCAGAACGCCGTGAAAGCTTGTTTTCGGGTAACATTCTCGACTCCCTGTGTTCATTCTTCTTCAATTTTGTAAATAAAATCGAAGCTGGAGTTCTTATAGTAAAAGTTTGGAAGATTCGGGGATATTTCTAGAACATCAAAAAAACACCAAGTTGAAGGGTAGGCCAAGTATTACCGTGACCTGCCCTAATTCCGCGCATCGCCTAATACCGTGGTTTTCATCAAAAATCAGAACCTGTTTATCATGGACATCGTATTATTTGGTGAAATGTTCAAACATATTATGTTTGAACATTTCACCAAATAATGTGATGTCCATGATATCCAGGTTCTGATTTTTTATGAAAACCACGGTTTTAGGCGGTGCGCGGAATTAGGGCAGGTCACGGTATAAGAAAGCGATACACAAAAATGAAATATTGTTCAAATGTCCTTCTCAACAGTTGATCGGGGTTTGCTAAGCCTAAGCTATGGGTGTCCAGTAGCCTTGCGAGCATAGGCGTAGGATTGCCAATCCAGAGAAGGCGATGATCGATTCTCGGTCCGGTCTATGATGTTTTCGGGTGGGAAACATTCTCGACTACCTGGGCATAGTGTATCCATTGTTTCCATGCAATAGCGGGCATAGAAAAGCTTTCAATTAATAACTGAAGAAATGCCAATAGAATAAGTTTAAAAGCAGGCCGAGTTCCAGTTGGAGTGTAGATCCGTTGAAGAAGAAGAAGAAGAAGCTAAGAGGATGAAAGATAGGAGATAAAATAACTCAAAAGTGGATTTAAAAATACTCAACGCTGGGTGTTTTTTCTTCTGTGTAGAAAACTTGCAGTTAATAACCTGCGAGGCAAACATTTCTCGTGAGGGATGTGAAAACAATAAGAAAGACACACTCATTTGGCTGAGGTTCTGCTAAATCGCTCCAATCGTTTTTTTTATGGCCCTCTGTTGATTCTGTTGTGAAAGACAAAAAATCTATTTATGCATATATTTGTTAAAGATTAAGGAATATTTGATACGATTTGTAATTAATTGGAACTGCTAACAGTGCTACACGTAAATTTGTATGAAAAATTGAGTAGTTTTTCATAGACCCTTAGTTCAGTTGAGCAAATCCCTCGCCAAGGTTGTAATCCGATTCATCGTTATCATTACAGTAGTCTTAAATTAATGTACAGCCGCCACTTTGACCATAATCGTTAACTCAATAATGCTAAAAACGACGTTCATAATATTTAAGTGTTTTATATAAAAATTGGCTTACAACTTCAAACATAGCAACATTACAAGTTCGAACAGGCTACTTCATATTATACGTTGCACAGGAAATTTCATTTAGATATCATGTAACTAATTTGCTAATAACTTTTTCCACAAGTTATTTACATTTCTCGGGTACTTATTCACGGTACACGGTTGGTATTCTTTAATTTCCCGGTTAACCTGATTTTTCACAGCTTTTTAAATACCACCTGCATTTTCCTCGATTTTTTGAGAATTTTTTTATGGAGTTAACTCATAGTTTCAGTAACGCTAAAGGTCGTAATCAACTAAACCCCACCCGTGTAAAAAAAGAACTGGGTGTATGTCCATGACTGAAAAAGTACCAGGTCATGTGCGTCCCATATTGAAAGTACCCGCATTACAGTCCCATTAGGAATTTACATGTCCTGATTGCAAAAAAACTGAAGATTTTAGGATCAAACTAAATCGTATCACGGTAATCTATCGAATGATGAATAACTTAGCAAAATTTTAATAAGATCCGATGATGTTTCAATTTATTAGTTTTTTTAATGGAAGATGCAATTTGGAGCTTCAATGGCTATTATTTCAGTATGCAAAAAAAAACGGTGAGGGACTGATATGCGAGTGGGGGTAGTGTATGCCTTGAAGGATCATAAAACTTATATAACCACTAACGTACTCTAGTTTGTATTCACTTTTGGAATATGTTGAAACAGGAGCTTAGTTGCGGACACAATTTTAATTTACCTAATTTATTAGCTTCAACTAATTCAATAAAACGCGTAACATGACATACACATTCGATACACAATCGGCATGAGAATATGAGCAGAGATGCCCCGTTAGCTTAAGAATGGACACTGTCTGTAAAAAAAAGCCATCCTATACATGTAACTGCTATAGAACGTACCATCAAATGGGGTACCTTGCAACACTTTGACTTGACCCTATTCAGATGTTCCACATAGGAAATTGCCTACTTTCCGGCGATTGTTTTGTCGGTTAACTTGAACTCTGAGCAAATGTTGCTAGTTACCCCACATGTGGGGTCCCTGCAACAAGCATGTTTTTTATTCTTCCGAATCAATTTAATCGATATTCCGGTAAAGTTAGATTCATAAGCATAGCGCATTATACGCGTCCCTATCATGATATGGGGTTGGGTACCGCCATCGGGGGTGACAATGGGTCTGGGGGTGAGAATGGGTCATCGCTCTCATCAACACCCTGGGGATCGGATAGCAAAATCGTTCAAAAAGGTCTCTTAGGGTTCTTTCTAAAATTACGTAACGCTAAATTTGATGATTTTGGACCCCCACCCTCCCCCTCGTAACACTTTTTGTATGAAAGGTTTATTTTTTTGTATGGATCGTGACACTCGGCTTGACCCACTCCCTCCCCCTACAGCGTTACGTAATTTGTGAAAGGCCCCTTATATTTTAGTCTTCTTGCCCTCAGATACATTCAATCTATTCTACAAGCATTTTAAGTACTTGAAACAGTGACCCATTCTCACCCCCATTTGACCCATTGTCACCCCCGACGACGGTACTTATGTTTTTCGACTGCTTCATTTGTAATACAATGTCTTTGAAAGTGAAAAGTGCTGCAAGTAACACCATTTGACGGTAGTTAAGATAGATAGTGATCGTTGGTGTGTTTGTCGTTCATATGACGAATAGCAAGGCGATAAGGTGAAGCGCTTCTCGCAGTTACTGCTGCACATTAGTTGCTCATAACCGAACAGAATGTAAGTCTATGAATGCATCCTAATATTTTGACGTAAACTGAGTCTAAGGGGAAGATTCGGATACAGGGTGTAAAACGGAAATTTCAAAATTAGGGACCGTCTCCAAATTATGTAAAATTTTAAATGTGAATAGCGCTCTTATTTTTTAATGGGATTTTGAAATTATATATCATTTGGCCCGGAAACTCTCCACCACATCTCCGTTGAACTATTGAAAATTTACATGAAACGCTTCAAAGCATTCAATCGCCAAAATGTAGGCAATTAGCTTTAACCACACTACGGCGAAACCAACAGATGTAATCGAGAAAGGCATTCTTACCACTGGGGAACAAATTTGAGTTTTTAAAGTGAAAATTTTAAATTGTGTTTTTTTTTTTTAACTAAGCGCTGCATACTGCTACAACAGTTTTCAACAAACATTGTAAGCTGTTTTGCACTATCTGGGAATGAGGCTGGGGATTGAGAAATTCTGGGGAAGGGGGTATTCTGTGAAATTATCGATCCACCTTGCTCGCTGCACAGTGCGCACCTCACCTTGTGCCCGTCGGATCGTTGTCGAGAACCATTTTCACCGGGTCATTGTCCGCCATTCTGGCTACCTGTCCGGAACACCGCAGTCTTCCAAATGTTGTGGTATGAACAATGGGCTGGTTCTCCCAACAGCTGTGGTTCATTCGCCTTCTCCACGTGCCGTCCACCAGCTGCACCCCACGTCCCCACCATAGATGGTACGCAACCAGTGCAGTGTTGTAAAATATCATTAGCATTCGTTTGCCTTATCTTCCCAGAACTTATTTCAGAAGTTAGCTATCAATTCATGAGGAATGACAAACTTATAGCGGCTTAATGTGCCTACAACTTTGTGTAACCAGACATTACTGTAAATATGTAATCTGGCGCGTGGGAGGGAAAATTTCTTTCAAATCAGCAAATGACATTTTACAAGCATGTACGCAACACTTTTCTTTCGAAAATCCCAAGTGCGCTTTGGTTCTAACCGAGCATCATCTAGGCACAGAGAAACACACATCGACACGTCTGTGGAACAAGATGCAATTAAAATTATCGTCAACAATATTATCGCCCAATGTTAAATGCCCTGTGTGTGGTCAATAGACAACCAGATGGCGATAGTGTGCACACGCAAACTCGATTGCTGGTATCGTTATCGAAGGTCACCAATGAGCGCAAGTGAGCTTCTTGGCCATGCGGTTAGCGGCGTCAGTAGTCTGGGCTTATTTGCGTGCTGTGGAGTGTGGGTTCGATTCCCGCTCTAGAAAGAAGAAAACACAGAGAAACAGACGTCTCACTCAACATATGTTCCATCGTACACCTTTTTAACGGTTTATTTAACTTTTTGTAGGTGGTCAATCGGCCACCGATGACGCTTTCATCGATTTTGGTTGTGTTTGACGTTTGCACACTACCGCCATCTGGTTGCCGCTTGGCCACTCACCGGGATTTTAGCATTGGGCGACAATGTTTTCGTGACGATGATTTTGATTGCAATTTGTTCTAAGTGAGACGTCTGTTTCTCTGTGGAGAAAACTTTTCGTAAAGCGAAAAATTCTCCGCTGGTCCACTGGGTGTTGTGTAAATGTCCTGTCCGTTGTCTAATGCTAGGTGTTGCGTATTCAGTCTGTGCGACCTATGGTCGAAGACGGTGACCTTGTTTGTAGGTACATGACCCGAGTAACCAAAAGTTCCTGTAAGAGTACGTTTCGCGCTTAAGCAGCTCAGTGAAGTTGGTTAAGCGAAAAACGTACTCTTGAAGGAACTTTTGGTTACTTGGGGAATTTCTTCAACCACCTCGATTTCGTCATTACCCAACTAACATTTAATGTCAATGTAAATGTTATTTCAACTCGCCTATACGGCTTCAAGCTGAATATGTGTGCTATACATATGATCAATTCAATCATTCTATTCAATTCCTTTACCAGCAAATCTGGCGAATCTATTCAGCTGTATTTGACGTGTCTGCACAACTACTTTACAGCATGTTACACAATTTTTTCTCAATCTTTATTAAACCATTTAGTAATATAATTCGCTTCAATGGCGCTTATTCAGATTTTTTGAATCTGTTAAATACATTTTATACAGCCACTGAATTCAATTTGATTAAATATTATTTGAGAGGAGAGTAAATTTCGGAAGTTTATTCAATGTTTTATTTTGTGAAAACTCAAATATCAATTTTGTTGCTACCTAGATTCGAACTCCTGATCTCCTGATTCAATGGCCGCTGCTCTGTCATCACCGTAACTTTGACATATGTAAATAACAAAGAAAATAATGGATGTGCTTCTTCGCATACCCTATAGGTTGTTTTACTAACGCTATTTTCAGATTCATGCTGTATAAACGTTAGGAAGAGGCCTACATGCTGCTTTCAGCACATAAGCTTAAAAATTATGCTTTCAGCATTATTTCAACCATTATTCAAACATCTATCAGCATGTTCTGTTGGCTAACTTTTATCCATCATCAATCGCTGAAATTATTTTAGGCAACATTTTCTCGATCTGTATAGATGCTACTTTGCTGCTAATCGTTTAACAGTAGCCGTCAACAGAAATATCGCTTCTAAATGGCTTGTTTTCTTACGCTATCTGCTAGCATTAATGACAGCGCTTTGTCAGTTGCTATAAGAGCAGGTGAATACCTTTGTAGCTGCATTACAGAAATCAATAGCTCATACACAGCTCCGGCAACAAAAATCAAATGTAAACATAGCGGTTTTGACGTTCCATACTGATATGCTATTAAAAGAAGCAGTATAAGGTTTACTTAAACGTTGTGTAATCTTCAAAGATACAGAAGCTGCCTAAAAGCTTCGTTAGTTCATTTATAGCGCCATTACGCTATATTGTTAGTGCTATAACAACAGCAAAAACGTTTTCATTGTGAATGCTACTCACCGTAATATGGGAAGTTGCTAACAAGCAACTCAGTTACATACATGAGCTATTAACCGATAAGCTTGGTTGCTAATTCAGACAGAGCTGTTTTATGACTATATGAAAGCTGCATAAACGATAAAAGATTAAATATATTCGGCACACTGACTAGCTGATAGATATTTGGGTAATAGTCGAGTTGAAGTTTAAGGGATTATTTGCAGAGGCTTTTCTTTTATTCAGCATTGGCTGCTTTTATTCAAATATTATACAGCCAAAGGCTAGAAGTTGAAGCTTTTAGCACCAAAATTGTTAGTTGGGTAGCGAAACAAACCTCGGTGGTTGACATCCCTCGAGCATCTTCCTAGCATTCACTTCGTCTCCGACGTGTTGATGATTATTCCGGTCACCTTTGCTACCCTATTCAGTATGATGTAAGCTTCTTCCATCTTCTCAAAGTTGATACGCCATTGATACGTCGGCGAAACCAAATAGCTGAACGGGCTTCCTGAAATATCTACTCTTTGTATTTCTATTCTATTCTGTCCCATATCAGTTTTTTTACTCATTTCGTCGATGTTTACAATAAAACTCTTAGTCTGAAGTTGTTTCTGATATGCTGTGAGAAGCATTCCTGCGAGAGGTTTTCTTCGGTGGCGACCTCGGTGGCGACCGGTCTATTGAACCTGCCGTAGTTAGATCTCGTCGCTGATTAGCCAATCGTGATTGTTTTTTCTCCTCCTCCTTCCTCAATGCGCTTACACAGTCTGTGTAGCCCATTACTCATTTCTTCACAAATCATATCAGTTTCACAAATCAGATCAGTTTCCGCCATCTTCTCACGTTTGATCATAGAGTCGGGGATGGGCACTGTTTCCGCTTGTTTTGTTGCCGTCGACACTCAGTGTCTAACTCAACTGCATCCTCTTCGATTACCTCATTTTCCATTATTTCTACTGACGTTTGCTCCGGTGCTGTCCGTTCAAATCCGATCACCACTCCGGAATATGTTCGGTTTTGTCCGTCTCTGCTTTTCCCTACTTGCTTGCCATGATCCTGGTTTTCCCGACTCCTATTTTTCCATTGTGGGCACAAGTCCTTCCGATGGCCTTCCTCTAAACACCCGAAGCATTTATTTTGAAGCTCTGGGTAAAATATTCTGCCGGTCCAATTCAGTACTTCAAGCGACGGCGGAACTTCCTTCTGAACATCCAGATATACCCCTCGCACACCAGTGATCATATGATCCAATCCTAAGTTGGGCGGAAATCTTTCCCGGATCACGCGCTCTGCTTTTCCGTATTCCACCGGACGCAACAATAACTCACTATCCGGTAATTCAGGTGGTAAGTCAAATACACGGATGTAGTGGACATTACTGCCTGAAATCACCATATTTACTTCAAATGTCTTTCCACTAGAATAATGAAACTTTCTTGGTTCCACATTTTTTTTCAATGAATCCTGCATTGCATCCAGTGTGACAAATTTAACAAACAGTGATCTGTCCATTGCTGTTTTGTAGGGGAAGAGGCCCCAAAACGCCCCCCCGATGCAAAACGCCTTTTGTGGTTTCCCTCATATTTACCGCCATTAAGATGGCTGTAACAAAACCAGATCTAAAATTATGTAAGTTAGGCGAAACAAGTTTCAAAATAGTGTATGGGAAGGTCGGAAAAACCGAAAATTTCCACATTTTGAAGAAACATCTAACATTTTGGCGAGGCAAAACGCCCTAGTGGCACTAACCTACAATGTACTTGCGTCTCCACGCACTATCCATTCCAGAATGCTGATTTGCCGACGCGTGGTGTTTTGTTCCTTAGGAGCTGCCAGCTAAAAGGCGTTTTGCCTCATGAGTTTTCCGGCAACAGAATATCACCACTTTTTTGAAATGTGAATATTATCAATATGATTAAGATTTTTGACAATTTTTGAATGGCATCAACTAGCTATCTTGTTTAACTGATGCATAATGTAAAAATACCCATGAATAGCGTTACAAATAAGACAATAAAGCAGTGTTTGCTTAGCTAGGGCATATTGCCCCCCCCTTCCCCTAAACAGTTTCCATAGACGATACATCCACGTCTAATTGCCGCACAAACCCGGCGATCTCAACCCAGCTTGGCCGGGGAGCAGAAATAGGGAAACGAAATTGAACCGTTGTCTCTATCATTTCGCACTCTATTATCTACCGCGACAAATAAAGCAGGGCGACAAGCAGACAAAGCAAATAAAATCTAAACTGATCGGTATCTACAAAGGTTGCCGTAGTCCGAAACCAATCTTGGACTAGGCTTTCGTCTTATAGTCGCCCAATGTTAATCCGTGGTGTCCGACTTCTACGCGTATTGTATAGGATAGGAATACTGCAACTCTTACCCAACCAACTAAAACCAATTTTTTTCTTAGTTCGAAATTGGTTCCTGCCCAATGTAATTCAACTTAAACTAGTTACAAAACAATCAGTTCCAAATCGCAAAAATTGGTTGGGCCATATTGCCCCACAATGGACGAGAACAGCTTCCCTGGGAAGCTTACCAGACTGATCAGAGAAACGGTGGATGGTGTGCAAAACTAAGTGAAAATTTCGGGCGAACATTCCAGTTCGTTTGAATCGCGCCGGGGAATAATACAAGGTGATGAGCCTTCGTGCCTGATGTTCAACATTGCGCTAGAAGGTGTCATGCGGAGAGCCGGGTGTAACAGCCGCGGTACTATTTTGAACAGATCTAGTTAATTTGTTTGTTTCGTGGATGGCATGGATATTGTCGGCCGAACATTTGCAAAGGTGGCAGAACTGTAGTACACCCGGCGGCTGAAACGTGAGGCAACAAAAGTTGGACTGGTGGTGAATGCATCGAAGACAAAGTACACGCTAGCATGCGAGAACAAGAGCGACAGGGCCCACCTGGGAAGCAGTGTTACCATAGACGGGGAGACTTTCGAGGTGGTCAATGAATTCGTCTTTCTTGGATCTTCACTAATGGCTGATAATAATGTTAGTCTTGAAATACGAAGGCGCATCATCTGTTGAAGTCGGGTCTACTACGGGCTCCAGAAGAAACTGCGATCATAAGAGATTCACACCCGCACCAAATGTGTCATGTAGAAAACGCTCAAAATTCCGGTAGTTCTCTACCCACATGAAACTAGAACCATGCTCGAGGAGGACTAGTAAGCACTCGGAGTTTTCGAGAGATGGATGTTAGGACCATTTTTGGCGGTGTGTAAGAAGACGGTGTGTAGCGGTGAAGGATGAACCATGAGTTTGCCCAGGTTTACGGCGAACGCAGTATCCAGAAGGTAGCTGAAGCCGGAAGGGTACGATGAGCAGGGCATGTTGCAAGAATACCGGACAGCAACCCTGCAAAGATGGTGTTCGCTTTCGATCCGACAGGTACAAGAAGGCGTGGAGCACAGCGAGTGAGGTGGGCTGACCAGGTGCAGAAAGACTTGGCGAGCGTGTGGCACAATCTAGAATAGAGAGATGCGGCCTCAAAACGTATGTTGTGGCATCAAATTGTTGATTAAGTGCCTTGATGATTTTTTTTCACAATTTTGAACAATCAAATAAAGTTCATTTTAAGAGTGCAACTTATAGATGGATATTTGAGCTATTGAGTTGTCACTTCGAGTCAAAATAATACACACCAGAGACACGCGAGTGCGCGCACAGCAAATACATGTAATACACGCCGGTGTATTTGACGTGCGCACGTCCGCGTGTATTTGGCGTGCACAATTTTGTGAGATTAAAGTTCGAAAACACAAATATTCATCTATTTATTTAATCTATTACTATCTATTATTTAGACCGATACAAATATTTAAAAACAATTATGTCTCCCCCCTCTCGGATTTTTTTTTTGCCCAAAAAAATATTTTGAGGGAGCAACAAAAAAAATCGGGCAATTTTGAGGATTTTCAAAACATTCTTTAACAAATTCAAGGAGTTTTATTGATTTTTTTTCCATTTTAATATTTATTTTTTATTTCCCCCCCCCCCTTGACCTTTCGAAAACCAGTAGGACATAATTTAAATTAAATGTTTGTAACGGCCTTAATTGTTAAAAATTGTGAAAAATAAAAGCGCAGATTTTTTGCCACCTGTGTAGGACATCTCTGGTATCATCAATCAGCATTAGACTGGCCCAGATTACTATGGGGAGAAAAAAATGTTGTCGAATTCCACGGGGCACCCCCCATAAGTGTGTCTTTGGGTGAGAAAATCAATCTCTGAAAATTCCAGCTCAATCGCTTGTTGCATAAGCTGGCGCATTTGATTTGAAGTTTGTATGGGGATTTCAGCCAAAATGTATAGGAAAATACACCTCCGTCACTCATTCGATCTGGAAATTGGTTCTGATTGCTCGATTGACCTCAGAATTGCAAAACGGCAGTTGGTATGCTACAGAACAATTTCACAGAACATTGCATGATGATTAAATGAACTTTTATATAATTTTCGGCTGGTTTATTAGGAGCTGATTTGTGTATTTTGGGTTTTTGATCGAATCGCATCAGCCGAAACTTATATAAAAGTTCATTTCATCATCATACAATGTTCTGTGAAATTGTTCTGTAGCATACCAACTACCGTTTTTGCAATTCTGAGGCCAATCGAGCAATCAGAACCAATTTCTAGATCGAATGAGTGACGGAGGTGTATTTTCCTATACATTTTGGCTGAAATCCCCATACAAACTTCAAATCAAATGCGCCAGCTTATGCATCAAGCGATTAAGCTTAGAATTTTCAGAGATTGATTCTCAAAAGACACAATCTGGGGGTGCCCGTGAATTAGACAGTTTTTTGTTTGCTGGGCCAGTCTAATCAGCATAGTGCCCCTACAGTTCTTAGTTCTTCTTCTTATTATTAACATTACATCCCCTACTGGGACTTTGCCGCCTTACTGCTTAGTGCTCATTCAGCACTCCCACAGTTATTAACCGCGAGGTTTCTAAGCCAAGTTACCATTTTTGCATTCGTATATCATGAGGCTAACACTTCTTCTTCTTCTTCTTATTGGCATTACATCCCCACACCGGGACATTGCTCGCAGCTTAGTGTTCATTAAGCACTTCCACAGTTATTAACTGCGATGTTTCTAAGCCAAGTTACCATTTTTGCATGGTAACCAAACCGAATATTGCCTAGACCGGCACCGGGAATCGAACCCAGCCGCGCATCTTACCGCTAGGCTAAGGAGGGGGACCTACAAGTTCTTTATTATAAGGGGCGATTTAAATATGACTTCCATTATCTTTGAGATGTTTCGACCCCCCCCTCTCCTGTCATGCTATTTTGTATACCCATAGTATATGTACCGTACCCCCTCCCTCCTCTCTAAAACCTCGGGCATCATTTTTGCACAACCTCCAGAACGACTTCACACATTAGAGTTCTTTCCCATTTGCACCGAAGCCAGGTGGAAAGTTTTTCCGAGATGTTAAGGCGAACTCGTTTCGGGTGCTTCATTTGTGTTGCTCTGTCGAATTATGGTCCTTATGTGGTTTAGTTCTTTTATTGTTGTGCGAAGTGATCGTGAAATATCGTTCAGAGTTTAATAATAAGTATTTAAAGGAATATGTAATACCCTATGTCATTAGTGGTAAGTTTATTAAAAGCATTAATATGAAGACTAGGTTTTGTTCTAGTTGTGAAATAGTCACACCAGAGATGAATAGATGATAAGCAAAAATTGCATACATTATGTTATACAATAGGTCAGAATAGAAAAGCTCATATACGTATAAGGGTCCACCTCCATTCATGTCGTCGTTAGACAACATATTTCTCAGTGCCCGCGTAGTTATAAATCTGAAAAACAAACTATACTCTAAATAATGCTTTTTCATAATTCTCTATCTTGATCCGTAGGTCGACGGCAAGCTATTATGCTGGCTTTGTACGTTATCCTACAAGCGTGCCCTGACCAAGGCACGCCAGGCAGAAAGCGAACGTCGCCGAGCAAAGAAACGTGGGGCCGATGGTGGCCCTCCTCCGCCGGCGATGTCTTCGTCGGCATCCGCTGCCAGCGCTGGCAGCCGCGGAACTTCAGGCAGCAACATCCCCGCTGCCGGATCACTCGGATCCAGTGCGAATTCTAGCAACCGTGCAGACAACCGCAGCGCGTCAGACAAGACCAACAACAGCAGCAACAGCAGTTCGATGAACCGTGGCGGCGGAGGATCCACTTTGCCCCCACTGGGTGATATGAACATGAGTTTGGGCCCGGTTGACATTCCGGAACCAGTGCCCTTGGCACTGGAATCTTCCGCACCCGGAGGAATGGATCGGGTGGACAATTCTCGTAATGACAACGGTCGCCATTCGTCCAGCAAGAAGCCTCGTACGGATATGAAACCAACCCCGGATGTGCCGGAGAAACTGGGTCACCATAAAAGCCATCATCATCACCATCACCATCATACAAAGTACGTTGATCCGCACAGCTCGGATCACGTGATTGCGATGACTCAACTGAAAGAAACAATCGCCACACTGCAGAGGAAACTTAAGCAGAAAGATAGTATTATTCTGGAGAAGGAGAAAGAGGTAAGTTGGAATGGTTGGTCTATAAAAGGGTGAGACATATTATAAAACATAGCAAGGAAATCGAAAAAATATAAGAAGCATAACTAACAATGATATCACTACTCACGACTATTTCACAGATCAGCGCATGGAAAGGGAAGCATTTATACTTGGAGCAGGATTTGATGAAAAAATATAAAGACATGGAGAAGAATTACGAGTTCAAGCTGGAAGTTTTGAACAAAAAGCTCAAATCGCAACTGATGGAAATTGCCCAGCTATCCAAGGCAGCCAAGGATGCCGCCGAAAAGAAGAAGAAACCGATTGGTTTCTTGGCCACCACCAAACTGCACAAACTCAAACCGGAAACGAAGGAGAAGGAGCGCGAGAAAGCAAGCGGACGGAACCGCATCATCGAGGATGAGGATGACGATGAGGAGAAGGAGGAGAAGGAAAACGAAAGTGACAGAGGAGGTTCAGGTACGAATACCCCTAAGGATACTGGAAAGGAAAGCCCTCGCGATGTCGATTCCGGTAAAGAGAGTCCTCGAGACTCGGACAAGGAGGATGATAAGGACGACGAAAACGATAAGAAGACAAAGAAGGACAGCGAATCGGACAAAGAAAGGGACGATGATCAGAGCAAGAGCAACGGTTCTGCAAAGGGCGGAGACGATTCTGATAAAGAGAACGATGATAAAAAAGACGATGAGAACGAGACCGACAAAGTGGAAGAAAAGAAAAACGATGACAATGATCGCAGCTCCGACAAAGGATCTCGTCGTAATTCTGAGCATGGGTCGGATAAAGCATCAGATAAGGGTTCGGACAATGAATCAGATAAGGAATCTGATCGTGGATCCGATAAGGAATCGGACCGCGGATCCGAGAAAGGTTCAGTGAAGGGATCTGATCGTGGTTCTGACAAAGGATCCGATCGTGGTTCCGATAAGGGCTCCGATCGTGGTTCCGATAAAGGTTCAGAACATGGCTCCGACAAAGGATCGGACCATGGCTCCGACAAGGGATCAGATCATGGCTCCGATAAGGGATCGGATCGTGGATCCGACAAAGGTTCGGATCGTGGATCAGACAAAGGTTCGGATCGTGGATCAGATGCAGGATCTGATCGTGGTTCTGAGAAAGGCTCCGATCGCGGATCGGACCACGGATCCGATAAAGAAAGCGACAACGAATCCGACGACCGATCCGCCAAGGGTAGCGATAAAGATAGCGGATCTGATAGTGGATCTGATCGGGACAGTGACCGTGATTCAGATTAAGTCTGCAGCTGCTTCTCAGCTTTCCAACACGGTCGTTTTATCACAAACTGACAAGATTAGTGTTATCCTCAGAATTAACTTTTACGATATAGGTATTTAGTAGGTTCATACGCACTATCTAATCTTTTGTTGTATTTCTTGCTTCTCGCTTTCAAGATACCCCATTATTTTCTTGTACAATAGACCAGTTTTTGTCAGTCAACTATGCTAAAAATTGCAAAAGAAGGTTGAAAACCTATTATAATACTGCAAACACAATTCAAAATCCATCCTTCATTTGGAAACAAGGAAATACGAAGGGATTCAGAATTCAAATCGATTTGTAAGGCCGTGTCGTGCGTTTGCTAAGCGATACGGATACCTAGTTGTAGTGCATGTATTAGCAGTACTTTTGTTTGTGTTCAACAAAATTTCGTTTAGTTCAGGAAAATGAATCAGTTGGCATTTGAGAAAACTATAACATCCACCCCGTAGCTCTTAAGAACTATCTCTCCGATTGCTCTAATTTATGATTTATTCTTTAAACATCCAATTAGAAGAAGGTTAAATAATTATTTGTAATGAACAGAATACTTAAAGTAAAATATAATAAAGCATATGAATGGAATTTGTTGCTATTTTCTGGAAAGAACAATTCAAAAAAATAGGAAATGCACGTTTATTTATTTTATTATCAGACTAAGGCCGGAGTGGCCTGTGCTGCACATAAAAGTCTTCTCCATTCAGCTCGTTCCATGGCTGCACTTTGCCAACCACGCAGTCTGCGGAGGGTCCGTAAATCGTCCTCAACCTGATTGATCCACCTTGCCCGCTGCGCACCTCGCCTTCTTGTTCCCGTCGGATCGTTGTCGAGAACCATTTTCACCGGATTACTGTCCGACATTCTGGCTACGTGCAAGGCCCACCGCAGTCTTCCGTTTTTCGTGGTGTGAACGATGGATGGTTCTCCCAACAGCTGATGCAACTCGTGGATCATTCGCCTCCTCCACGTACCGTCCCCCATCTGCACTCCACCATAGATGGTACGCAACACTTTCCTTTCAAAACTCCCAGTGCGCGTTGGTCCTTCACGAGCATCGTCCAGGTCTCGTGTCCGTAGAGAACTACCGGTCTTATAAGCGTTTTGTAGATAGTCAGTATGGCACGGCGGCGAACTCTATTCGATCGGAGCGTCTTGCGGAGTCCAAAGTACGTGCGATTTCCAGCCACTATGCGCCTCCGAATTTCTCTGCTGGTATCGCTATCCGCGGTCACCAGTGAGCCCAAGTACACGAATTCTTCAACCACCTCGATTTCGTCACTACCGATAGAAACTCGTGGTGGGTGGCTTACATTGACCTCTCTTGAGCCTCTTCCTATCATCTACTTCGTCTTCGACGTGTTGATGACTAGTCCAATCCGTTTAGCTTCGCTTTTCAGTCTGATGTAGGCTTCCTCCATCCTCTCAAACTTACGTGCCATGATATTGGTGTCGTCGGCGAAACCAAATAACTGGACGGACTTCGTGGAAATCGAACCACTCGTGTCAATCCCTGCCCTTCGTATTACTTCCTCCAAAGCGATGTTGAATAGCAGACACGAAAGACCATCACCTTGCCGTAACCCTCTACGGGTTTCGAAGGGACTCGAGAATGCCCCTGAAACTCGAACTACGCACATCACCCGATCCATCGTCGCCTTGATCAACCGTATCAGTTTATCCGGAAATCCGTTTTCGTGCATTAGCTGCCATAGCTGGTCCCGATCGATTGTATCATATGCGGCTTTGAAGTCGACAAATGGATGATGTGTGGGCACGTTGTATTCGCGGCATTTCTTCAATACCTGACGTATGGCGAACACCTGGTGTGTGGTAGAGCGTTCACCCATAAATCCCGCCTGGTACTGCCCCACGAACTCTCTTGCAATTGGTGTTAGTCGGCGGCATAAAATTTGGGAGAGTACCTTGTAGGCGACGTTCAGCAATGTGATTGCGCGGTAGTTGCTACAATTCAGTTTATCGCCCTTTTTGTAGATGGGACACACGATACCTTCCATTAACTCCTGCGGCAGAACGTCATCCTCCCAAACCTTGGTAATGACCCAGTACAGCGCTCTAGGCAGTGACTCACCACTGTGTTTAAACAGCTCTCCTGGTAGTTGATCAACTCCAAGGGCTTTGTTGTTTTCAGCCGGCCGAGCTCCTCCTGGATGTCCTGGAGATCTGGAGCCGGAAGACGTGTATCCTGCGCGCGTGATCCCAGGTTCATTACCACACCGCCACATCGCCACTCAGGTGCTTCGTAGTGCTGCCGCCACCTTTGGATCACCTCACGCTCGTTTGTAAGAAGGTTCCCGTTTATGTCCTAACACATATCGGGCTGTGGCACGTGGCCCTTACGTGAACGGTTCAACTTCTCATAGAACTTTCGTGCGTTATTAGCGCGGTACAGTTCCTCCGTCTCCTCACGGTCTCGATCTTCCTGCTGGCTTCCGCGCCCGTTTGTATCGTGCCTCGTTCGCCCTCGTGCGGTGTTGCAGCAATCTCGCCCATGCTGCATTCTTCTCCTCAACTAACTGCTCACATTCGCCGTCATACCAGTCGTTTCTCTGATCCGGAGCCACCGTACCTAGTGCAGCGGTTGCGGTGCTTCCAATGGCGGATCGAATATCTCTCCAGCCATCTTCAAGAGATGCTGCGCCTAGCTGCTCTTCCGTTGGGAGTGCCATTTCCAGCTGCTGCGCGTCTTGTAGCCACCCAATGTTTAGCCGCGGCGGACGACGCCGACGCGTGTTCATCACCGTCGAGAGTTTTGAGCGCAGACATAGTGCAACGAGGTAGTGGTCGGATTCAATAATCGCACTGTTGATTAGGTGATTTCCATGTGGTCTTGTGGATATTCTTGCGGGGGAAGAAAGTGCTTCGGACTATCATTCCGTGGGAGGCTGCAAAGTTTATGCATCGTTGGCCGTTGTCGTTGGATACGGTATGCAGACTATCCGGTCCGATGACCGGTCTATACATTTCCTCCCTTCCTACCTAAGCGTTCATGTCACCGATGACGATTTTGACGTCCCGCAGTGGGCATCCATCGTATGTCTGCTCCAGCTGCGCATAGAACGCTTCTTTCTCGTCGTCGGATCTCCCTTCGTGTGGGCAGTGCACGTTGATGATGCTATAGTTGAAGAAACGGCCTTTTATCCTCAGCTTGCACATCCTTGCGTTGATTGGATGCCACCCAATCACGCGTTGGCGCATCTTTCCCAGCACTATGAAGCCGGTTCCCACCCAGACAACCAGAATGCATGCATAATAGAATTGTTTTTCTGTTATGCGATGCCTATGCGCACAAATTTCATCGCTTACTAGTCGCGAAAACACTTTTTACGTACAAAAGTGGAGGCGATATATGTGTATTTCTTATCCGACGTTGCACGGAAGTGTATGCGATGTCCACGATTTTTATGCGAGTTTGTTCGTTATGCATTACGATGTAATTTGTGATAACAAATTCTGTTTGACAGATAATCCGATTTTATGTGAGTTTGATTGCAGGAATATGCGATGTCAACAAAGAGAACGATGGCGCGATCGGCCGAAATATTGTGTTCTACTTTGCGCGGGCGGTAATAAAAATCAGTTCAGTGCGTGATTTCTCTTGTTTCGGACAGCAGAACGATGATGGTGCGATCGGCCGAAATATTGTGTTGTGCTTTGCGCGGCCGGTAATAAAAATCAGTTCAGTGCGAGATTTCTCTTGTTTCGGACAGCAGAACGATGGCGCGATCGGCCGAAATATTGTGTTCTGCTTTGCGCGGCCGGTAATAAAAATCAGTTCAGTGCGTGATTTCTCTTGTTTCGGACAGCAGAACGATGGCGCGATCGGCCGAAATATTGTGTTCTGCATTGTTAGTTTGTACTACTTTTCGCGCCCGATTCATGGCTAGGTAAAATCACTGTGTATAAAGAATGGCACGGTCGTATCGCTTATCAGAGTGAATCCAGATCCAACGATGCCTACCAATTAACTTATAATCCTTCCTGTGGTTTTTGTGGAGACGCAGAGGTAAACACGGTCTTCAAATAGCAAAAACCACCTACTAATATTCCTTCCTTCTTCCTAACTGACTACAAGGACGTAGCCGGCGCCGTTATTGATCATTTGAATTTTAGAGTCACTGAAACTTGCACACTGAGAATGCTTGAACAATCCCAGTCAATCATTCACTTGATTCTTTGTGCAATTTCACTGATTCTGGTCAATCACGGAGTAGCAATCATAGATATATGTAGTCAGTCAAAGCTAAGCTAAGCGAAGCTAAGGAATATGCGATGTCAACAAATGAAGCTGGAATAAACTCGTAAAATAGCCTACTGTGCGGGAAAATTTATAAATAAACTGATAAGCTTTGCACAACAATGCGATTCTGATGAAATTTGGATCGGTAAACGATTTTGATCGTGCATTCTTATGCGATGTGTGGTTGTCTGGGCAGCTCGTTGGTGGTGCCACAGCTTTGGTAGAAGGTAGCCGCTCGATGCCCGCTTTTCCACACTTTCTGTCCGGTCCAGCAGATTTCCTGCAGCGCTACGACATCGAAGTTGCGGGGATGTAATTCATCGTAGATTATCCTGTCGCAACCTGCGAAGCCTAGCGACTTGCAGTTCCATGTTCCAAGCTTCCAATCGTGATCCTTTATTCGTCGCCTAGGTCGTTGCCGATTGTATCGAGTCGTATTATCTTCTATGTCGTTCGTAATAGTTGTTTTTAAAGGCGGCTTATTGGGCCTGTGCAAACCTCCTGTCTCGTCGGAGGGCCGTCGTGTCAGGGCTGTTTAGCGTCCCACCTAACACCACTTGGGACTTGGGCTGGTGAGCTTTGAGCGGCACACGGTCGCTTTGGCGGAGCCTACTTGCGGATTCATGCAGCTTTTTATAGAGGTTTAACAGGGCCCACTGTCAAACCCCACCACATCCTAGGCAGGCGCCACAATTCGCAGATGGCCTGAGGAGGGATCGTCAAGGGAGGGAATGCACGTACGTTCAACATTACATATTTGGCGAATTACTCTAGTTTATATGACAATGCCTACCTATGCCTGGATACCTGGTTGGCTACAGCGTCGATACACCTATGCCTGGCGTATTGTAGAGCTCCATAATCGTCGGTCTTGGGTGATGTTCCTCCAGTTTCCCCAGGTCCGATTCCACCGCATGCAGCCAGCGTGTTCGTGGCCTTCCACGAAGTCGCCGGACCCTATCTGGTTCTCTGTTGAATATTGTTTTCGATATTCTTTCTTTCGACATTCGCAATAAGTGATCAGTCCACTGAAGTCTGCCGTATTTTATACGATTCACAATATTTTCTTTTTTATATACTTGATACAGCTTGATTTAAGAGCTGTAGCCCATCAAGTCAAGTCAAGTCATACTTGATACAGCTCATGATTCATGCGTCTGCGCCACACACCATTTTCTAGTTTCCCTCCGAGTATTGCACGTAGCACTTTTTGCTCGAAAACCCCAAAAGCTCTCCGGTCCGCCTCTTTTAATGTCCATGCTTCATGTCTATAAAAGGCCACTGGTAAAATCAGAGTTTTATATAGAGAAAATTTCGTTTCCGTCTACATGTTGCGGGACCTAAGCTGGATACGTAATCCGTAAAAGGCCCTTTTCGCAGCAGTAATACGTCTTTTCACTTCACGGAAAACGTCATTGTCACATGTCACAAGCGTTCTAAGGTAAACAAATTTTTCAACAACTTCAAACACATCACCATCAAGCACTATCTCAGCACACCACTAGGTCTATCTCTATCTCTACCTGCCACCATGTACTTTGTCTTGGTAGAGTTAATGGTTATGCCTATCCTCGCCGTCTCCCTCTTCAGTGAGACAAAAGCCTCCACTACTGCTCTGCGATCGATTCCAATAAGGTCGATGTCGTCCGCAAAGCTCAGGAGCATATGCGACCGTGTGATGATTGTACCCTTCCTCTGCACGAAAGATCTCCTAATAGCGCCTTCGAGTGCAATGTTGAACAATAAATAACATCACCTTGCTTCAATCCGTCTAAGGTCACAAACGAGGTTGACACTTCGTCTGCAATCCGAATACTTAATTTCGAGCCATCCAGCATCGCACGTATCCGTCTAATCAGTTTCGCCGGAAAACCATGTTCTGACATTATCTGCCACAGCTCATCTCTCTTCACTAAATCGTACGCTGCTTTGAAATCAATGAACAGATGGTGAGTCTGCAAGTTGTACTCCCGGAGTTTATCAAGGATCATCCGCAGGCTAAACATCTGATCCGTCGTTGATCGGCCCTCACGGAAACCTGCCTGGTATTCGCCGACGAAAGACTCCTCAAGCGGTCTCAGTCTGTTAAACAGGATACGCGACAGGATTTTGTACGCCGAGTTCAGAAGGGTGATCCCTCTGTAATTGGCACACTATAGTCTGTGCCCTTACCTGTAGATTGGGCATATGAGGCCATCCAACCAGCCGGCAGGCAGTTCTTCATCCTCCCATATTTTCTGGATAATGTGGTATTTGATTGATTGATGCAGCTGCTGACTTCCGTGTTTGAGAAGCTCGACCGGGATCTCGTCCTTCCCAGCAGCTTTACTGTTTTTCAGCTTGTTTAGAGCCTTCTTAACCTAGTCAAGTGTATGTGGTTCCACAGCTTAACCGTCGCCGACTATGTCAATCCTCCTTAATACACCTTCATTTCCACCGTTCAACAAATCTTCGAAGTGCTTCTTCCACCTGGCTGCCACCATAGTCTTGTCTGTCAGCAAATTCCTCTCTCAGTCATTGCACATGGCGGGCACTGGCGCAGTCTTATGCCGCGCGCCATCGATAGTTACGTAAAACCTCCGCATATCGTTTCTATCCATGTTCTCCTGCGCTACACTCTCTTCGTGTTGCCTTTTTTCTGCGTTGGATTCGTTTCTCTTCTGCCCTTGCTACACTGTACCGCTCTCTGTTGGAGCGGGTACGAGCCACTAGCATTCGACTCCTAGCAACACATTCTCGTCCGTCAATCGCTGGCACTCCTCATCAAACCAATCATTTCTTTGGCGTCGCTGTGCAGTGCCCAACACTTCCTGCGCTGTTGTAGTCACAGTTTCTTGGATATGTTCCCACAATCTGTTGACGTCGCCAGATCCGGTGGCATCTCCTATCCGCTCGTCCAGCTTCTGGTGGTACTGTTCAGCAACTCCTTCAACTGACAAGCGTTGGATGTTGAAACACAGAGAACAGACGTTCATCTTCATTCGCGTGGTTGTGTAAAGTTTGTACTGGCCATTTTAAAGTATGTCGTTATGCCCCCGTTGCGCGGTGCTAGAGTGCTGATGAATATGATTAAGATTTGCCATGTTTTACTTTTTAACGCTATAGTGTTCATTCCGAATTGCTCCTAGGCTCGCTCCTAGGTGGCAGCACTACATTGTTTATGTAGTGTATGCCAACGCCATCGCTTAGTGAAATTGAGTTTTTATGTCGGGCAGCCTGCGTTGGCGGCGCTGAGGTACGATTTAAAACTTTACACACTTTTTTAACGAAATTTTGTTCGAGCATCCATGTCTGTTCTCTGTGGTTGAAACGCATCGTTCTGTTGTTTCGTGAATTCGTGACGCTGGAAAGTCGCGCCCGAATTTTTGCAACTACAATATAGTAATCCGAGTCGATGTTCGGACCTCTGAGGGCCTTACATCTATAACATCCGAGAAATGTCGTCCGTCGACCAGCATGTGGTCTATCTGCGAGCAAGTGTCTCCACTCGGATGTTGCCAGGTGTGTTTGCGGATATTCTTACGTGCGAAGTAGGTACTGCTGATAGCCATCCCTTTAGCAAACAAAGGTTCCAATTGCAGACCATTATTGTAGATCCAGTTGAAAACCGAACTGAGCTGTCGCGACAATCGCATTTTCTCCCATTTCCGGATGTCGCAACTGCATAGCAAGTAGTGCGCATCTATGTCATAGCCGTGCGCCATCATGCGCACCACTCGCGATGCAGTTGCGACATTCGGAAATGGGAGAAAATGCGATTGTCGCGAGAGCTCAGTTCGGTTTTCAACTGGATCTACAATATCGTTGGTAGTGGAATGAAGACTTTCCGTACCAATGACAGGGCGAAAGAAACTTTCTTTTCCCATCTGCGCATTTGCATCCCCGATGACAAACTTTACATCATGTGTTGGGCACTCTCCGTAAGCCTTATCAAGGCTTTCATAAAGCTATGTCCATTTAGAATCCGGAATCATTTATTGTATTGCAGCGGCACGGAAAGTGACCGCTGCAAGAATTCTTTTACAGCGGTTTGTCTACCTAGGCGCCCACTTGCTGTGGTATAAATTTCACGAAGTTTCGTGCAGCGTGCAAACAATAATTTCAGATGGAAGCCGGAAGGAGAGAAAAAAGTCTGCACACCCACGTTGATAATCCTGTCATCGACGATAGAACCTACGTCAAAATGGATTTCGGACAGCTTCCTAGCCAAAAACTCTACATGGTGACGCTACGAGGAGTAGTTCCTGCGAAGTTTAAGTTTTGCTTTTCGGTTCGAGAACGCATCTCTCCATCCTCGGATACGTCCCACGCTCGCCAAGTCGTTTTGCACCTGGTCTGTCAATCTCGTTCGCTGCGCTCCACGCCGTCTCGTACCTGCCGGATCGGAAGCGAACACCATATTTGCAGGATTGCTGTCCGGCATTCTTGCAACATGTCCTGCCCATCGTACCCTTCCGGCTTTAGCTACCTTCTGGATACTGGGTTCGCCGTAGAGTTGGGCGAGCTCATGGTTCATTCTTCGCCGCCACACACCGTCTTCTTGCACACCAACAAAGATGGTCCTAAGCACCCGTCTCTCGAATACTCCGAGTGCTTGCAAGTCCTTCTCGAGCATTGTCCATGTTTCATGTCCGTAGAAGACAACCGGTCTTATAAGCGTCTTGTACATGACACATTTGGTGCGGTGGCGAATCTTTTTCGACCGCAGTTTCTTCTGGAGCCCGCAGTAGGCCCGACTTCCACAGATGATGCGCCTTCGTATTTCACGACTAACGTTGTTGTCAGCCGTTAGCAACGATCCGAGGTAGACGAATTCCTCGGCCACCTCGAAGGTATCCCCGTCTATCGTAACACTGCTTCTCAGGCGGGCTCTGTCGCGCTCGGTTCCGCCCACAAGCATGTACTTTGTCTTTGACGCATTCATCACCAGTCCAACTTTTGTTGCTTCACGTTTAGGGCGGGTGTACTGTGCTGCCACCTTTGCAAATGTTCGTCCGACAATGTCCATGTCATCCGCGAAACAAATAAATTTACTGCATCTGTTGAAAATCGTACCCCGGCTGTTACACCCTGCTCTCCGCATGACACCTTCTAGCGCAATATTTAACAACAGGCACGAAAATCCATCATCTTGCCTTAGTCCCCGGCGCGATTCGAACGAACTGGAGTGTTCGCCCGAGATCTTCACACAGTTTTGCACACCATCCACCATTGCTTTGATCAGTCTGGTAAGCTTCCCAGGGAAGTTGTTCTCGTCCATTATTTTCCATAGCTCTACGCGGTCTATACTGTCGTATGCCGCCTTGAAGTCAACGAACAGATGGTGCGTTGGGACCTGGTATTCACGGCATTTTTTAAGGATTTGCCGTACAGTAAAGATCTGGTCCGTTGTCGAGCTACCGTCAACGAAGCAGGCTTGATAACTTCCCACGAACTCGTTCACTAATGGTGACAGACGACGGAAGATGATCTGGGATATCACTTTGTAGGCATTAAGGATGGTGATCGCTCGAAAGTTCTCACACTCCAGTTTGTCGCCTTTCTTGTAGATGGGCATATAACCTCTTCCTTCCACTCCTCCGGTAGCTGTTCGGTTTCCCAGATTCTGACTATCAGTTTGTGCAGGCAAGTGGCCAGCTTTTCCGGGGCCATCTTGATGAGCTCAGCTCCGATACCATCCTTACCAGCTGCTTTATTGGTCTTTAGCTGTTGAATGGCATCCTTAACTTCCCTCACGGTGGGGGCTGGTTGGCTTCCATCGTCCGCAGAACTGACGTAGTCATCTCCTCCGCTGCCTTGACTTTCACTGCCTGTACTCTCAGCGCCATTCAGATGTTCCTCGTAGTGCTGCTTCCACCTTTCGATCACCACACGTTTGTCCGTCAAGATGCTCCCATCCTTATCCCGGCACATTTCGGCTCGCGGCACGAAGCCTTTGCGGGATGCGTTGAGCTTCTGATAGAACTTGCGTGTTTCTTGAGAACGGCTTAGCTTTTCCATCTCCTCGCACTCCGCTTCTTCCAGGCGGCGTTTCTTCTCCTGAAAAAGGCGGGTCTGCTGTCTCCGCTTCCGTCTATAACGTTCCACGTTCTGCCGGGTAAGAGGCTAAGGACCGCGAGATGGGGTCTATTTTATTCCTTTAGGTACGCGAAGTACCAATGGTACGCTTTACCCAGCATATGCCGTGCCAAGTAGATGTGGTACTTGAATGAAGTGTTCGCTATGGGATCCACCGCCCGGAATTCACGTTCTTCAGTTCTGGGCCACCGTATCTCCTGGATTGCTGGCACACTCACGCCGACCTTCTACAGCTCACGAGCCAGAAGCCCAACACGTGCGGGTTCATTCAATGCTCTCACGTTCCAAGATCCGACTTTCCAATCGTTGTCCTTTATTCGGTGCCGGGTCTGTTGCCATTGTATCAATTCGTTTGCTCTACATTTGCCTTTCTTGCGCTACCTACCTCGCGTCGAAGGGGCTGCCTTCTCGATGCTGACACGATGCAACATGGTGTGCACAGTTTAGTTTAGAGTCCCCGCTGGCACTCGGACGATAATCAGCCGCCCCTAACATGAACAGAAGCTGTTGTGAGCCGGTCCTAACATGGAGAACAGACGCTCGATCAGATTTGCACCTCCGGAGCGGAGCAATACCCCCCTTCCCTGTCAGCATACAACCATAGCTCCCACCGGGGTTGGTTACCTGATCTTCCCTAAAGATGCTCGTATCCCGGCCAGCGCCACGAGAAGGTAGGGATAGGAGTTGCTGGGTAAGAGGCTAAGGACCGCAAAATGGGGTCTATTTTATTCCTTCAGTAACGCATGTTTGTAACAATTGCATTTTGATTGATTTTATAAATCGTTTGTCAATCCTTCTCACAAACTCAATCATTCCCAGCTTTCCACAGATACGCAAGATATTAAAGCCTATTTTACTGTTGTGGGATTAGATGCAGTAAATTGAGTCTACTGAACGATTCACAGGATTTTTTTTTAAATAAACAAAAATGCGAGTGTTACAAATATCCGATCATGGGCAGTTTAGATGTAAGCTAAATAAATTAAATTAAAAATAAGTAAATGCTTTTTGTCCAGTACAACAACGAAATACAATCATTACCTTTTACAAGTTATGAAAACAAACGTGTCAAAACTGCGAACCAAACAAATCCCTCATCGACAAGTAATATAATATGCCTTGTTTCTCACTCTTGATGTTAATGCACATGTTTCGGACAGCAGAACAAAGGGAACCGAAGCGACAATCTTTATCTTAACTTAAACTACTTACTTACTTAAACTTAACTTAACTATCTTTCTGCACAGGTGTGTAGTAGAAGTCCACTCATAATGGGCTACCTATCGTGAATGTACATTTTTTCGTTTCTCTCTGAATTCAAGCCATGTGCAGGTGCAATGTCATACTATCCTCTATGAAACCAAGAAAAGGACGCTGCAGTGCGCTTATTTGTTAAAAAAGCTAATTTCTGAACTGCAGGAAAACATATTCCTGTTTAAAAGCACTTTTGAATAATGAAAGAAATGGTAGTGTGCCTGTTCACTGGCGTAGAAAAAGTCATTATCTTATGTGGATGTTGCAGGATAACGATCAAGGTATCTATGATTCGAACTCTCCCTATTTGGAGCGGTAAATATTTCGGATTGTAAGAACACTACTTACATATATGTGTAACTCCCTTTATTCGCCTAACCAAAATCAATCTAGAGGAAAGCCCCCACTCACCAAGCTCGTTTCGGACTCTGGGTGGCATCGGTAAGTATCCAGGTATTCCGTTCGTGCTTTTTCATAGACATTTGCTTATGCCGCGGATGGGTCTTGCAAAGTACGTACAATCGCTGGTGCCGTACGACAAAGAAACAATCCTTGCAGCGACGCTTCAAATGGCCTTTAACTTTGAAACCGCAAACCTGATTCAATAAGGGACTCACTGCAGAAGCAAGCAATTGGTTTGCTGACCGATCCAGTGGTAGCTGTTTTGAAGATTGGTTTGCTAGAGGCGATTCCATCACTCGGTAACCGGCTAGCACATGAAAGCAGCTTGACGTAAACCGGAACGTGCTTGTTAAGGAGCTCAGCAAAGGGGGACTAAACAGCGTCCTACAGCGGGATAGCGTTGGCCACATCTTGAAGAGAGTATCATTTACACATGTGTTATAAAGAACAAAAAAATTAAATTACCGTTTAAACTGAATAAAATTAATGCGATCTATATCAAAAAAATTGCACGGTTTGTTTTGGTGTTATGTCACAGGCTGAGCCAGCACTGAGCACCGCAGCAGGCTGTCACCTCAGGGAAGATCCGTAAAGTACGTCACGCAAAAATTGGTGATTTTCAACTCCCTCCCCCCCTTCGTCAGACCTCGTCAGACAAACGTTGCATACACTGCTAAAAAAGTTTACACGCAAAGTATAGAACGTTTAATCATCTTTCTCTTTCAAGCGCATAGGAAGGATAGGATTTGTTTTCATCGGGAAACGTTTCCCGATGAAAACAAATCCTATCTTTCATTTGCGCTTGGAAGAGAGGGATGATCAAACGCCAGCAACCTCTATGCTCTTTGGAAATAGAGGTAATAACTACACAGAAAAAAAATCCGTGGTAAAAATTACTATTTTGTAGACTACGCTCTGTTTTTAAAACAACCATAAAATTTTAGTACAATTAATCACGGTTTCAGAGAAATTCACCACTGCTTCAGTTCATGTGACAACATTCCGCAAGGGCCACAGTTGATTTTTACTGCGCGCGTGGTTAAATCAAACGGGTTTGTTATCTGCTGAAAATCGTCGGTGCATATTCTTAAAATAACCCTCGGAATGGTAGTTTCGACCGCAACATTTTTTTGCGTGTATAGAGGACGAATGTCTCTGCGGTTCCCTTTGTTCTCGTTCCCAAACATGTTGGGTATCTATCTGTCAAAACGTACTGATTTTTCCTTCTTTGACATTTAGTGCCCTATCTTCGCCAGTAAAAGATGTTTCGCCAGTGACGACAGCGACAATCTTCCTCTATTCCTATATACACAGAGAAAAATTCCATGGTAACGGTTACTATTTTGTAGACTACGCCATGTTTTTAAAACAACCACAAATTTTCAGTTAAATTAACCACGCATTCGGACAAATTCACCACTGATTCAGTTCATGCAACAACATTCCACCAGGACCACAGTTGATTTTTACTGCGCACATGGTAAAATCAAACGGGTTTGTTGTCTGCTGAAAATCGTCGGTGCGTATTCTTAAATTAACCCTCGGAATGGTAGTTTCGACCGCAACATTTTTTTGCGTGTAGTTTATTACCTCTATTTCTTTGGACTATAAAGTATTCAATTAGGGTAAAGTGACCTATAGTGGACCCCCAACCAATAGTGGACACTCCAGCCATTTTTGCATTATTATTGCACAATGTCAACATTTTGCTATGAAGTTCTATCGGGAAAACCTACCTTACAGTCCTATGATTTGATTACATGCATTGGAAATGCTATGGAAACTCAAATTACAAAATTACAAAACAAAAATAAACACGAGAGTGTCCATTATAGAAATATTTTGGGGGGTCCATAATAGGGAAGAAGAACGTCCCGAAACCGGACATGAAAATCAAATGAAGTGTCGACTATAGGGAAGCAATTTCCTATTATGGACCCCCAGGGGGTCTATACTATAGATAGTAGAATCTATAGATGAGCGAAAGCATGGCTGAGTCAATTTTTTTGACCGTGCACGCGCGCATATGACGTCACAGCCCTTAACATTTCCATTGAAATCGTGACGTCATGCTCGTTTGGAGACACGTTTGACAGTTCGTTTGGAGACAGAGGATTTATCTTCGCTCATCTATATATTCCACTATCTATAGTCTATACTATAGGGCGAATTCAGTTAGACTTTAAAATGTTAATTTCAACGAATAACGTCGTGTATTTGGGTGTTTTATGTATGTATCGTGAAGAGGGGATGCAGAGCACGGAGAAACACGTTTACTCATTAATGGGTACTTTTTCTTTGCTATCTCTTTCCCTCTGCTGAAAAATTTACCCATTTTGAGAGAATAAGTGGATCTACTCATTTAAATGAGTAAATCCACTTATTCTCCGGAAATGGGTAAATTTTTCAGCAGAGAGAAAGAGATAGCAGATAAAAAGTACCCATTAATGAGTAAACGATTTTTACCGGGAGCTTGTTGTTAGATATCAAGCATAGTTAATATGTTGAACATTTCTAAGCCTTATGACAGGAAGAGTAAAATTTCGCTACTACACAGCAAAAAAAGTTGTTGAATATTACATCGAAATCGCTGCAACCCGTTGAGTCCATCGATTGTTTAATATTACATCGTGCGATGTACTAAAGAGCTTGCTGTGTAATAAACAGGAGCGACGTAATTTCTATCGATGTAATCAATAAGATGATGTAATTGAAGCGATGTAAACGATTGTGATGTAAAACCGTCCAAAATGCATGGCGTTGAATGGAGCTCTTGAGTTTTTCGGTTTTCATAGTGCGGTATGTGCCGTTTTTATATATATATGTAATACAACATAACATTTGCATATAAATTGTTATTTAATTATTCATGTTCGAAATCGAACAAACGAAATTTAAACAAAACATAATACGATTTATGCCGATTTAAACCTATTTTTTTCATTTAGCAGAAGCGGCATGGTGCGCAGATTCGTAGAATGGTAAATTTCACTGTCGATGACCATAAATTATGATTTGTTGTCCTGACCGTTCGTCCATCTAACGGCAATATCAGCCAAGTGCAGCGTAATCGAACGAACTTTGGATCCAGTGAAATAGTATGGCCGAAGGTGAGTGGCTGCTCAATTGAAATTCTCCAGTTCCGGAGCGGTACGAAAATCGGTACCGTTAGATGTCGTCAAACACTGAAAAACGAAACATATTTTAATATGGCTGATTAAGAGCGGCTTATTTAAAATGGTTCATTGGAGATAATTTATAGAAAAGAAAAGAACAAAGGGAATCGTGTCGTAGGGTGCCGAAAGAAATCATTCTAGGATTCCGAACTTTTGATATTCTAAAAAAAACCTTTTGAAAATCCGAGGAAATTCCTTATCTTGTCTAGGCTGATAATGGATTTTTCCAGAAGACCAGAAGAATCTTGGAATCAATATTTCAGATATTCCGACACTTATCCTTCAGGCTTTCCGACAATAATCCTTCAGGCATTCTTACTGGAATCCTTCAAGGATTTCGACGGGAATACTTCTAGGATTTTGACGCACATTCTTCAGAGATTCTGTCGGGATTCGTCCAAAGATTCCAGAGGGAATCCTTTAGGGATTCCAGAGGGAATCCTTCAGGGATTCCAGAGGGAATACTTTAGGGATTCCACCCAAGATTAAGGGAGGATTAAGAGGAGGGAAGATCAAGAAGAGGGAATTCTTTAGGGATTCCAGAGGGAATCCTTTAGGGATTCCACCCAAGATTCCAGAGGCAGCTCTGTGAAGTTGATTAAGCGAAAAATGTTTTCTTAAAGGAACTTTTGGTTACTTGGAGAAGGAATCCTTCAGGGATTCCAGAGGGAATCTTTAAGGGATTCCAGAGGGAATCTTTCAGGGATTCCAGAGAGAATCCTTCAGGGATTCCTTTAGAGATTCCAGAGGGAGTCCTTTGGGGACCCTAGAAGGAATCTTGTAAAGATTTCAGAGGGAATCCTTTGGGGATTCCAGGGGGAATCCTTTGGGGATTCCAGGGGGAATCCTTTGGGGATTCCAGGGGGAATCCTTTGGGGATTCCAGGGGGAATCCTTTGGGGATTCCAGGGGGAATCCTTTGGGGATTCCAGGGGGAATCCTTTGGGGATTCCAGGGGGAATCCGTTGGGGATTCCAAGGGTAATCCTTTGGGGATTCCCGGGGCAATTCTTTGGGGATTCCCGGAGCAATCCTTCGGGGATTCCAGCGGGAATCCTTTGGGGATTCCAGCGGGAATCCTTTGGGGATTCCCGGGGCAATTCTTTGGGGATTCCAGAGGGAATCCTTTGGGGAATCCAGAGGGAATCCTTTGAAGATTCCAGAGGGAATCCTTTGAAGATTCCAGAGGGAATCCTTTGGGGATTCCAGAGGGAATCCTTTGGGGATTCCAGAGGGAATCCTTTGGGGATTCCAGAGGGAATCCTTTGGGGATTCCAGAGGGAATCCTTTGGGGATTCCAGAGGGAATCCTTTGGGGATTCCAGAGGGAATCCTTTAGGAATTGTAAAGGCCATCCTTTAGGAATTCTAAAGGCCATCCTTTAAGAATTCCGAAAGGAATCCTCTAGGGATTCCAAAAGGAATCCTTTAGGGAATCCTATAGATGATCGCCAGAGTAAACGTAGCGTGCGATGCAACGAGACGCGACTCACGGAAAGGAATAACAATTTTTATCATTGAACTGTTACATTACACTGTCGAGATTCCAAAGGAAATCCTTCAGAGATCCCAAAGGAAATTTGTAAGAGATTCCAAAGAGAATCCTTTAGGAATTCCAAAGTGATTCCTTCAGGGATTCTAAAGCAATTCCTCAAGGATTAGGGATTCCGACAAAAATCTTTTAGGGTTTCCTATGAAAATCTTTTAGTGATTCCGACGGAAATGCTTCAAGGATTTCGATGCAAATTCTTCAGCGATTTTAACGAGAATCCTTTAGAGATTTCTTTCGAGATCCGAGGATTTCCTTCGGGATCCGAGGTGCATTCCCTTTATAGTCCGAGATGCATTCTCTTCGGAGTCCGAGAAGGATTCCCTTCGGGATCCGAGGATTTTCTTCGGGATCCGAGAAGGATTCCCTTCGGTTTCCAAGGTGCACTCCCTTCATAGTCCGAGATGCATTTCCTTCGGAGTACGAGAAGGATTCCCTTCGTGATCCGAAAAGGATTAAAGGACTCCTTTGGGGATACCAGAGGGAATCCTTTGGGGATTCCAGAGGGAATCCTTTGGGGATTCCAGAGGGAATCCTTTGGGGATTCCAGAGGGAATCCTTTGGGGATTCCAGAGGGAATCCTTTGGGGATTCCAGAGGGAATCCTTTGGGGATTCCAGAGGGAATCCTTTGGGGATTCCAGAGGGAATCCTTTGGGGATTCCAGTGGAAACCTTTGGGATTCCAGAGGAATCCTTTGGGGATTCCAGAGGAATCCTCTAGATTCCAGAGGAATCCTCTAGGGATTCCAGAGGAATCCTCTAGGGATTCCAAAGGGAATCCTCTAGGGATTCCAGAGGAAATCCTCCAGGATTGAAGAAGGAATCCTCCAGGGATTAAAGAAGGAATCCTCCAGGGATTCCCGAAGGAATCCTCCAGGGATTAAAGAAGGAATCCTCCAGGGATTCCAGAAGGAATCCTCCAGGGATTCCAGAAGGAATCCTCCAGGGATTCCAGAAGGAATCCTCCAGGGATTCCAGAGGGAATCCTCTAGGGATTCCAGAGGGAATCCTTTAGGGATTCCAGTGGGAATCCTCTGGGGATTCCAGAGGGAATCCTGTAGGGGTTCCAGAGGGAATCCTCTGGGGATTCTAGAGGTAATCCTCTGGGGATTCCAGAGGGAATCTTCTGGGGATTCCAGAGGGAATCCTCTGGGGATTCCAGAGGGAATCCTCTGGGGATTCCAGAGGGAATCCTCTGGGGATTCCAGAGGTAATCCTCTGGGGATTCCAGAGGGAATCCTCTGGGAATTCCAAAGGCAACCCTATAGGGATTTCAGAGGGAATCCTCTAGGGATTCCAGAGGGAATCCTCTAGGGATTCCAGAGGGAATCCTCTAGGGATTCCAGAGGGAATCCTCCAGGGATTCCAGAGAGAATCCTCCAGGGATTCCAGAGGGAATCCTCTGGGGATTCCAGAGGGAACCCTTTGGGGATTTCAGAGGGGATCCTGTAGGGGTTCCAGAGGGAATCCTGTAGGGGTTCCAGAGGGAATCCTCTGGGGATTCCAGAGGGAATCCTCTGGGGATTCCAGAGGGAATCCTCTGGGGATTCCAGAGGGAATCCTCTGGGGATTCCAGAGGGAATCCTCTGGGGATTCCAGAGGGAATCCTCTGGGGATTCCAGAGGGAATCCTCTGGGGATTCCAGAGGGAATCCTCTGGGGATTCCAGAGGGAATCCTCTGGGGATTCCAGAGGGAATCCTCTGGGGATTCCAGAGGTAATCCTCTGGGGATTCCAGAGGGAATCCTCTTGGAATTCCAAAGGCAACCCTATAGGGATTTCAGAAGAAATCCTCCTGGGATTCCAGAGGGAATCCTCCCGGGATTCCAGAGGGAATCCTCCCGGGATTCCAGAGGGAATCCTCCCGGGATTCCAGAGGGAATCCTCCCGGGATTCCAGAGGGAATCCTCCCGGGATTCCAGAGGGAATCCTCCCGGGATTCCAGAGGGAATCCTCCTGGGATTCCAGAGGGTATCCTCCAGGGATTCTAGAGGGAATCCTCCAGGGATTCCAGAAGGAATCCTCCAGGAATTCTAGAAGGAATCCTCTAGGGATTCCAGAGGGAATCCTCTGGGGATTCCAGAGGGAACCCTCTAGGGATTCCAGTGGAAGTCCTCTGGGGATTCCAAAGGGAATCCTGTAGGGGTTCCAGAGGGAATCCTCTGGGGATTCTAGAGGTAATCCTCTAGGGATTCCAGAGGGAATCCACTAGGGATTCCAAAGGGAATCCTCCAGGGATTCCAGAGGGAATCCTCCCGGGATTCCAGAGGGAATCCTCCCGGGATTCCAGAAGGAATCCTCCCGGGATTCCAGAGGGAATCCTCTGGGGATTCCAGAGGGAACCCTCTAGGGATTCCAGTGGGAATCCTTTGGGGATTCTAGAGGGAATCCTCTGGGGATTCCAGAGGGAATCCTCTGCGGATTGCATAGGGAATCCTCTGGGGATTCCAGAGAGAATCCTTTGGGGATTCCAGAGGGAATCCTCTGGGGATTCCAGACGCAACCCTCTAGGGATTTCAGATGGAATCCTCTAGGGATTCCAAAGAGAATCCTCCCGGGATACCAGAGGGAATCCTCCCGGGATACCAGAGGGAATCCTCCCGGGATACCAGAGGGAATCCTCCCGGGATTCCAGAGGGAATCCTCCCAGGATTCCAGAGGGAATCCTCCCGGGATTCCAGAGGGAATCCTCCCGGGATTCCAGAGGGAATCCTCCCGGGATTCCAGAGGGAATCCTCCCGGGATTCCAGAGGGAATCCTCCCGGGATTCCAGAGGGAATCCTCCCGGGATTCCAGAGGGAATCCTCCCGGGATTCCAGAGGGAATCCTCCCGGGATTCCAGAGGGAATCCTCCCGGGATTCCAGAGGAATCCTCCTGGGATTCCAGAGGAATCCTCCCGGGATTCCAGAGGGAATCCTCCCGGGATTCCAGAGGGAATCCTCCCGGGATTCCAGAGGGAATCCTCCCGGGATTCCAGAGGGAATCCTCCCGGGATTCCAGAGGGAATCCTCCCGGGATTCCAGAGGGAATCCTCCCGGGATTCCAGAGGGAATCCTCCCGGGATTCCAGAGGAAATCCTTCCTGGATTCCAGAGGGAATCCTCCAGGGATTCCAGAGGGAATCCTCCAGGGATTCCAGAGGGAATCCTCCAGGGATTCCAGAGGGAATCCTCCAGGGATTCCAGAGGGAATCCTCCAGGGATTCCAGAGGGAATCCTCCAGGGATTCCAGAGGGAATCCTCCAGGGATTCCAGAGGGAATCCTCCAGGGATTCCAGAGGGAATCCTCCAGGGATTCCAGAGGGAATCCTCCCGGGATTCCAGAGCGAATCCTCCCGGGATTCCAGAGAGAATCCTCCCGGGATTCCAGAGGGAATCCTCTGGGGATTCCAGAGGGAATCCTCTAGGGATTCCAGAGGGAATCCTCTAGGGATTCCAGAGGGAATCCTCTAGGGATTCCAGAGGGAATCCTCTAGGGATTCCAGAGGGAATCCTCTAGGGATTCCAGAGGGAATCCTCTAGGGATTCCAGAGGGAATCCTCCTGGGATTCCAGAGGGAATCTTTTTGAGATTCCAGAGGGAATCCTCCTGAGATTCCTTAGGGAATCCTCCTGAGATTCCTGAGGGAATCCTCCCGGGATTCCAGAGGGAATCCTCCCGGGATTCCAGAGGGAATCCTCCAGGGATTCCAGAGGGAATCCTCCAGGGATTCCAGAGGGAATCCTCCAGGGATTCCAGAGGGAATCCTCCAGGGATTCCAGAGGGAATCCTCCAGGGATTCCAGAGGGAATCCTCCAGGGATTCCAGAGGGAATCCTCCAGGGATTCCAGAGGGAATCCTCCAGGGATTCCAGAGGGAATCCTCCAGGGATTCCAGAGGGAATCCTCCAGGGATTCCAGAGGGAATCCTCCAGGGATTCCAGAGGGAATCCTCCAGGGATTCCAGAGGGAACCCTCTAGGGAAGCCAGAGGAAACCCTCTTGGGATTCCTGAGGGAACCCTCTAGGGATTCCAGAGGGAACCCTCTAGGGATTTCAGAAAGAACCTCCAGGGATTCCAGAGGGAATCCTCCAGGGATTCCAGAGCGAATCCTCCAGGGATTCCAGAGCGAATCCTCCAGGGATTCCAGAGAGAATCTACTGGGGATTCCAGAGGGAACCCTCTAGGGATTCCAGAGGGAATCCTCTAGGGATTCCAGAGGGAATCCTCTAGGGATTCCAGAGGAAATCCTCTATGGATTACAGAGGAAATCCTCCAGGGATTCCAGAGGGAATCCTCCCGGGATTCCAGAGGGAATCCTCCCGGGATTCCAGAGGGAATCCTCCCGGGATTCCAGAGGGAATCCTCCCGGGATTCCAGAGGGAATCCTCCCGGGATTCCAGAGGGAATCCTCCCGGGATTCCAGAGGGAATCCTCCCGGGATTCCAGAGGGAATCCTCCCGGGATTCCCAGTGGAATCCTCCAGGGATTCCCAGTGGAATCCTCCAGGGATTCCAGAGGGAATCCTCCAGGGATTCCAGAGGGAATCCTCCAGGGATTCCAGAGGGAATCCTCCAGGGATTCCAGAGGGAATCCTCCAGGGATTCCAGAGGGAATCCTCCAGGGATTCCAGAGGGAATCCTCCAGGGATTCCAGAGGGAATCCTCCAGGGATTCCAGAGGGAATCCTCCAGGGATTCCAGAGGGAACCCTCTAGGGAAGCCAGAGGAAACCCTCTTGGGATTCCAGAGGGAACCCTCTAGGGATTCCAGAGGGAACCCTCTAGGGATTCCAGAAAGAACCCTCTAGGGATTCCAGAGGGAACCCTCTAGGGATTCCAGAGGGAACCCTCTAGGGATTCCAGAGGGAACCCTCTAGGGATTCCAGAGGGAACCCTCTAGGGATTCCAGAAAGAACTCTCTAGGGATTCCAGAGGGAACCCTCTAGGGATTCCAGAGGAAATCCTCTAGGGATTCAAGAGGAAATCCTCCAGGGATTCCAGAAGGAATCCTCCAGGGATTCCAGAAGGAATCCTCTAGGGATTCCAGAGGGAATCCTCTGGGGATTCCAGAGGGAACCCTCTAGGGATTCCAGTGGGAGTCCTCTGGGGATTCCAAAGGGAATCCTGTAGGGGTTCCAGAGGGAATCCTCTGGGGATTCTAGAGGTAATCCTCTGGGGATTCCAGAGGGAATCCTCTGGGGATTCCAGAGGGAATCCTCTGGGGATTCCAGAGGAATCCTCTGGGATTCCAGAGGAATCCTCTGGGGATTCCAGAGGAATCCTCTGGGAATTCCAAAGGCAACCCTATAGGGTTTCAGAGGGAATCCTCTAGGATTCCAGAGGAACTCTAGGGATTCCAGAGGGAATCCTCTAGGGATTCCAGAGGGAATCCTCTAGGGATTCCAGAGGGAATCCTCTAGGGATTCCAGAGGGAATCCTCCAGGGATCATCCCACTTATTTGCATTTGTGCAAAAAAGGTGGCTGCTAGGAGGAAGAAAAACTTTGAGTTAATCAAATAATTGCATATTATTCGGCAACTCGGCCGTACGAAAACCATTTTTTTGTTAAATATCTTGGCTGTGCATATGCATATGTATCGAAATGGACAAATTGATATGAAATTTGCGAAAAAGAATCCACGTGTCTTGGAGGGACTCGAACCCTCAACCTCCTACTCTCTAGATAGGCGTGATAACCCCTACACAACAAGACCACTTAAAGGTCACGTTTTGCGGAAAAGCCATCAGAATCCGAGTACCAACCTCCACCGCGGTTAGCTCTCTCATAATTTCGCAAATTTCATTTCAATTTGTCTATTTCGATACATATGCATATGCACAGCCAAGATATTTAACAAAAAAATGGTTTTCGTACGGCCGAGTTGCCGAATAATATGCAATTAATTGTAATCAAGTGTCGGTCTTCCACCGTCATTAGTCGTCTGAGTACACGCGACCGCTTACGTAAGGCAATCAAACTCATCAAATGCTTTAGCCAAGCAAGCCTTTGGCACAGCAGAGTGCGATTGATTCGCATTCTATACCAGCCCGCCCAGCCCGTTGCTGGGAGGCATGGAGTGTGATCCTCTCGTTTAATAAACAATGTGCACTCGCTTGACTGTGGATATACAACAGTAAAGCACATGTGGAGATTGGTCAAATCAAGCATCCGAAAGAAATTCAATTTGCAAAAAAAGAGAGCTAATCGCGGTGGAGGTTGGTACTCGGATTCTGATGGCTTTTCCGCAAAACGTGACCTTTAAGTGGTCTTGTTGAGTAGGGGTGATCACGCCTATCTAGAGAGTAGGAGGTTGAGGGTTAGAGTCCCTCCAAGACACGTGGATTCTTTTTCGCAAATTTCATATCTATTTGTCCATTTCGAAACATATGCTGTGCATATGCACAGCCAAGATATTTAACTTTGAGTTAATGTTGAATGGACAATCGGACAGAGAGGGCACAACATACAAACATACATAACACTCATGAAACTCTCATCGTTCACTGATTTACTGGTTAATTTAAATGATCACTAGTTGGCCAATCGGTCACGAGTGGCGCGCGCATCGGATTTGCTCGAGTTTGACGTTTGCCCACTAACGCCATCTGGTTCGTGATTCGCCCAACTAAGTGAAAACAACAGATGTCGTTAGCGTTTGTACGACGATGAATTTGATGACTGAATGCTAGAAATGTTATGTCTGTTTGTCTGTGGCACAACCATAATCAGGACTAAAGGGGCCTCCACAATGATGAGCGCAGCGGCGCGTTTTGACAGTTAACCCATGTATTTTCTGTCAAAACCTGCCGCTGCGCTCACCATTGTGGATGAGCCATAAGAATCATAGACAAACCTTCATGACTTAGTAAACGTCAAGAAAATTGTGGCTGATTTGATAGACCATTTGATTCAAACTCCAGGACAATTAGGAGATCTTGAAACATCATATATGTCTGGATTTAAGACTCTAATGAAAGACAAATTCTTAGAGGGCATAATTGGGTCGATACCGCGACTTTGGATATCGTGGACATTGTGGTTGATTCGGTAGACCGTTTGATGCAAGTTCCAGGACAATTTAGAGAATTTCTCGCTTAACTTTTCAAAAGAACCTAAGTAACATTTGTTTCATGAATTAATTTGAGTACTGCAATCAAAAGCTTTCATGTTGTTCTGTTGATTGCGCTATTCAAATTAATTCATGAAAAAATCTTACTTAGGTCCTTTTGAAAAGTTAAGCGAGGTTTCTTCTTTTTCTTCTTATTGGCATTACATCCCCACACTGGGACAGAGTCGCCTCGCAGCTAAGTGTTCATTAAGCACTTCCACAGTTTTCAACTGCGAGGTTTCTAAGCCAAGTTACCATTCAATTTGAAATCAAATGGGATCTCAGATAAATTCCATTCAAAATTAAGGATTCCATCCGGAAACTCAGAAGAATTTCGTTTTGAATTTAATAAGGATATGTTTCGAATTTCATTAAGGATTCCTTTAGAATCAAAGTAGACTACCAATTATTTCTGAATTAAAGAAGAAATTACAGAAGATTCACATGAATATTCGACAGAGCAATCACCTGGAGAATGAATAATGAATGCAATAATTTGATTGATACAAGAACGAGATTAACCTTCAGTTTGAGTGATTTTTCCACTACTATTTATAATACTCGCATACACCACCCGTGTAAAAAAGAAACTGAGTGTATTGCGAAAAAAATCAACTTACCGCCTAATACACACCGATGAATGCAGCGTTCCGTCGGCGTCACCAGAGCGCTATATTCTGGTTGGATCTTGTGACCAACCCTTCCGTGAACCGTCTTCTAACCCGACTTTGAGCTCTGAAGTAAAATTGATACGAACCGGCTTGATGAAAATCAATTGCGAAAGCTCGGTCGAACCGAGTCTGAAAAATAAAGTTCGTTATTATGTGATAAACGCTTGGGTAAACGTTAGTTTACGGTGTCTTATCTTCATCCAGAATACTCGCATCACCAAACATATAACGTGCATAGCCAATGCCACCCGGTGAATGTAGTTATAACAGCCTTGGTGTTTATCTATGAATTAGATAGCAGCTAATACCAACCTTTCACGGGTCGGCCCCAGGTGCGGTTATGGTTCTAAGTAATTCTTGAGATACTGAATCCGAAACAGTGAATTTATCCTCCTGAATTCGGGTAGCAAAATCCCGTTACGCAAAGCCGCCTGGAAAACAAACCGAGTTTCGGGATGGATCGCAACATATTGCAGCAGGCCGAAATAATGCAAACACTGTTTGGGTGACCGAATCAATCGTCGGATTGTTTCAAAACTGTGCCACAGGATCGGACAAGATCCGCTTTTCATGCTCAGCTACGGCAACGCGGTTTTACAGTTCGTTGATTTATTCGATATTTCTCGCAAATCCAATCTTTCTGACTGACAGGGCACGGAAGAAACTTCAAATAACACGGCCGTGTGTGATATTCTTTCCTGGACTTGAACGATCGATTCTAAAAATTAAAGTTCTTCATTAAGTGAAAACTATTTGGTATAGATGTTCTTACCTTACGTAAATTACTCGCGTCAGAATAATCCATAAAGCCACATTGCATTACCCAGTTAATCCGCGTTACAAGACAACGTTCTTTTGTTTCCCCTCATATGATTCCGAAACCTTTCTCAATCGTCGCCAAAAGAACGAGTTAACCGGGCTTCCCGATCCGGTGTTCAGTCGGATGCACTTCACGTTCACGTCCGACTTTTATGATTGGCCCTAAACGAATCTTACTTTGCACTCAGCAAACTCCTGTTCCGAATGCATCTTTTTATTCAACGTCGTTCCCGAAGTGGTCATCAAAGGGGTTTTAATTGTCTGTCTATCCCTTCTTTTTGTCCTCATCCTTTTCGACCCGTGTGTGCCGGGGTTTTTCATAACCATCTAAAACTCTTCTTCAAAGTCAGCCACAAGCTCCGGACCATACCATAGCGATCTGGTTCCCTAATCGGTGCAGTAGTGGGAATCCTTTTCCACCGTAAATAAATGCTTTCTGGCTCCGCTCTTCACAACAATCCAATTTGCTAAATTAGTTTACAAGCGCACTTTACACCGATAATTAAATTTTGATTTAACTTCACTACAAAAATTGCAATCAGCAATGAAAATAAAAATGGCGATACGATCGGTAAACATCTGAAACTCGATTTGACCAGTGTTGCGAGATTTAAAATCGCATAATCTTTAAATGTGATAGTACAGAGATTGTGTGTAAAATTACACAACCGAAACAGTTTCATTGGGTTGCATTCATTTCTATGCTATATTCAATGGTTTTATATTCAAATATTACACATATACAACGTATAAGAAGATGATAAATCTGTTTCGGTGTAATTTAAAGGGGATGTGATTTAACATCCAAAATGATATAGATTTACATACGAATTGAGGCTCTACATCGGAATTGTGGTACATCGTCTCAATTACGTTGAGGCACATTACAATAATTTTTGCTGTGTAGGGGGTCCAGTATTGGGCATTTTACCCTATGATTAATGATTTGTTTCAAAATTCCCGAAAATGCATTAATTAGAATAATAAAGAGTGATTTTTACACATCCTCTGAAAAAAATATTTTCAGATAATGGGTAAAAATTACCCGCTGTCACATGACAAAAAAACTCAGTTTCGGGTAGTTTTTCGTTTTCCGTGTTATTGCGCGCAACATCCACTTTTTGGTAAACAAAACGAATTTGTCACCGATTTCAGCCAGACAAGTCCAAAAATATAGCTAAATCAGCATTATTTGGCTGATTTAAATTGAACTCAGTAGATTATAGAAGTATTTTAATACTTATTGGTGTTATTACAACTAGACAGTACGGTTTGATACCCGAAATCGGGATAAAACCTCGCTACTATGGATTACAGGTAAGAACATGAAAGCTTACATAGTTTCACTTGTTCGTTTTCGTTTATATTCTAGCATAGGTTCTCAATTTGTTTCTAACTGGTTACCAATTGCAGGGAGTCTACCCGGTGGTATTTGCGCCGGATGTATCATACAGATTTCTTGACTGTGAACATCGAAGGACAAACGGATATTAGCCGTTCAGTACGTTCAGCGATTCCGCTGGATAAGGTCCGTGATAACTTTAAGACCTACAAGTTGTTGAAATGGAAAAATAATTATTTTTTTTGTAGGCACATTTTCAGCACATATCCAAGCGCCACTGCATTATCCGTAGCGTTCACGGAATCGCTACACTGACGGACGAAACGGTATGTTTACATTCGGTTTATATTTACATAACTGGAAAAGTTTTAAAAAAATCGGGGGAGTGTCCATATTGCGTCATGTTTTATGGGTGCGGGGTGTGATATGGATATCTCAGTAACGAAGCAAACTCGTTGCTGTATATGTACCAGAAACGTGATGGGGAGAATGGGATTTATAATTTTTACATGACACTATTAATCGATCTCTCTCTGATTACTCTGTAGCAGATATTTGCATTTAATCAATAGATCCAAATCAAGCTTTTAAAATTATGAGCTTAATGACAAGATAAAGAGCTGCAAGGCTGTTACTTCTTCTTATTATTGGCATTACATCCCTCACTGGGACATTGCCGCCTCACTGCTTAGTGTTCATTCAGCACTTCCACAGTTATTAACCGCTAGGTTTCTAAGCCAAGAGAAATAGTAACTTTCTGCATTCGGATTTCTGAAGCTATTTTTATGCCCAGGGAAGTCGAGACAATTTCCAAACCGAAAATTGCATTGACCGGCACCGGGAATCGAACCCAGCTACCTCCAACATGGTCTTGCTTTATAGCCGCGCATCTTACCGCTAGGCTAAGGAGGGCCCCTGCGAGGCTGATACTATCAATTTCGAATGCGGAAACCATAAAATATAGGCTTCGAAATATATAGCACTCAAGATACCTTATCTTGTAGGTAGGTACACATTTCAATTTTTTTTTATTGCTTTCTGCTTCACAACTGCTCGGCTGAGACCTATCATTTCAATTTTACACAATTCCGAGAAACCTAAGTGATGAACGCGAATGGAACGTGTAAACATCTTAATTCAATTCACTTGAACAAAAAGAAAGTTGAACATGTTCAACTTTTGGCAAGTCAATTGAATTCAACTGAGTTGTTCAATTCACTTGCCCTGTCAAAACGTAGCATAATGTCATGTTCAACTTTCTTTTCGTTCAAGTGAATTGAATTAAGGTGTTCACATGTTCAGTTCGAGCCAGTTCGCGAGAAGCACGACCCGCTCTTGTATCGATGTTCTCCGATTTGAGTGAAATTTTCAGGATTTGTTCATGTAAAAAAGACATTTTGCAAATTTTCAGCTTTTTTCGTTGAGGGGAAGTGGGGTAAAACGGTCCTTCAAAAAATGATGCTTAAAAATTGCCAAATTAAAAGAAAACTTTGGCACTGACACACCGATTTTGTTAAAATTTTGCACGCATTTTTTCAACTCAATTAGTACTTTATACCAAGTGGTTAATATGGTTATAAAAATGTTTACTTTAGGAGAAAATGGACTTTTTCTATAAAAAAAAACAGGGGGGGAGTAAGCCTGTCATCCACGAACAAATCAAGCCTACCTAAGATGTATTATCCGGGCCTCGCCGCTTGGGAAAGGCGGGCCACCCTGGGCCACCCCGCTTGGCAAGTGTTACATTTTTCGAACTGGAATCTTGTAGGATATTGGTTAACCTACACTACTGCTGACTAACGAAAAAAATGTGGGATTGTTTATTTACATTTGCTTCATACTACATGCAGAGGAGGCGCGATGCACCGCATATTACCCCCCTGAAAAAAAAATCATTTTTTCGAAGGGAATATTTTTCATCAACAGATCTATGATAAAAAACGAAACCCGACGGGCAATGAAGGAATTAAAAAGCTTCATTTCATATATAATTCAGAAGCGCCAACTCAAGAACATCTAAGAGCATAATTATCGGTCGCGAGCATTTAATCACCCGCGAAGCGCTGTCATTTTAGTTTCGTCACTCGTTTCCGTATCAATCACTATTTCCGGCTCTCAATTTGGTTGCATTATTCCGTACCGGTGACGTTTGACAGTTGACACACAGACAAACAGACGTAATACTAGAGAAAATACCATCGACCATGACTTCAACGATCAATTTGAATTTGATTGATTACCGTCAAACGGGGTGACTTGCAACACTTTTCAAGTTTCTCTCTCAATAATTCTGAATTTAAAGGATTTATTCATTCTGCTAGTACATGATACTTTTAATGTGTCCTAATATTAGTGATTAGACATATAATCAGACATATAACAATAATAAAAATATGAAAATAATATCAAAATGATGGGTGTTGCAAGCCACCCCTACTGCGGGGTGACTTGCAACACTTCATCGAATTCAATCCTAACATGTTTTAGAACAACTTAATCATTAGTGATTTTTCATCCTGGGTCATTCTTCAACACTGTCAATGCAGGGGCCTTACTTGAGGGATCCCCCCTCCCCTCATTTTTTTACGATTTCAACGGATCGATTGATATTTTTAAGTCTCCGTTTTGAAAGTGCTTTATGTCGGTTTAAGAATGGTGTGCACCATCACCATTCCCTGGTTAGTTGTTTTTAAAACGGTTTTCCTTCCGCCATCCAAATTACCACGATTATGTTAAGATCGTTATTTTGAAAAGGCATTTTCGCAGCAAGCAGTAAAACATCCACAAGTGTTGGATCTTCTTGGAGATACAACACTGCTTGACCACCGTTAGTCTTAGTTTTACTGTTTTCTGTATTAGGATCATGTAAAATTGTTGTTAGGGACAAATCGTACCACCAAGCGGCTTCCCGGATAAACAATTTGTTTTTTAACTACTACCGCTGCCTTCATCAAAGTTTTCTTTGAAAAATTAGCATACATGCGATTTCCTGCAAGTTTCTTGTAGTTTCGTGGCATGATACAGGAATTCGGTAACATAAAATCAATGCTAGTTTGAAAAAAAAAAATGTTTAAAAACTGAATCAGCAGTTTTTGGAAAATAAACTATCGTGTATCAGCTGTTGCAAGTCACCCGCAGGGGGGGGCAAATTTCAAAAAAGTTGATATTTCAAAAACAAACAATTTTATTATTTTATAGTTTTTGCGGAATTACATACCTAATTAGGTACTGTAACTGGAGAGGGGATCGATTTTGGTGAAATTATTTTCAATTTGCTACACGAACTTACGATTTTCGACGTTCGACTTTCCATTAACGAAACAGATTCACAAAATAATACAAAAAAACAACAGTGAGTTATATTTTCACCTAAATACCAACTAGGCACAACAAATACAATGTAAACTAGGGATGCGTGACGACATAGGTCGATGTTTGGGTATATTTTTGTTGAAAAAAAAAACAAAAACTTGTGGAAAACCCAAGTGTTGCAAGTCACCCCGCTGTTGCAAGTCACCCCGTTTGACGGTACGCAATTCACAACTAGAGGCGCTAGTGTCGTAATCCTTCAGGTTTGACATTTCACTCCAGCGCCTTCTGGTGACGATGTCATACGAAGCATCGTTTCGTGTAACATGCTCGCAAGATGGTGGTAGAGGAGTTGAGCGATGGATTTTTTAGAAAAATGTTCAAGCTGTTACGTCTGTTTGTCTGTGGTTGACAGTTTACCAAATAGCAGCGCTCTTACCGCGTTATCAAATTTAGTCATCTGACAGTCGCGTTAGGGTGAAGCCGATGCGACGCGACGCGACAGTGCAATTTGACAGCCTGTTGATAATGATTGTTATTCTTTTACGTGAGTCGCGTCGCGTCGCATCGCACGTCGCGTTTACTCTGGCGGGCACCTTACTGTTATGACAGCGCGTTTAGTAGCGACCTGGGAGCTGCGGACTCGATCGAATACAATTTTCAAGATATTTTGCTTGAAATCAGCAAATTTCCTCTCGGTGTTCATGTACACGCTACGATTTTCCCACATTGAATTATCATTATGTTTATCCAGGTTTATCCTTATATTATTGCAGTTTGCGTTGATATCGCCAAATGCATGAAGTTGCAGCTAACTTGCAAAAGATCTTGGATGCAGTGTTGCTGGGTATTTTATCATTCAAGGAGATAATATTACAATCGATGTAGTAATAATATACCATGATATTTAAGGCCCTCCTTAGCCGTGCGGTAAGACGCGCGGCTACAAAGCAAGACCATGATGAGGGTGGCTGGGTTCGATTCCCGGTGCCGGTCTAGGCAATTTTCGGATTGGAAATTGTCTCGACTTCCCTGGGCATAAAAGTATCATCGTGTTAGCCTCATGATATACGAATGCAAAAATGGTAACCTGGCTTAGAAACCTCGCAGTTAATAACTGTGGAAGTGCTTAAGGCTCTATAACAGTGGTCCCCAGCATGCTTACCATCACGGGCCACATAGAAATTTTGAGCTGTTGAAGCGGGCCGCAGTAATTTTGCAACAACTAAGCAACGTCCGGTGGAAATTTTGAGAAACATACTCAGGCATCCGTCTGGAGTTCTGAACAGAACCAATTTGAGATTCTAAACAGAATCCATTTAAGATTCTGGTAAGAACTGATTCTGAACAGAGCTCCGGTTGAGATTTGGATAAGAATCCTTTCGGAATTCGTTTGAAATTTTGAATAGAATCCATTCACGATTCAGAAAGAATATTTAGTTGCTAGTCGACGTATTGTACATTTCAATTCAATTTCGTTACACCAAAATTATTTTAATAAATCAAGTATTCTGTATTTCAAACTTTGGTTTCTTTTAATCTGTTTTTAAAAACATATTGACTATTACCATAACCCGGAGCGATAACATCGAAGTTTATTTGCTGTTGGCCTACATAACAGCCGTGTATGAATTTCTTGAATCATAAAAATACAACTATTCGCGATATATAAATAGTACTTCAACATCATAATGATGTGAGCTTGACAGATTTCCAAGTACACCAAAATATTGGGAATTTAAAAAAGGGTTTTCGGTCATATAATGCAAATCAATGGGCCACTTGTAGTGTAATCTCAGAAATCCTTCGCGGGCCGCAAGAAAAGACTTAGAGGGCCGCATGTAGCCCGCGGGCCGCACTTTGGGGATCACTGCTCTATAAACCGTAATCAATCCAATGATGACGATGATTTTATTCGAATCCGCACTAATACTAATAAAGTTTTGAACTAAATTCAATATTTTGGGGCTATTTGCCGACTTACCTCAATCATAGCATATTCATTACATTTTCATATTAATTTTTCACTTATTCAAACTAACAATTACTGAGGAATTGCTGGAAAAACGCAGAAAACTGCTTTTTTCCTAGACCGACATTCGCAATTTTATCGAACGCATACTAACTCCGAACGTTCGGAGCAAACACATACACACGCACTAGATTTTTCACATGATCTTTTCCCACTGTTTCCTTGATTTAATCACTCCTAAAACATATTCACTAACTGAGTTTCACCTTTTTATTCAATCTTGACTACCGATCAATTCACTTCACGTCCAAAAACTGTCGAAAACTGCTTTCCAAAAATCGAAGTGAGAGACAAATTTGACGACCGTATTGCAAAAGCAATAAAATGCGGAAGGCTCAAATTTACTAGCGCAATAAGTGAAATGGTGAGAACAAAATCTACGCGATGCAACTTCATTCAATCCGAACAATACAACGTATACGCCAGCCACGTCCACGCCAACACGCAAACAAAGGTGTGCATACACAAGAAAATAATCATCTCTTCACCGTTGCCAGATTTATTTATTGGAAAAAAATCATTGCTGTTTGACGGATTGAACAAATAAACCAAAAATAAATATTTCAACATGTTATGTAAGCTTCTGTTACATTCCAAGTGGTGTATACAAAAATTTTAACCGGTAAAAACCCATATATTTGATACACCGTAAACATGTGTCATGATATAAAATAAAAATTTCGTCAAGTCTGGCAACATTATGAATCAGCTGGCATATTTTTAACACCCCATTTCCATCCACCCCAGTTGTAAACAAAATTTATTTATCGCTGCTGCACTTTTCCGTACCAATTGCCTCACTATTACAAACAAGCGATACAGTCATTAATTTTCAAAACATTGTGATGGAGTCTTGAGCCTTAATGCTCTGTCCCAGTGTGGGGATGTAATGCCAATAAGAAGAAGAAGAAGATTTAAGTAAAATACAATGAGACCTTTAAGATATTTTGATAGAGTGTTCATTTTTAAAAGAAAAGAATGATGAAGCTAATGAATAAACCGAAATTAAGTGGAATTGTTTGATATAAGTTCACTTAAAAAACATGAAAACATGTTAGCACCACTGCCCCGATGTACACATCGAATCAAAACTAACGTAAATCCGATGAATAACACGCTTAAAATGGATACATCAGCATGCTTTTTGACAGCTCGTTCCTGTGCAAGTTGCTTGCAGGTTGTCTATAATGCTAATTTTAGATGCAAATTGCAATAAAACCAATTGCAAAGATTTCGTCAATTTACTGCATTGTATAAACTAACGTGCCGAATGTTAAATTATTTCATACTGTTTACTTATGTTGAATCCGTCGATATATTTAAAGTAACACCAAAAAGTTAAAATATGTTCGAAATGGGCTTTAATTAGTATGAGTTGACTTATACGTGTTCTCTCTCGACTCCGCTCAAAATGTTCGAAACCTCTCTCGATGCAATGGATACTTTTTGACAGTTTACTTTGGAGAATTTTTGGCACTCGTTTTGACTCTATCCGCAGCTCCCAGGTAGCGACCGGTAAAGTATCAAGCAATGATACTGCGCTGCTAAACGGCTAATACAGTAGACGTTCGATAACTGCAAGTCATTTAACTGCAATGCTTTTTAACTGCAATTCGATAGTTGCACCGCTAAACTTCAAACTGATGCACAATGGTCGGATTCGTCAAATTTCACGACATAAATCGATAACTCGAAAACCATCAGTGCTAGAGTTTTAACGTCTTCAGAAGAAATAATCTACAAGAAAAGATCCATTTTTGGTGTAAGTTGTCGTTAGGGTGGCTCTTTTGTAATTTTTTTGTAAATGTGTTTTTTTAATCTTTCAAGTAAGAATTTCATATTATTCTGTATTATTCTGTCTTAGCATCGCTTAACGGTCTTTGGATTGCGCATCTTTTGGTTACATAAGATGGTTGATAGCTTCTTTTTCAAGCATATTAAAAGCGTTTTTCATGAAAAAATGATATTTTTCTGAGCATTCTACATCAGCTAGTAGCAAATATTAGCAACAATTTAAATCATGTTCTGAAAGTATGCATGCAGGCCCATCAAATCCATGATATTTCATTTGTCCATCTTTGTCCACTTTTGTTTGGTGATAGTATTAGTTTTGTACGAAAAATCAAGAATTTCATGTGAAACACATATACCATCTTTTGAATTTTCGCAATATTTGATAGAATAAAAGACAGGAACACCGTCTTCGATCAAAGGTCGTATAGACTGCACACTTTTCACCTAGACAACGGATGAATCGAACCCACGCTCCATAGCCCATGCGTCTAGACGATTGAGGTCGTTAACCGCACGACCACAAAGCCCACAAAAAACCGTTCTTTAACTAAAATATTTAAATCAAATCTTGTGGAAAAGTAGTCGAAAAATCTTTTTTTTTCAACCGTGACATTTGAATTTAATTAATTTGAAAAATTAATTAATATTTAAATTTTACTAATATATAAAAAAAATAAGAGATGTTCTGCAACCTGCTCCAAAGATACATTTTTTTTAAATGATATTTTTTTTTTCGAAATAGAATGATTCTACCAAATATTGCAAAAATCAGAGATATGATATATGTGTTTCCCATGAATAGCTGATTTTTCATACAACAATTAATATGATTATCAAACAAAAGTGGACAAAGATGGACAAATCAAATATCATGGATGTATACTTTCAGAACACGATTGAAATTTTTGCTAATGTTTGCTACTAGCTGATGTAGTATGCTCAGAAAAATATTACAGTAGACGTTCGATAACTGCAAGTCATTTAACTACAATGCTTTTTAACTGCAATTCGATAGTTGCAACAGTTTTGCAGTTATCGGACCGCAAAACTTCAAACTGATGTCAGACTCAATGACAGCTGCACATTTAGATGCACTTTTACTGCATCTGACGTCGATTGACAACTGTTTGACGTCTAGAATGCGTTGCAGTTATCGAACGGCATTCGTTAACTGAAAAAAGTAAACATTTTGCAGTTATCGAACGGCTACTGTACACGTAAAAAAATAACCTTATATGTTATGGCAAAAAACCATTCGAAAATACTTATACTCTTCATTATGCCACCTAATGAATGATCACATATCAAAAAGCTAATAACATTCATAAGTTAATGAAAAGTATAAGTTTTGGAATGTATGTGACTAATGTGATGTATAAGTTTTTTCTTATAGATGTCATTAAGCGCCTGCTTTGGCAAAAAAGTATTAGAAATCTTAATAATAAATAACATTAAATTTTTTTTACGTGCACTTTCATGAAAAAAAGCTTATAATATGCTTGAAAAAGAAGCTATCAACCATCTTATGTAACCAAAAGATGCGCAATCCAAAGACCGTTAAGCGATGCTAAGACAGTTTTTGAAAATATTTTACATTGATAAAAGTGGAAGCTAAAAACTATTTTTTTCGAGACCACCCTATCTAAATTTTGTAATTTTGTCATAAAACATTACCTATATGAGATAAATTGAATGTTTATTAAGCAAAAATACTTAAAATTGAATTCTCTACAACTTTGTAGAATAATATGAACTTCTAACTTGAAAGATTAAAAAAATACATTTACAAAAAAAATACAAAAGAGCCACCCTAACGACAACTTACACCAAAAATTGATCTTTTCTTGTAGATCATTTCTTCTGAAGACGTCAAAACTCTAACACTGATGGTTTTCGAAAACTCTAACATGATCGATTTATGTCGTGAAATTTGACGAATCCGACCATTGTGTGATGTCAGATTCAATGACAGCTGCATTGCGCTGCACATCGATTTATGTCGTGAAATTTGACGAATCCGACCATTGTGCGATGGCAGATTCAATGACAGCTGCATTGCGCTGCACATTTAGATCACGGGACTGACACTTGTATCCCACCAGCACAGTACATCTCGTAGTCAACATTGAAAATTCCGCACTGACAGCCATAAGAATAATCGCGGGATGGAAAGAGATTGGTGCGTTCCACGGTGACAGTTTCATAAACGACAACCAGAAGAAAAGAGACGACATGTATACTACGAAAACACAATACTAACACTACGAAAACACAATACAGTGAGTCCAAAAAGTATTCGTCTAGCTGTGCGTTTTCTTGAAAATGTCAAAAATAGAATCTAGTAAGCTCAAAAAAATAAAACTATCGATTACATTGTGTAGCAAAATAATCAATTCATCTTTATTGTTTAAAATCAAACAGAAGAATAAAACAATAACAAAAACAAAGGTAACAAAACATAACAATTCATTAAATATGGGCTCAAAAAGTATTCGTCTATTCAGGTTTAGCGCGCTTTTGAAACGAAAACAGGAGTTGTAGAATGGAATTCAATATTTCGTTGGATTCCCCTGTATATCTATGACGGGCTGCAGTTCTTGTGGCATGGAACTGACCAAATTAGCCGTAACGGGGGACGGAATATTCTTCCATTCTTCTTTCAACACTAATTTCAATTCGTTGTTGTTGGAAATATGACTTTCACGAATTTCACGAAAAGTTTGTCGTCCAGAACCTTCAAATGGAGTTAAATTGGATTCATATCTGGGCTCTGAAGAGGCGTTTTGAGTTGATTGGGGTATTATAGAGTAGTACTTTGGGCTGTGTGCTCGAGGTAATTATCACCCTGTAAGATGTATGTTCCCTGTAAGCCTAATGTCTCAGCAATGGAGTTCAAATTTTCTTTCAAAATGCGAATGAACATTTTGTGATACATAATTCCTTCAATAATGTGAAATTTTCCCACACCGGTTGCGCTCAAGCACCTCAGACGGAGCCCCCACCATGCTTTACTGCTCAAAAGAGATTCTGCGCCTGTATCTCAATATTCCTTTTCCGCCATACCATACATCGGCAATTTGATCCAAATATGCTGTACTTGCTTACGTCAGATAACATGACTTGATTCCGAAAGTCATCCTTCTTCCAGCGATATTTTTAGCTGAAATCGAGCTGTTTTTGATAATTTGATGGCTCATTTGAATTTTCTTCCGTGATACTCGCCCATTATACCCATACTTTTCACAGGTATTTCTGTTCGTATTAGTTCATATCTGAGCACTTCTTCTCTCCAACTCACTTGCCTATATGGGTGAACTCGTTTTTAAGGATTTTTTTATTTTCCGCACGATAAATCGCTCATCGTTATCAGTTTACCATCGCTGACAACCACTCTGTTATTTGTTTTGATAGATTTTTGAGGCGCTGATGCGACCAATCCCCAATTAAATGGTTGAATTCTTGCTACCCTTGGTCTACCCACATTTCATGCAAAGTCATAAGTCAACTTGCACTAATTATGCAGGCGTAGAATAGTTTTTTTTTTCATTGGGACTCATCTTTTTACTGTTCCCATCCATGGTGCTTCTATTTTCCGCGCCAAGTTCAAACAAACAAACAAAAACATTATTTAATCTGTCATTGAGTATTGACAAAATGTTGCTAGACATCACTACAGTGTGCTAGTGTAATTACATGCGAATAATACTATTATATTCGTGTTTCGCTCGATTATTTTCTGAATAGACGAATACTTTTTGAGCAAGCGAAATTGACGAAATTTAGATATTCTCTACATACCAGAAAAAGTAATTGAAATTTCTATTCGTTTTTGAATAATAATCATGTGTTGATAAGTTTTCTAACAAATTTAGAAGAAAGTTTTTTAATTTCACTTCTAACACGCCTAAGTTTTACATCTTACTAAAAAATATGCAGCTAGACGAATACTTTTTGGACCCACTGTAGATGCACTTTTATTGCATCTGACGTCGATTGACAACCGTTTGAAAAAAACCTAGAATGCGTTGCAGTTATCGAACGCCATTCGTTAACTGAAAAGTAAACATTTTGCAGTTATCGAACGGTAATCTTGCTCTAAGAAAATCCCATTTTTCTGCAGCACTGTCTATTTTAAAAGAAAGTTCGCACAAATTTCGACCCTACTTATGTTGATGTTTTCCGATCTTGTTAAAACTGTCAGTTTTGCCTTTCTCGTATACTAAGTATACGTAAAGGCTATAATTTCACTCCAAAACCAAACTTTTGATAGAAGGCTCGGAGACCCATAGTGTTATATACCAATCGACTCAGCTCGACGAATTGAGGTGATGTCTGTTTGTGTGTATGTATGTATGTGTGTGTGTATGTGTGTATGTGTACAAATTTTGTAGACACACTTTTTGGAACTTAGCATTACCCGATTTACTCGCAACAAGTTGCATTCGACGGGGAATGCGGTCCCATTGTTTGCTATTGAAAATTGGCCCGATTAGACATTGCATTTCGGAATTATTGAAAAATCATTGTTTTTTCCCAAGGGTCCCCCCTTGGAAAAAAAAATTTCAAAATCGAAAAAAAATTTTTTTCAAGAATGGTGGGAATGCATAGTAATTAATGCAAAAACATGCAAAATGATAGAAAATATGCGATCTATTCCCCTAAAGTGCTTTTTTTGACCTTTCTTATGTGATTTTTTCAGTACATTTTACGATGCACGAGAAAGGCATCATCGCCGCTAGGTGGATTAATCTGGGTTTTTTATCTATGTTAGGGTAAAATCAGCAGTGATTCAAATCGTTCGGGAATGTCAGTTTGAATATGAATCTGAAACATTCATTTACCCAGCAGCTGTTCTAGATTCATTTTGACGTAAACTACGTCTAAGGGGAAGACTCAGATACAGGGTGTAAAACCGAAATTTCCAAATTCGAGACCGTCACGAAATTAGGATAGATTTCAAACCCTAATAGCGTCTTTATCTTTCGATGGATTTTTGAGATTTGCTTATCAATAGATTCGGAAACTCTTCATCAATTTGCCAATTCTATTGATACTATTGATTATCAACGTTAAACCACATAACATATAGGCATCTTTGCCGTGGAATGTGGTCCTTCGATGATTTTGGAACGCTAGCGAACCTAGCGGTGGAAGTCAAGCTTTACTGAACAACGCACATTAGGCAGAGCAGCATCGCATGCTTTGCTTTCTCTTTCTGTCGCCTTGGATATACGGGAGTGCCGTTCGTCGATTGTTGATACACAAAGAGCCTACTTTGAAATTTGTAGTTTGTTCTATGATGACTATCTGTTTTGTGGTTAAACTATTGAAAATGTTATTTCTTTCCAAAACGGGTGATAAATTTAATTCCGTTCATAAATCCCCAACACGGACATCGGATTGCAGTAAGGTACGGGCCTTTTGATCCACTGCTTCGTTTTCCCTGTGTATAAAAAGCCCCATGTTTCGCGTGCGCGCGACATTTTCATTCTGGATGTCACGGAGAACGGACCAGCGCGGTTCCAGCGATAACGCCTGTGGTTTGGTCTGTTGTGGTGAAAACTCATGGACGATTCAAATCAAGCCCAACTCAGCACCTAGAAACTCATGGATGAGTTGAATCATCGTATGTTTTCTGTATGTATGTAGAATCACGAGCGCACGTCAAACGGAGAAGCTGCAAAAATGTATTCTCATGGATGACTATCTACTAAAATTATGCCTTTCTCTGAATCGTGCTCTCGTGATTCTACTACCGACGGAAAACAATCTGCCATCACCAAGCAATTAAGTTTTACTTTGATCAAAATTCATCTCGCCTCAAGTTGTGACTTAAGAGCTACTTTCATTGATGGTAGCCAATCGTTAGTAGGGGAAATTACGGCTTTGGCAGGTTTTGTTCTATTATTGTCAGGGGGTTTTCTGTAACTAATTATGCTCAAATTTGGCCTAAACATTCTTTGCATATAAAAGAATATTGTGACCAAATTTTATAAAATTAGGTCAACAAACCCCCAAAGCAAAAATAGAACAAAACCTGCAAAAGCCGTCATTCCTCCTACTTCACACAAGAAAAGTTAAACTGAGCGCTGCTTATGTTAATGACGACGACCGCGCGACCCACACCATCGCCGGGAATAAAATTTCCGGTAGGAGCTCCGCCGATGCCGAAGGTGAAGGTCTGCTCTCCGCGACAACTCGAACGAAATGGCTCGCGCGCGCGGAAGAGCTGCTTTCTTGTAATCAATAAAGTTGAACCTGTAGCCACGCCCCTTTGATGAGTGTGTGACGGTTACCTAATATTTGCAGTCATACCGGACAACAAAGAGGCGGGACTAATGAGCCATCTTTATTGATTATAAGAAAACTGCTCTACCGCGCGCGCGTGGCATTTCAGCACCTAAAAACTCATGGATGAGTTGAATCATCGTATGTTTTCTGTATGTATGTAGAATCACGAGCGCGCGTCAAACGGAGAAGCTGCAAAAATGTTTTCGCATGGATGACTACCCGGATAAAAAATATCATTAAAATATCATAAATTTTATTGTTACAACACCATTTAAAACATAATTTTTACCATTGAATATAATGGAATTTTGACAATAAAATCACATGAGAAATAATGGTTTTCCACGATAAAATGAATGGTAAATGGGACTTTTACAATTAAAAAGGGGGGTTGTTATGTATCTTTACAATAAAAAAATCGAAAATTTTCCATACAAAATTCGGAGCAAAACAATTGATTTTACGGTTCTTCAATGAGATGATTTCGAGCGACAAAACAATAGAAAACATTGTGTTTTAAATGTTTTCAATTACTGTTTCTATTGTTTTACAATAGAAATACAACAGGATTTAGAATACATTATACTCCAATATTACAATAAAAATACAATACAATTAATTGTTTTACAAATTATTTTATTTTCCTCCGGTTGTTTAGCATATCTTTAGACGAATCCAGCGCACTACTTCCAAAGTTAAGTGGGTTCCCGCATAATCATGGACCATACGTAGACCGCATCTGTTATAATTGAAGAGAATAAGTGGTATTGTAGCGATGGTCTCACTAATACTTAGTAGTCAACTATAAATGGACAGTCTCATATACTGTTTCAACAGTAGCTCAGATGGTAAACGGCCAAACTACCATATGAGTAATGGGCGGTTAAGTATAATTAACATTTAAATCTGGTCGTTTTTTCGAACAAAATTTTCGATGTACCATACATCAGTTGGTAGATGTACAATTCAAGAACTATATAATTACACATCGACAGCATGTTATGTATTAACAGTAAGTGTTGATGTAGGCTTGGTATGGTGAATCAAGCTTAAAATTGTATGCTAACAATGAAGTGAATAGTGACAATATATCTTATAACACATATGTAATTTTGACTGCATGGTATGTCGTTTTTCATTATGCGGGTTGTCTGTATCTGGAGAAAAATCCAACATCGGTTTAAAAAGCGTACTAACTTTGTTCCGAATAGACAATACATGTAAATATAAACCTGTGAAAAATGTAAATTATAAAAGAATGTCAGTTTTATTATAAAAAATACTTCGAGAAGAAAAGAAAAAATTACCTGCATCAGTTCTTATTACATCCCGTTGGTGAGATTGGCCAATGGTAGCCACTGAACGATCTTCAATCAGTGACCAGCAAGCAGCAGTATTTTATTTATCATAAGCTTCATTTCTGTAAAGGAACAAGGATACATGTTACCAGGCATGTCATCAGGTATTATGATGATAAAATTTTCATTTATTTTTTGTTCGGGATGAACCACTGCGTTCATTATGTACATTGAACTTTTGTAGTATAAGATTACGATTACCGGTGGTGAGTATAAACCGTTTGTCAGCGCAGTATCATTACTTGACACTTTACCGGTCGCTACTAAACGCGCTGCTAAAACAGTAGCGCAGCTGACAGGTGACCAAATTGACCAAATAACAGCGCTACTATTTGATGAACTATCAAACGTCGAACGTCATCGATACGGAATGCAGCCACCGAAATGATAACCGAAAATATCGAAAATAGTGACCGATGCGAAAAAAAGTGACTAATCTAAAATGACAGTACAGTGAGAGTGATCAAAATACTCGCGCCCAGTAATGATGCTCTAACGCGCTTCAACACTTTAGATACTCACCACGGTACAGAAGCCATAGTGATCTACCGCTTTCCCAGCAGCAGAAAATGCAATGAAAAAAACACTTTCTGCACCATGCAGTCATTATTTTCATCTCTTCACTAATTATAAACAAAACTGTACACGCTCAAATGAATCCAGCCATTCTCCGAGTAAAATTATAAGCAAAAGTTTTTGTTCTCTTTCATTTTTTTGAAATCAAATTTTTATTGCAAAACATTTCTAGACCTGCAACAAGACCTGCAATATGAAAATATATACTTGAGAACCGGTATAACATATTTATTTATTTAACAAACAAAGCTATTGTAATTTTATTGTTTTCAATTGTTATTTCATCAATATACAGTCAAACCTCCATGAGTCGATATTGAAGGGACCATCGACTCATGGAAATATCGAGATGTGGAATAGGAAATCTTTGGAAAGCTCTTTGGAGGGACCATCACAGTAACCCAGAAAATATTTTTTGATATGGAATAATTTGCTTCCATGAGTCGATATCGAGTCATAGAACATCGACTCATGGAGGTTTGACTGTAATAAATCAATGAAATATTCCAAAATTATATTAATTCAATAACATTAGACGGATTTCCAGATCATCCAAACCGAATATTTTCAAAAATTGTTTAGTTTTTGGATGAGCAATACTACACAGAAAGAAAAATCCTTTATAAAATTAAAAAAACCATTGGTTAAAATAAAAAGTTTCGTTGGTTCTTTTTCGTAGAGAGTTGTATATGTTTAGAACAAAAGTCAGTAAACTGTTAAAAAAAAGTTTATATCTACTCGGCATCCACCTCTGAAATAAAAGTTTATGCACTTTTGAAATGGATAGTATTTAAAACTGGCAAACATTAAAGATCACACTGTAGAAACAATAATGGATTCTTTTTTTTATTTTACAGGAAATTTCTCACATTTTCTTCCCAAGTTTCTCCATTCCCCCTTTTTTGTTTTCCCCGCAATTAACTTTTTGAATAAAATATGTTTCTTAGGAAATATTTATTGCAGTTGTAATAAAACGTACAAAAAACGGACATATGTTGTGCATAGTCATAAATGATCGAAACATAAACATTAACATCCGTCCTCTGGCTCCTTTAGGATTCAGGACACCGATTTATCTGGAACCTCATATTGCAAAATATGCAACGGTACTCAATGTTCCCGATTTTGAAGGAGCTTTGGCCGCAAGATCCCTGCTGCGACTGCTGTTTTAAAACAAGAAATTCATAACTTTAATCGCTATACAAAACCGCTGCTGAAATACAAACTTACCCCAATGACAGCCGAATGCACTCCCGGAATATTTTCTGCTTCTGGTCATTTCCACTGCATGGAACGAAAAGAAAACTATCCCGAATCTTTCCATGGCTGATTAAAATACTTTTAAATTAAACGAAATAACAAAAGTACTATTCCAACTAATAAAAACTAAGGAAATGAAAATTTTCCTTTACGTGCGGTGCGGTCACCAACATAATGTTTATATTGATTTTCATCCGTCACACTATGTAATCAAATGGGGATACAATGGTAGGTTTACATTTCATTAATGTCCAAAATTAGCATTAATGGGAAATATAAGTTTATTTTTATAGGTTTATCATTTTTTTATACATTAAACCGAGTATTAAACTATCAGTTATCAAAATTTTAATGAATTTGTAAATCTTTAAAGAGATGCATTTAATAAGGAACGAACTATTTATTAAGAGCTGGGGTATCTGAGTTTTTCTTTTTGAGCTATCATAATTATGTTTAATCTTTAACTAATTGTACCAAAAAATGTTTGCTGTTGAATAAATATTTTGAAAGAAATTCATAAATTGATAAAATTACAAATTGACATGAAATTTGGCCTTTTAAAATGCCAGTGTTCTTGCAAACCGACCTCTTTTCTCTGTTTGGTTCAACGGGTTTCGTTGAGTTTCTCTGAATTTGACACTTCTACAGTTATCAATCTGAAAGAAAGAACTTTTAAATTTACGGGAAAGAGACACGCAAAATATTTTTAAATCAAACAAATAACTTTCGTTTTAGAGAAAATCGCTTTTATACTGAACAAATTGTAGCACTTTTCAATTTAAAAGTGCTTTATATTTAATAAAACTATTTTTATTCTTTGTGTGTAAACATAAGCGAACAATAAAAATATAATAGAATATATCGGAAACATTTAAATATATTGTTATTTTAATGTACGTACAATAAAGATCTTTTACAACCGTGAACATTTTACAATAAGCATACAATAGTTTGTATTGTTTGCCACACAATCTATTGTATTTCAATGGGTTATGTCATACAAGTTACTGTAAATTTTTATCCGGGTATCTACCAAAATTATAAGTCTTTCTCTGAATCTTGCTCTCGTGGTTCTACTACCAATCTGCCTATCTAAATACAATCTAAAACAATCTGCCATCACCAAGCAATTAAGTTTTACTTTGATCAAAATTCAATGCGAATAAATTTATTGCAACGTCTCTCTCCGACAAAGTGCGCAGAATTAAATATGATTCGAAAAGTAAAGTTCGCAACATTCTGACTTTGGATTTTTTGTTATGACTGATTGGAAATGCGTATTATTGAAAACAAATTGGAGTATTGAAAATAATTGGTTATTATCATTGCACCAAAAGGTTTTTCGTAGATTACGTCGGGCAGTCGTGTCTTGCACACAACCCTTCTGATTTTTTATACCAGTCAAATGTCAAAAAAATAAAACTGGTATAGGGTAAAACGACCTATTATGGAGGGGTTAAGCACCGTGTCGAAACAAAATTGATTACAAAAATTCTTCGAAAATTACCTGTTGGTCGACTTCCACATTGTAGTAGTTGAATAGGATGCTCGTTAACTATAGTTTCGTATATATTACGTCAATTGTGCTAAAATTATGTTGTTTTGTTTTTATCATAATAAAACAAACTACCGCAATAATAGGACGCAGTTGCCTATCGTTGCGATATTTTTTGAAGGTCAGTCCTATTGTTGCGGTATTGCATGTAATTCTTATGGAGAGCGATACAGCAACAATAGGACCTTAGCATTACCGCAATAATAGGCTCAAAGGATTCAAATTTTTAACGAAAAATGATGATTTTTCATCGTTTTGAACGGAATTTTTTCAAACAAAAGCTGTTCTAGTCGTTAATCCGAAGAGTTTTAGCGTACCCACAATTGTTTGCAACGGTATTATATCAAGAATGGACTTCTTTCACACTCTCGCAACATTAGGGCATACCACAACGATAGGACGTTATACCCTAACGCTCCGTTCTATTTTCTGCAGATTCGAACCACGATTGAATCACGAGATTCAAATATATTCCAATTGTTTTGGTGTATGAATGCATCATTTTATCTACGGATCAATCCACTTTGCAATTACAGCGCCTTTCTTGGCGCCAACATGATGATTCCTTTAATTGAAAATTTGAAAAACATGAATAGAACACTGCTGGGGAAACCAGCGAGTTTGTTCTATTTGGCTCCAGATTCAAACTAGAATAGTGGTCGAAAATTTGGAATGAAACTGAATCACTCCTGATTTCACCCTTAGAGTGAAATCAGCAGTGATTCAAATCGTTCGGGGCTGTCAGTTTGAATATGAATCTGGAACATTCATTTTCCCAGCAGCTGTTCTAGATTCATTTTTTATACCAGCCAAATGTCAAAAAAATAAAACTGGTATAACGCTCCGTTCTATTTTCTGAAGATTTCAACCACGATTGAATCAATTCAAATATTTTCCAATTGTTTGGTTTACGAATCCGTCATTTTATCTACGGATCAATCCACTTTGCAATTACGGCGTCTTTCTTGGCGCCAACATGATGATTTCATTTAATTGAAAATTTTAAGTGGAATAGAAGTGGATATTTTCGCGATTTTCGGTCGAGATATCGCGAAGGATTCGAAAGAAAATCGAATTAAGGCATTTCCGAATTGTCCTGCAGTGAAATTCCGGAGGTGAGATGATTCTCTAGCCAAGAAGCGCTGAGGGAGATTATCGTCATCAGTTCGGAGGTGGCGGCGCCCTGCAGTTAGCAGAGTGAGGTTATGCGGAAAAAAGAGTAGAAGGTGTCTGTGCACAGAATCGACAGCTTGAGTGTTGAAAGTGAGTGGAAGTAAGAAGAAGTTCTAGGATAGCAGTTGCAAGTTAACAAAAAGTGAGAATGATGACATTGGGAGTACATCCACCTAACTTTTTGGACTTAACAAGTAAACCAATGCCCGAAGATTTCGCAGATTTTCGGCAAGCATGGGAATATATGCGATTGCCGCGGAAATTCACGAAAAAAGTGAGGAGATAAAAGTAGCGTTGCTTAAAAATTTCCTGGGGACGGAAACAGTGAAAGTGTTGAATACGCTACTCACGCCGGCGGCACAAACAACACCTGCTGCAATCTTGACTGCACTCGAAGCGTAGTGCAGGGAGAGGGAGAAGATATAAATGAGTTCGTCACACGTCTGCGAAAGCTGGCAGAAAGTTGCAATTACGGACAGTTGAAAGATTCGCTTATCCGTGATCAGATCGTGTTTGGGATTCGTTCGTATGATACGAGGAAAACACTTTTGAAGACGGCGAAGTTGACTCTGAAGGCGGCCATCGATACCTGCCGTGCTCAGAAGCTGGTTGAAGACAGGATGGCAGCTATGAGCATCAAAGAAGAGCCACGCGACCCGGAACCAACACCGGAAGTGATCGCAAAAGTAAGCACAAGTGCGCGCAAGAAGTTCGTATCAGTCGGAGAAGTTTGTAAGTTCTGTGGGCGCAAAAATCACAAAATCGGTGACAGAGACAGTTGTCCGGCGAATGGCATAACGTGCCGGAAATGCAGGAAGCAAAACCATTATGCTAGAGTGTGCAAAGGGAGAAGCAACAATGATCACACGGAGGGATGGCGTGATGCATCCCCGTGTTCGAGCAAGCAAAAAAATTCGAAAAGGGTGAAGTTGATTGAAGAGAATGGTGAAGACAGTGATGATGAAGATTACATCACCAGTATCGAAGAGATGAATGTGATCGAAAAGAAGATAACGGCAGCATTGGGATTCGCTGCGAAGAGAGGTGAAGAGATGAAGAAGATTCGTTGTCAAATCGACACTGGAGCGTCCTGTAATGTAATTGCTAGTGAATATCTGAAGAAGGTGATGGGAAAAGTGCAAATAGAATCGAGTTCGACGAAGTTACGAGGTTTTGGGAGCCATATCGTTTCGGCCGTGGGAAAAGTTGTTCTTCGACACGAAAATGGAGGAAAAAGGTATAAAGTGGTGTTCCAAGTAGTCGATCTGGATCCGAATGTCCTCAAAATGCCGTTGATTGGGTTCAAAACCTGCATGGCGTTGGGCATAGTCAGTGTGCAGGATGTGAAACTGTGCGAAGAAAACTGGAAAATCAAGAAGTGGAAAAAATAATGAAGAAGTACGAAGAAGTGTACAACGGAGATGGAAAACTAGCAGGACAAGTGAGCATCGAGCTGGAAAACTGCGTAGCAAAACAGCAAGGACCGCGACGAGTGCCAGTTGCGGTGAGAGATGGACTAAAGTGTGAACTTGAAGAGTTAGAGAAGAGAGGCATTATTGCGAAAGTAGAAGAACCGACAGACTGGGCGAGTAATATTGTGATTGTGAAGAGGAATGAAAAACTGCGCATTTGTCTGGACCCAGTGTTTCTGAACCGGGCAATCAAGCGACCACGTTTCCAAATGACAACAGTAGAAGAAATTTTACCTGGGCCCTGTAGCATAATCAGACTAATAATATTAGCTACAAGTTACAAGTTACAAGTCAAAAAATTACAAGTACTTGTAATTTGTGTTGCATAAAAGTGATTCGCCAACTAATAATATTAGTACTTGTATTATTAGTAAGGTTGAAATGACAAGTCTGTCAGGTTCATTTACCTGTCAAAATTCATCCGACTGTTCACTGTCAATGCGGCGATAAATGATTTGTTTATGTTTTTCTGCAAGTTTTTGCATAGAATTCTGCGATAGATATACACGAAAAACGAATTTATTATCCTTCTCTCTTTAATGTATTGATTCAATCCGGTTTCTTGGTATTGGCATGGTATTGAAGTGATTTTCTACGTGGTTTTTATATGCGGATTTTGGGATTGACATGGGTTTCAGCTATTGCGATTTGTACTTGTGGGTTTCAATTTATGTGTTTTGCGAAACTTATGCGAATTTGGATTTTTTTTAGTCCAATAATTGAAATTGTTGAAACTATTATGAAATTTAGGCGATTTCTTGACAGATAAATCATTTCAAAATTTGAGTTCAAAATACTTACATAGGGGGAAAGACGGCTTTGGCAGGTTTTGTTCTATTATTGGCAAGGGGGTTTTTGTCGAAACAAAACTTGCCAAAGCCGTCATTCCCCCTAATATCGTATCAAATTTTATTAAAAATTTAAGTAGTTTTTCTTTATTTTCCATGATTGTTATCAAGAATAGGGCAAGATGCATGGCCCGACCCGAGATTGTTCAGTACAACAACTCACATTTGAATCAAGTCATTTTTAAGTAAACTAAAGCAGGGTGTCGACTACCTGGAAAAACCTGGAAAGTCAGGGAAAGTCAGGGAATTTCAATTTGAACCTGGAATGTCAGGGAAAGTCAGGGAAATTCGATTGAGGTCAGCAGGCCTGGTAGCGGGTCACTTTTTAGTGACTTGGTCACTTTTTTCGGGCTAGTCACTAAAAAGTCTCTTTTTTCGACCTCAAGTCACTAAAGTCACTTTTTCTCGCAAAAAGTCACTATTTTCAACTATTTCGAAACTATTGACTGAGATTTTTTTATAAGGCTTTATTCCATCGGAAGATGCTTTTTTTCATGACGGAAATGAAATTACGAACCTTGCAAAAATGATCGCTTTGTAACTTTGCCAGCCATTTAACTCGCTGCTCTTATTGGCATTTCAGTAGTAGCTAATTGTAGGTGTTTTACGTCACAATTTATAACTTGGTATAAAGTCATGCAAGGAGGACCCTGTCGATTTCGAGTTTTTTTTTAACTCAAACTTTATGCAGTAGGGGATGGTGGGGAGACTTGATTCTCCCCTGTTTTAGCAAGAACTAAAGTAGTATTGTTATAGTGTATTTTTATAATAGATCCTCTAGACATATAATCGTTATGTTGCGAGTTTTTTTTTAATTGACGACCTTATTTACTGTGTTTGCTCCTAAAGATGTTTTTAGTGGCCACGCAAAATTAGAATAACTTCTCCCAATAATGCCCAAATGCTATCATTTTTTCACAGCACAAATCCATAAATATTAGAGTGGGGCGCAGTTGTATGGAAACACGCAAATTTCTTCTAATTAAGTGAGATCAAGGTTTTTCTTTATCGTTTTGGGACCCCAATCAACTGTGGATAATATGGGCTCGATTGGTTGCGTCCTCGCTTTCCGCATCGCGTTTCAAATTTCTATGCAAATTAGTATGGGAAAACGTACTTTTTTGCATTTTTGCTCCTAGCGGCCTTAATTTATCTTCAATCACGTGACTCAATACGTGAGCATATAGTCCTCAAGATGCCGAAACAGTTTGCCGAAAAAGGCATGGAGCTGGAAGGTCCACAAAAAATGTTATTACGCTTCGAAAACTGTTTGTTCAAACCATATGCGAGAAATCAATGTTTCTGCCAGCACTACCGGACAACCTATGATTATCAGAGAACAAATCCCATCTTCTTTCTTGTCGGAATTTTTACTTTGTGAAATAATTCCGAATAACTCCCATTAGCTCCAAAGCCATATAAGATCAATAATTTCGAAATAACACTCAGTTAAATTATTGGTGCACGTAGTTTGGCAGTGCTGGCAGAATAAACGATTTTTCGCGTATGGTTGGTCTATAATATATAATATAATATTATATATTATATATTAATATGCCACTTGGTCTACTATGAACTAAAACCTCTAGAAGTAAAAATGCAAAAATATACGTTTTCCCATACTAATTTCCATACAAACTTCTAACACGATGCGGAAAGCGAGGAAGCAACCAATCGTGCTCAAACTCAAATGTTTGAGACCCAGAATGGTTTCGAAAAATCATTGATTTAAAAAATTGACCATGACGCCCCACTCTAATAAATATTCTAAATGACCTTCATTGATAAAAATGCCATCATTCCACCACAATTTCAGGATATTTGGATTTTAAGTTGTCTCAATTTGAGCAGACTTCCCTCATTGGGCATCCATATAAAAATTTGTCTAAAAAATTTAAGAAAGTTTAATTTGTTCTCAAGCGGCTATTTTTTTTGTAGATTTGACAGATGTGATGAAGGGTTTGCTCTAAATAAATATTTATTGAGTATCATAGATATCATAGCAAGGCGACCATCAAGTCTCCCAAATTTTGAAGATTGCATGCGCTGTCGAATTCCATAGTAAAAATGAATACGTTCATAAATCGTTCATGAATACGCACAGCAAGTTGGAAAACCTGCGTATTTGGATTAAAAATATTTACAAGTTCAGATAGCATGGTCCTCATTACAAGCAGGAGGTCGAGGGTTCAATCCCAGGCTCGTTGTACAGGAATCTCCATAATTTTTGTATGTTGTTCCTGTCCCACTGAAAATTCCAAATCGTAGAGTTCTCTGCATCTTTCTTAAGTAGGTGTTCAGCTAATCCAATGAGGAATAATTTTCAGAAAAGAAAAACAGGTGTTAAGAGTGATAAACATATTTCGCTTACTTCCAGTGGCGTAAAAAATTGATTTGCTGGCAGACTACTAGTTTTGAGTTGTCCTGCTTTTTACTGATATTGAGTTAAATTTCCGTGGGGTTAAAAGAGAGGGCAATACAAATTTACTTAGTCACTAAGTAGATACAAGTTAGCGAGTACGATTTTCGTTTTTCTTTCGTTCTAAGAGAAAAGAGTGGTGAGTGAAAGATGTTTTCCGCCACAAATTACGAAAAAATTATTGTCCTTCGACCGAAAAACGCCTGGTTTCGTCTCATCGAACTTGCAACTGAAATTGGAAGTCACTATTTGGTCACTTGTTCTGCAACTTAAAGTCACTATTTGGACCCTTTTTTCGTCAGCTTTGGTCACTAAAGTCACTATTTTGAGTGACTTCAGTCGCTACCAGCCCTGGGTCAGGGAAAAAATCACAAAATCCAATATTAAAAATTTATAGTGATTTTTTTTATTTCGAGCAATATGCTAAACACCTATGACAATGAAACGCTGAACCATTTTAATCCATTGAAATAGGATCAATAAAAGTACTGAAACTTCGGATCAGAATTAATATAGCGTTTTAGCTGGTAATCAGACTGTATAGCCGATAAACAAAACAATACTCCGAGGCAGTTACAGTCAACAACCACTTTCACTATCAAGCTTTGAAGCTTTTTTTGTGTGACCGTTGACAGTCTCTAGATTAAGAGTTTACTCCAGGCCCATTCCATGTACCCCATGGTAATCGAATTTATTTCTATTAATATCTAAGCAATAACACAGGCTCCAAATCAGTGTTGTTCAAATGATCACTGTTGAGGCCTGATACAAATAGATTTTTTAAGTCTTCTTCAATTTTTAAGATTATTTAGTTTGAGTGTCAGAGTCGTTTTGATTTTTTGTTTGCAGTTTCCTCATTTAGGCCCGATGCCCACGTAGCGTCTTTTCAACGCTGCGTGCACACGGCGTTAAAAGGACGCATGTGTGCATCGGGAAAAAGCGGTAACGCACCGTCGCCGCACCGATGCACTCCTGCGTTTTTTCAACGCCACGTGCACGCAGCGTTGAAAAAACGCTACGTGGGCATCGGCCCTTAGCGTTCAAATACTTAATCATCCATCGCGAGAGTCTTAATAAAATTATATTAGTCCGTTACAAATATTTAATTAACATTTTGACCTACTGGTCTCCGAAAGGTAAAGGGGGGGATAATACAAAATAAATATTGAAATGAAAAAAATAAAAAAAACCCTCGGATTTGTTAAATAAAAAAATCCTCAAAATTATCCGAATTTAATTTTGTTGCCCCCTCAAAATATTATTTTTTAGCAAAAAAAAATCCGAAGGGGGGAGACAAAATAGTTTTTAACCCTTTCCTTCCAATGGTAGCTGTGGAGCTCCATCAAATTTTGCACCTTCGAACTTTCTTCGAATTGGTTCAACAATAAAAAGCTATATTTGGCACAACCTAATGGTTTCATTAGACTGCAAATATAATCAATTTTGTGTAAAAATTGTGAAACTATTGAAAACAATCAATTAACTATTGATTTACAATCAAAAACTTTTTTTCGTTTTCCACTAATTTTAGCTATGCCAAATAACTTTTGTTCTAGCATTTTTTCCCTAGATGATTGCTTCCTATTGAAAACTTTGAAAAAAGTCGTGGGAAAGAGAGGGTTAAATGTTTGTATCGGCCTTAATGTGCTTATGATATTGGAAGAAATGCGATCTATCTTGATAAATTTAAATTACTGATTAGTAACCAACAATATATCATATTACCTTTTGATGAAAATGCAACGAAATTGAAAATTATCTAGTCTAAGCAGTCTAAACTGAATCAAATGGCTGAAATGTGCCATAGTTCAGTACCGATCCACAAATAATCATCAATAATGTTCAACATACAACCAAAAACTAGGTATTCAAAGGCTTGTTGAAAAAAAAACGCCTTTGACAATACTCCACAGCATCGGCAGCATCCCCAAACAAGATTCTGTAACTGTAGGGATAGGGATTGTTTTAAAAACATTTCGTAAACTTTCATTTGATGATGGCATCATATAATCATATAATCAGCTATCTCATGTACGTAGGTGGCGATGGTCTCAATAAAACGTTTTTTCGATACTCCTAACCATACTCGGAAGAAAGAAAAGGATAATGTTATTGTCAATGGAAATGTTTCAATTTTACATTCACTGCTTTTGATCTTTATAAAACAATTTTATCAGGAACTATTCTGGTTGATCTTTGAGAATTTTGTCCAGAAATTACTCCAGTGAAAATGCTTCGGGATATCTTGTGAAAATAATCCCTTCAGAAAATTTTCTAAATTACTTCAGAATTTCACTGGATTGGGGATTTCCAAGAGCTCGCTCAATAGTTTAATCCCGGAGCTTCTTGATGGATGTTATGTTTAATAGATTTCAATTCATACAAAAAATTATGCCAAGGAATCTTCAAACATGTTTCCACGAGTTTTTCAAAAAACTCCATTAGATGTTTCTTATAAAGTTTAATTGCTTGTTGTACTTGCCTAACATCTAGTTGATAGTAGTTGAACTTTTTATAAATAAAACAATCCTGGAATTCCAAGACAATCGATTAGCTTTTGGCAAACAACTAAAATTCAATAAAATAAATTGAGTAGGTGTAGCTCCCCTTAGCATATGAGACTAGTTATAACACTTTTTCACAAACATGACCTTTTTTTATATTTTTCCATGGGGCCTTCGGCAAAGGCCACAATCGACAAATATTAAACGACTTGAGTGTATTCAGACCAACATATTTAAAGTATTGCATGGTTAGAATGTTTTTCTAGGCTGTAAGTGCTGCATGGATTTATGTGATCTTGTAGGGAATGTATTCTTGATTATCTGGAAGATTGCAGCGTCCGTGACTATTTTTAGAAGTCCATTAACTCCACATAGAGTGAATAAGAATTCTTACTTCGTAAGTATTCTTGAGACCCAATGGAGGTTTCTCGATGTCCACAAAACTACCTAATTCGTAAGTTTTTTTTAACGGAATTAGAAGTATTTCTAGAAGCTCCCACGATAGTTCAAAAAGTTGTTCTGAAGTCGTGTCAAAAGAGTTGTGTCAGTATTCTTGGAGGTCTATTGCGACTCCAGAAAGTCCGTGGGAATTTGCAATGGTGGATAAATGCACCAGAAAGTTCATAACATTGGAGTAAGTTTTGGAAAGATGTGAATTATGAAAACCTTTGAGGAGTTCTGAGCATGAGCATTATGACCGCACAATTCGTAGTTGCTACTCCGTCATTGACTGAACTTGCGAAATTGTACACAATGAATGGGGCTTGGAATTAGCTACCCATTCTCAATGTACACGTTTCGGGAGCTCAAATATTTAAAGTCAATAACGGCGCCGGCCACGTCCTTACGGTCATATAGGAATGGAAGGATTGTTTGTCCGACTCTCGTTGCTACTAGAGACCGAGTATACCTCTGCATCTCCACGATTGTCTTGGGATAGGATATCGTTTTAGTTACAAAGGATAATTTATCTGGATTCACTTCGGTAAGTGATGCGATCTATGGGATGGGAAATAACACTAATACGAGGTAAAAGTTAAAACATGCACGTCCGGTGGCATATGAAAACTGAGGAGATTCTCGTTTTGGAAGACCGCACGGAAGCGCAGCACTCTGTACTAACTTGCTCGATGGCTACAGCAAATTATTAAATAAGGCGCTTTTTTCGACAGCGTGCGACATGCGCATGAGCCACCGAACACAATATAGATATTTTATTTCTTTCTCGACGACTAAAACACGCACTGCACTTTTTTGTTCGATAGCTATTCTTATTACCGGCCGCGCAATGCAGAACACAATTATTCGGCCGATCACGCGATCGTTCTGCTGTCTGAAACAAGAGAAATCTCGCACTGAACTGGTTAACTTTATTACCGGCCGCGAAATGCAGAACACAATTATTCGGTCGATCACGCGATTGTTCTGCTGTCCGAAACAAGATAAATCTCGCACTGAACTCAGAAAATCTTTCAGGAGTTCTGCGCATTTGCTTGATTCTTTGTGAACGACCAGAATTTCCTACTAAATTCTACATATCTTTAATGTTCTGCTTCTAGAAGTCATAAGGCTTCCAGTAACTCAGGAATATGGATAGGAATCAAACATGCAGAGATCTAGAAATAGGAAAAAAAACCTTTTTCATACCTGGAATTTTTCGAGAAATGGTCTGGAAAGTCAGGGAATTTCATTCTCAAATTTGAGTCGACACCCTGTAAAGTTAGTAAACTTTGCTCTGGGTAATATGTTTTTACGTGGATTAAGGTAAACAACGTGGTGTTAGAAGAGTCATTTTACACTAAATTGACGTCAGCACTTAAAGTATTTCTGCTTCCTCATGAGTTTTTTGAAAAATTTCATAATTCTCAGTTTTGTATTAGAACAAGAAATTTATTCTTAGTGCATAGTATTTCACTGTATGATAATTTAATGCACTTTGGATAATAGTTTCTTTTTATTTTAAGTCGTTAAAACAATAAAACGATGCAGGAAAAGATGTATATTTGCTTTCCACAGCTGAAATAATAAAATAAAAGCTACTTGTAAATTAAATTACAGCACCATTCATACTTGTAAAAGAAACTACAAGCCAACGCTAATAATTTGTACTTGTATTTTCTTTATGCAACAGTTACTTGTAAATTCCACTAATATTATTAGTGCGCTTTACTTGTAATATTAGACTTGTAATTTGATACTTGTAGATTCATTATGCAACAGAAAAATACAAGTTACAAGCTACTCTACTAATATTATTAGTGAAATTTCGATTATGCTACAGGCCCCTGAACTACATGACGTGAAAGTGTTTTCAACGCTGGACATTCGAAACGGGTTCTGGCATGTTGAATTGACGGACGAAAGTAGTAAGGTGACGGCGTTTTGGACGCCATTTGGGCGGTATGTGTGGAAACGATTGCCATTTGGATTGTCCTGTTCGCCAGAGATTTTCCAGGCCAAGCTGCAACAAGCGTTGCACGGCTTGAAGGGAATTGAAGTGTTAGTGGACGATATTTTGTGTGTTGGACGTGGACCAACGAACAAAGAAGCCGTTGCAGATCACAACAGGAACCTGGAAGCGCTACTACAGCGTTGCCAAAATAAGGGAATTAAGCTGAACCGATCGAAGAGCAAGCTGAATCAAACGGAAGTGAGCTTTTTCGGTCATGTGCTATCGAAAGAAGGACTCAAACCGGATCCAAACAAAACAGCAGCGATTCGGAATATGCCGGAACCAAGAGATGCAGCTGAACTTCTACGATTTCTTGGCCTAGCAACATACATCAAATTCATACCGAAGCTATCGGAAATGAGCCGACCGCTTAGAGAAGTACTGATTGCAGAGGAGTGGCAGTGGGGAAAGCAGCAAGCCAAAGCTTTTGGCGCAATCAAGAAGACAATAGGCGCTATCTATCCGCTAAGCCGCTATCCGATGTTCCGAAGCGAATACAGCGAATGATTTTGAGTCTGCAGCGGTACGATTTACAAGTCCAATACGTCAAGGGGAAGGATTTGATTCTGGCCGACACACCGTCTCGAAACATCGACATCAAAAATACTGCGAGAAGTGAGGAAGGTGATCCGCTTTGGAAAACTATCGAAGAGGTGAATGCATTGGATAGCGTCGACATCCAGCTAGAGCGGATAAAACAATCTACTCAGAAGGATGAAACGTGCCAGATTCTGAAGCAATACATCGTCCATGGCTGGCCGAACGATAAAGCATCGGTAAATGAGTGCGTGAAACCCTTCTTTGCGTTTCGATCAGAATTGGTGATCCAGGAAGGCGTAATCCTGAGGGGAAACCGCATAGTGGTGCCTAACAATAGTCGTCTCGAAGTTCTGAAGCTCTTGCACTATAGTCATCAAGGAGAGCAAGCGACGCTCCGCAAGGCAAGAGATATCGGCCTAATATCAATGATCACGTGCAAAATATGATCAAAAACTGCCGCGTCTGCAACCAGTACAAGGACTGTCAGCGGTGTGAACCTATGCAGAGCACGGAAGTTCCGGAACACCCGTTCCAAATAGTATCGATGGACTTAGGAGAACTGACACACGAAGCGAGGAAGAAGATTTTGCTAGTGTCGGTAGATCATTTCTCCAACTACTTCGAGGTGGACTTCCTGTGCAGTCAGAGAACAACGGAGCTGATTGATCATTGCAAGAAAAACTTTAGTCGGATGGGTATTCCACGTAAAATTATCACCAAGTCAGCGCAACAGTTCCTAAGCCAAGAGTGGAAGCAATTCATGACAGACTACGGCATTTCTCATGTGACAAGTGCACCGTACCACCACGAGTCCAACGGAAAAGCCGAGTCTGCGATCAAGATTGCGAAGAACATCATCAAAAATGCTCTGCAAGACAAGAAGGACATTTGGCTGGCTATATTAGATTGGAGAAACACACCACAGCTGGATGGTTACACGCCGTCGCAAAAAGCGATGGGAAGAAGGACGAGAGGCATCCTTCCTGTTGCGAGTGACCAACTGCAAATTCGAGCTGTGGATACTAAAAGAGTTCGAAACAACATCGAGCTACGGAAAGTGAAATCAAAATTTTACCATGACCGAAAATCTCAGGAGTTGCCGAAGCTGATGATGGGTCAAGCGGTATTTGTTCAACTGAAGCCGGAGAAAACACCCGAGTGGACCCGAGGAAAGATTATGGAATTGTTGAGCGACAGGGACTATCAGGTGTTGGCGAACGGTGGAAGCTACCGCCGAAACAGAAAGTTCATAAGGGATGCGTACTCTACCGTGCAGCAACAAGAACCAACACATCAAGAATCCAGTGGGCGGAGCATTGCTTCGCCAAGTGCTTTCTACAGCATGGCGGAAGACAGTTGGAATCCGATCTCAAGCACTCCGAAACCAGTAGATCGAATATCAAAGGAATCAGAGGAACTATCGACCCAATCGCTAGCACAGCAGCACACAACGATGAGACCAGCTACACCGATTCCGTTAGGCGAAACAGATAGACCAAGGCGAACGGTACGTCGACCAATTAGGTTCGGTGATTTCGAGCTGGACCAAGTTTGTTCTAAAGAAGGGGGATGTTAGAATGTGTAAAAATATCATATAGGGTGGGTGTACCAATTGTCGCCATACATAAGAACAACTATTTTTAAAGAAATAAGTAAAAGCCATGTAGGTGGACTTTATATATCAAGTGAAAGATTTTACTTCCTGCTCCTTAGAACAGCTGTAAAAACCTCAATAAAATTTGTTATAATCCTCAAAATTGAATAATCTATCATATGAACGCATGCACCAGTTGTGGCACTATTCTTAATTTTGGTTCCTTATTTGGCAAATCCCATTGTTTTCTTATGGGACTGGCCAAATTGGGACCACTAGTGCGACAACTGGTGCAAAGGACGTCAAAAATTAAGCAAAATCAATTTTTACAATTATGCTTTGCTTGTTTTGGAGGAAATCAAAGGTGTTATCGTATCATATGAATATGCTTTATCGAACGGGGAAAAATGTACGCTATATCGAGTGACGTTATATCGAAGATTACCGCGCCGTAGCATGTGGTTGGCCAGGTTGGCCCCGCCAAGGTCGCCAGCCTGTTGGGGCACCAAAATCCAGAAATATGCTATGAGAAATAGAACACTTATATTAGTTAAAATCGCAATTCATAACAAAATTACGCAATTCATAAATAAATTATTATGAATCTTCGACTGATTATTCCACCAACAGTGTTTCTTATACGCAGTTACCTTCCCGAGTAATCAAGCGTCGATGGGCGTGTGGTCTACATACCGGCCTCCCGACCCCGACGTCCATGGTTCGAACCCAGTCTGCCGCATTTCACTTTTTTTCAAATAAAAATCATCATTCATAAGGCATTCCCGTAATGCTGGGTAGACACCTTTACGTGGTGTGTTACGGGGTAAGATCTACCACGGTCACATTGCCAGCTACAGGCAAATCCTGACCCAACGAAAACCTTCCCCAATTTCCAATTCTGTAGTACTTATGAAATTTTCGATAAGTCATTAAGTAAATACTACACAAATCCTTCCTTATAATTTCCTAGATGCTTTCCGACCACAAATAGTAATACTCATATCCCTGTAATGTTTTTCTTAGATTGGAATCAAGGATTAAACCCCCTCTTGATTTCTGATAGCAGTCTGGAAAAGCATTTCAAAAATAACATGAGTATAATTAAAGTGACCAATCTTCTAATGTTGTGCTAGTACTTCTTTTATTTTCAGAATTGTCATCACATCTATCACCGAGGAAAGAAGCTTACGTTACCGTTTACTAATGATGAAATCCTTCTTTTCTAATTTATAGTGAACGTAGTTATTCTGAACACGACGACAACCATCACTTGCCGAATGGAGCATTTCATAACTTTTAAATAGCTTCGCTCCCAACGAAAAATTCATTAATATTATATTTCATTACTATTTATACTAACAGGAAGCGTTTGGTACGGGAGGTCCACGCTTTCTTCCTTTCCCCTCGATTTCATGGTATGGATCGACTTGAAGGTTTACAAATTCTGAAGTCGCTCAGTATCTAGAAATCATCTCTGCGGTACATACTGCGTAGTTGGCCTGGCCGTATGAAAAGAAAAATGACGGAATTTAGAAACCGTCATTTTCCAGGATGCTTTCAAGTATTGGCTGCGCAAGTATGAGATTAGATTAGATTAGATAAAAATCATCATTCATAAGGCAACATATTCAAATTCATACCGATGCCTTGTGGCAAATTTTCATAAGGTGTTTGATTGAAAATCATACATCCATTTTCCTCAGTGTACATAATGCTTTACAGCAGTAAGGACAAATTAAACTAAAAATCGTTTCAAAAGATTTAGCTCTTTCCAGTGGATTTTTTCAAAATCTACATCTATAGGGAAGACCGGGGCTGGTTGGTCGAAGTGGCAGGCTGACCGAGTGACATTTTAAGGCGCATTTAAGGCTTATTATAATGTTTTGGGTGGGGTATTAGATCGAATGTAATTTCAGGTATTTTATTGTTTCCGTTTACTCACGTTCACGTTTTTTGCTATTTTGGTTCGAGTGAGTAAATTTTTTGCCGACTTTTGTGTGGTCTGTTTGGCCGAGTTGAAAACTTAGTAAATACCAATCGGCACTATTTTTTACCGATTCCTCATTAAAAGCAGCATTGAACAAAAAAATGCTCGAGGAAATTATAGTAATGTAAATTTGGTTTACTAAAAATGTTTTAAAAAGACTAAAAATTACAGAGTTAGAATTTTTTTACGTGCCTAAAAATTACAAAACTATACACTACACACTACATTTTTCCAATTCTAAACATTGCCACCACTAATTGATTTGATGTGTTTCACTTGTTTTAACAAACTCTGCCAACTTACCCCAGCCCTGGGGTTGATTGACGGAATTTTTCGTCGCATTTGATTTGTTATAACTTTTTACTCAATTTGTGTTCATCGATGAAAATCCCTCCCCTCGGATATGTGATCTTGCCGCGATGGGTGGGCTTACGCTATTAGCACTGATATGGCAACCAAAGACATATCCTGTCGTGGTGGTATCACATGTTGACTATTTTTGTTTGGGGCCGCGTCACATATCTGGCATTGGCGCACTGATTTACCGCATGTGCATGTGATCCAACAAACGTCGTCTCTTGGAGCAGTCAGACAGAGGCCTGTTTCATCAGTAATAATGATGTGAGTTCTCTTCTTTTCGGCAATACTTTTCTGATGCTTTCCCTGTGACGCTGAGTCGTAGCCACGCTTACATTTAGCTAGCTATGAATTTATTGAAAAACAAAGTATTAAATGATTAATTATTTTAGAGCGTCTTAGGGGAAATGCTACAAGGTTAAAAGACTATTATTCTTCCATTTACTTCCACTATTCACTTTTTATGTATCAACAAACAAATACGTATTTCGTTTCCTACTTGGAAACTTCTTCAGTGTTTGTTATCGACACTGCTTAAGAATATTGACGAAACAATGACTTAGGTAAACAAAGTGATTTGACGAACGCATAACCTACACCCAGAACAAACAAAGGTAATTAATTTTCAATCTGCATAAATAAAAGTAATGAAATAGAACACTAGTACGCAATTATTTTTTATATTTTCAATGTGGTCACAAAAAGCTAACAATTTAAATGACTCATAATTGGACTATATGACTTTTCAAACCACATCAGCTGCTTCCAAGACAAAAGAAGAAGACATTACTTTTAAAAACTAGAAAACGTTGTACTAGAATTTTTGAAATTATCATTTTGATCATTGACTAGTTTGCATTCAATTACATTTTGCATTAGTGTCGAGTCGACTCCAAATCCGAACCTCACTTCACCCCATCCTTATCCTACCCCATGGCGTTCAAGTGGTCTGCAAGGACTTTGGATTGACTTGCGCTCTCATTGCCCCACCAAACGCTGCAAAATGAAAATGAAAATGAAATTTGTGTTCATCGATGAAAATATGTCACAAATGTGCTCAAGACTTGTATATTTATGACAGTGAAAACCGTTTTTTGAAAAGTCGAACCAGATTTAGAACAGACATTATGGAAGCAAAACTCGGCCAACCAGCCCCGGTCTCCCTTAATCAGCCTGTTGTTAAGCCCTAATACTCTAAAGATTGATTCCGAGAAGTAGTAATATGGATTTTATGTAGATTTGAGATCATTTTCCTGTTTTATTTAGAGATCCTTCCTGTGGACCGATTCCAACTAGAAAAATTAAAACGATGATGCGTATTCCAAGTGTTGGTACTCATCTAAGATTTTTTTTCTGGCTATTAAATTGGAGAAGATGAATATCTATCTAGTCCATTGTTGGATTTCTTGATCCTTCTGCTTCTGATGGCAATTCCAACCATCGACTAATCCACTTCAGAGTTGGATTTAATTCACCCAACTATATCCTTAGCCTCTTACCCAGAAACTCCTATCCCTACCTCCCCGTGGTGCTGGCCGGGATACGAGCAACCTTAGGGAAGATCGGGTAACCAAACCCGGTGGGAACTATGGTCGTATGCTGACAGGGAAGGGGGAGTTTGCTCCTCTCCGGAGGTGCAAATCTTATTGAGCGTCTGTTCTCCATGTCAGGATCGGCTCACAACAGCGTCTGTTCTCCATGTCATCGTCCGAGTGCCAGCGAGGGACTCTAAGTGAAACTGAATGTGCAGGTTGAGGATCAAAGGCCGGTTCTTCAACTTCAGCATAATCAACGTCCATAGCCCACACTCTGGAAGCACTGATGATGATAAGGACGCATTCTACGCGCAGCTGGAACGTGACTACGACAGCTGCCCAAGCCACGACGTCAAAATCATCATAGAGGATTTGAACGCTCAGGTTGGCCAAGAGGAGGAGTTTAGACCGACTATTGGGAAGTTCAGCGCTCACCGGCTGACGAACGAAAACGGCCTACGACTAATTGATTTCGCCGCCTCCAAGAACATGGCCATTCGCAGCACCTACTTCCAACACAGCCTCCCGTATCGGTACACCTGGAGATCACCACTGCAGACAGAATCACAAATCTACCACGTTCTGATTGATGGACGGCACTTCTCCGACATTATCGACGTCAGGACATATCGTGGCGCTAACATCGACTCTGACCACTATCAGGTGATGGTTAAACTGCGCCCAAAACTATCCGTCATCAACAATGTTCGGTACCGACGACCGCCGCGGTACGACCTAGAGCGACTGCAGCAACCTGATGTCGCCACTGCATACGCGCAGCATCTCGAGGCAGCGTTGCCGGAAGAGGGTGAGCTCGATGGGGCCCCTCTTGAGGACTACTGGAATACAGTCAAAGCAGCCATTAACGACGCAGCAGAGAACAACGTCGGGTATATGGATCGAAGTCGACGGAGCGATTGGTTCGATGAAGAGTGCAGACAGATTCTGGAGGAGAAGGACGCAGCGCGAGCGGTCGCGCTGCAGCAAGGTACCCGGCAGAACGTGGAACGTTATAGACGGAAGCGGAGACAGCAGGCTCGCCTTTTTCAGGAGAAGAAATGCCGCCTGGAAGAAGCGGAGTGTGAGGAGATGGAACAGCTGTGCCGTTCTCAAGAAACCTGCAAGTTCTATTTCTAGTTCAATTCTACACGCAAGTGGGAAGTTATCAAGCCGGCTTCGTTGACGGCCGCTCGACAACGGACCAGATCTTTACTGTACGGCAAATCCTTCAAAAATGCCGTGAATACCAGGTCCCAACGCATCATCTGTTCGTTGATTTCAAGGCGGCATACGACAGTATAGACCGCGTAGAGCTATGGAAAATTATGGACGAGAACAGCTTCCCTGTGAAGCTTACCAGACTGATCAAAGCAACGGTGGATGGTGTGCAAAACTGTGTGAAGATTTCGGGCGAACACTCCAGTTCGTAGATAAAATTTCCTTACATTCTTATTTGGCAACAAATCTTCTTTTTCTTCTTATAAGCATTACATCCCCCACTGGGACATTGTCGCCTAGTTGCTTAGTGTTCATTCAGCTGCCACAGTTATTAACTGCGAGGTTTCTAAGCCAAGTTACCATTTTTGCATTCGTATATCATGAGGCTAACACGATGATACTTTTATGCCCAGGGAAGTCGAGACAATTTCCAAACCGAAGATTGGCTAGACCGGCACCGGGAATCTAACCCAGCCGCCCTCAGCATGATCTTGCTTGATAGCTGCGCATCTTTCCGCTAGGCTAAGGAGGGCCCCTAGCCGCTAGGCAACACATAATTTCTACAAATATCTATTGCACTTCGTTACTTTATTGCGTTGCGTTGCGTTGTAGCGGAGTATTTCGTAGATTGCATACTGATAGTTGTCATGTATATTCTTTACCTTTCTTACTCCAATTGCTTATGGATTTCCATTTGGGATTCAATGGAAATCCAATTGGGGGTCCAAAATGATAAAACATGAAAGCTATCATTGCCGGCCACGCCCATCTTCTCCGTTACTAGGAAAGGGAAGGAAATGATGATATGACATCTACTTAACGAGAGGCCAGCGACTCACCGACGCCCTCATAGATGTCAAGGAATTGGATGGTGGGTAGGGTATGTGGTTTAGGAGTATCATTATAAGCAAATGATAGAAAATTTTCTAAGAAATTTATGTCACTCCATTATCCTTGCCGATGATTTTCCTCGGATGGGGCGAAGGTATTAGCCTTGCCCTGGCTAATAGCCTAGGTTTAAGCGCCTTTGCTCGCTCTCTGAAACGAAAAAAGAGCAAAAAGAAATTAAATTCCCCTTCCCCCCTGATATGATAATGATTTTGATCAACAAATGAATTCTAAGTGGATGAATAAATGATGAAACGGCTGCAAACAAGCCTCTATTGTCGTAGCAGAAGCAAACCCGCCTCAATACGACAGGCAGCAGCACATGTTTGTGATTCAAACTATGATTGGCTATACTATTCGTTGGTTCAAATATTAAAAAGTTTATGAATATCCAAGCATGTTTAAAGTTATATTGTCATTATTGCAGATTTGGTTAAAATCATCATTGGACCAAACGCAACTTGCATATTTATTCAAGGGTGAGTCAGCCAGGGGCTAAAAGCCTCTTAAATAAAGACAATAGTAATAATAACTTGTACATTATTGCGCCTGGCACATTCTCACCCTCCTTGTAGAGTGCGTTGCACGTGGCTACGAACCACTTTATGAAGTATTAATAATAATAAAATTCGACAAAGTAATAACAGAGTATCGTAATATAATAAGCAGGTAGCCTTCTATTTAAAAGTCAGTTGGTAAGATGTGAATTTTAATAATATTTCGATAGGTTAAAAGTGTACCTCAAGATTCGTAACAGTTTCTGAAATATTTAGAGTGGAAACACTTTTCATTTTTGCCTCAATCTTACTCCCAAGGCCCAATGTCACCCGAACGACGGTACACTAGAATAGAACTGAGAATCAGTATATTTTTATGCCACATAGATTTAAGTTTCGGAGTCGCGGATTTGATTGACGGCAGAAAAGGCTTGATTCAATATTTATAGGCGAAAATTATGCCCCTAACAAACCTAACATTACACTTTGTTTTGTATATAAAATCTATTGAAAGGAAGACTTACCTTTTTTATCTCGAATAATTTGAAACACCTTACCAAATTAAAAATAAGTCCACACCATTAGTTACTTCCTTCGCTATTTTATGTTAATGTTCATTTAGACCCAGAGACGACAGTTGAGAAATCTCATTTGTGGTAGGTACAGTTTGATGACTTGTTTGACTTTTTGATGGATGATTACAAATGATCCATGCAGCCATCCACTTATTGCTCCATCCAAACACTTCAGAAGGTTCACAACAGCTAAACTTCAATAGCAGAAACATATTCAGCTCGTCGCATTCAAAGACCACCACTTTCATTTGACGTGCACAATGTTTTGATTATAAAACAACAAAATAAAAAAATAGAATTACCTCAGCTCAGATTTGAATAACATACCTTTGCTTGAAAGTCCTTCGTCTTACCATGACTCCATCTCACACTTCGAAATACCTCTTGAAATAAGCAGAACAGATGTCATCTATTTTTAGAACAACACCGATATCGCTCCACTTTTAAATCAATAGCATTGAACCTGTGAATTCAATAGCATAGCACTTTCAATTCTAGTGGAGACATTATTGGTGCTGATCGAAGTGCTAATCATTTCAACATCCAGTGAGTAGCACTTGGATCAACAGTGTTGATGTTATGGAATTGTCTGCATTCAACACACTTGTGAAAGGTGTGACACCACTTCAAAATCAAAGGAATATCATTTTCAATAATAGTGATTTTAAAGTTGATCATTCAATAGATGGAACAGTTAAATTGAGCGTGTTGATTTTTTACCGTGTATAAATGGTTCCATTCTCCTTTCCAACTTCACTTCCTCTTCCTTTCCCCTTTTCACTTCCTTTTCCGTCAGGTAAATGATGAGAAAGGCCAGTGAAGGCGATGGCACAAATCTCCCATATTGAGGGGAACGTGCCTCCTGAGCCGACGTTCTGATACCTGATACCTGAGGTTCACAACAGCTAAACTTCAATAGCAGAAACATATTCAGAATAAATACCAGCCGAAGGAAAAATTGCTGATCTATTGCACTTCGTTACTTTATTATTTAGAAAAAAAAACAGACCTTAGTAGCCTAAGAATTAAAAAAAAAATCTGGTTTTAGAAGTCTTTTAAGGACAAGCCTCTCGGAATCCAAAACTAAATGCACTTTCGTTTTCAAGGGCACCCTATGCAAAACATCAGCCACGCACAACTGTCATTTTTATTATTCCACGCACTTAAGCTGGAATAGCAAAAATGACAGTTGTGCATCGCTTTGCGCCGGGGATTAAGACAATGTGATGGACTTTCGTTCAACATTGCGCTAGAAGGTGTCATGCGGAGAGCCGGGTGTAACAGCCGGGGTTACGATTTTCAACAGATCCAGTCAATTTATTTGTTTCGCGGATGACATGGACATTGTCGGCCGATCATTTGCAAAGGTGGCAGAACTGTACACCCGCCTGAAACGTGAAGCAACAATAGTTGGGCTGGTGGTGAATGCGTCAAAGACAAAGTACATGCTTGTGGGCGGAACCGAGCGCGACAGGGCCCGTCTGGGACGCAGTGTTACGATAGACGGGGATACCTTCGAGGTGGTCGAGGAATTCGTCTATCTCGGATCCCTGCGAACGGCTGATAACAATGTCAGTCGTGAAATACGAAGGCGCATCATCTGTGGAAGTCGGGCCTACTACGGGCTCTAGAAGAAACTGCGGTCAAAAAAGATTCGCCACCGCACCAAATGTGTCATGTATAAGACGTTAATAAGACCGGTAGTCCTCTACGGACATGAAACATGGACAATGCTCGAGGAGGACTTGCAAGCACTCGGAGTATTCGAGAGACGGGTGCTTAGGACCATCTTTGGCGGTGTGCAAGAAGACGGTGTGTGGCGGCGAAAAATGAACCATGAGCTCGCCCAGCTCTACGGCGAACCCAGTATTCAGAAGATAGCTAAAGCCGGAAGGATACGATGGGCAGGGCATGTTGCAAAAATGCCGAACAGCAACCCTGTAAAGATGGTGTTCGCTTCTGATTCGGCAGGGACGAGACGACGTGGAGCGCAGCGAGCGAAATGGGCAGACCAGGTGCAAAACGACTTGGCGAGCGTGGGGCGTATTCGAGGATGGAGAGATGCGGTCTCGAACCGTGTATTGTGGCGTCAAATTGTTGATTCAGTGTTATCTGTTTAGATGTAGACTAAATAAATGAATGAATATCCAGATGTGCCTTCACCAGAGCTGGATTATTATCGTTGAATTAGGTCCAATGACAGTTTCGGCCACCAATTGATCCGATTACGTTCAATAGCCATTTCGATCATCTACCAACTCACCCCAGAGTTGGATTTTGTTAATTTAATTAAGTTCAGTTGTTCCTTCAAACCAACGATCAAGCGACATCAGGTTTAGATTGTTCATAACTTTTGACTAGGTCCGACAGCGAATTCAAAAATCGATCAACCCACTTTAGAGCTAGGTTACACTGAGTCTCCAAAGCTTCGACAGACCCTCTAAAGAGAGGGATTTTTCTTGATCCGAAAAGATCGACCATCGACTGATCTACAGACTTGGGTTTCATTGACCCAAAAAATCATTTTTTTTTTCAAATTAGGAAGACTTTATTTAACCTACCAGATATTCGATAAAAACTCAAGTTTATTCAAATTTTTGAGGAGCAAGTTTATTTAGCTAGCCTTACTGTCCAATCATGCTTGATCATAGGTAGTACAGAAATTATAAAAGATTTTTTTTTTGAGTATGTCACGGAAAAATTGGCGATTTTGAACCCACTCCTCACCATGCGTATGGTCACTATTGTCTGAAATTATGTAAATTATGGCCACTATTATACGTTATGTATGTTATAGACGACCTAAAAACTTTCAGCAATTTTTGGAGTTTTCTGTTCAGCGCTATAAAAGTTCTCAAATTTTGCAAATAGGTCAAAATGATAACAAAACTTTAAAAATATCTCAGGCTATTCTCTGCAATCGAAAAAGACTTGCAGGGATCAGGTTCCTGTACATCGCTGAACATTTACACATGACTTTTATTTGTACTTTTTGGAACCACTTAACCCTTTAATCTTGTAAGATTCAAATTGATCTCGAAATTTGAATTCCTTTTGTAAAAAAGGGGCGCTCAATAAAGGTTTCGCCAAGGGCGCTGGAAGACCACGCTACGGCTCTGCCTGTAATGATATCTGTATGTGCAACTTGTGAATCAAAGATTAGTAAATACATAAATAGATTAAAAATATTTTTTTTTATTTGCAGTCTACAACGGGAACATTTGTGAACGATCAGAAATTCTGCAAAGAACATCCGGGCTCGAGAGTTCTGTGTGAAGGTGACTTGATTGGAATAGGCACACCATGCTTCCAGGATGAATCGTTCTACCGCGAAAACAGCCATGTGCTGCTCTTCCAGGTCTGCAAGGATCGTAATCGGATCGTTCGAGAGGGCGAGGTAGAGGTGATATTGTGCAGTGACGATGAACCGGAAGATATCAAAGTGTTCGATTTGGAAATCCCCCCTGAACAGAACCAGACTCCAGCACCAGTTTCAGCCCCAGAAATGGTTGCGGAGTGTAGGGATGAGCGACTGTTCCGTATCGTGGATCGAATCGATTTATCATCAGATGATGATGAAGGTCTACATGTGTTGGAATCGTGTGATAGGCGGATACGCATTGAAGAAAGTGTTGCAAAATCAACAGAAATAGCTATCAATGAGTTGGAACAACAAAAACATATAAAGGAAGAACAGGCTAATAAAGAAAACCGACACTACGAGAAGAGTGGCATCGACGAGCTCTTAAATAAGCAAATTCAGAAAGCTAGCAAACCAAAGGAGGACGATAAGATACAAACGGAAAAAACATCTAAAACAAAGGATAATGGACGAAAACGATCCTACGAAGCAGAATCAAGTTCCAGTCGGAGACATGTAAATAACGGCAAAGATAGGGAAAAACGTAAATGTAGTGAATCCAGTTCAAATTTGAACAATCATGCATCTGATAAAGATGAAAATCACGAACGTCGAGATGTTCAAAATGTTGAGAGTGAACAAAAAAACAATGGAGCAGATGTTAAAGCAAAGCATAAAAAAGCTGAGACTGTGACAGATCAAATAGATGAACTATTTCAAGATTCGTATTCGTGTCAAAGCCCGGAGGGTTCTGAGGCTCAGAGTAATATACCATTAATATCACTAGACGACAGCGATGAGGCTGAAGATGAAGTTGATTTCAGCGAGCACGGTCTTACTCAGTCCTACTATCGGCGCGTCAAAAAGGAAGCCCTCGAGGTTGAATCACAAGAAGAGGAAGCAGAACAGGAACCTCTCATTGTCCCGCAAATTAAAGTTGAAAACGTTTCACCAAAAGCAACACCAATTATTTCAGATGATGCTCCAATCTATATTACAGACGATGATGAGGACGAAAATTATTTGGAAGACTCTAAAAGATGGTTTCAACGCTTGTCGCAAAAAAGTTCTCCTCTCAGAAACAAACAAAGTTCTGGTGATGAAGTGTCTCCGATTATAAGGGTTTTACCAAGTGAAAAACCTATCGAGCTTGACGAATATGGCTCCAGAGATCTGGATATTCCGGACGAAATTTTGGATATATTAAAAGAACCAGAACCGAAAGTATCCAAACCTGAAGTGTGTATGCCCGGTATTGAAAAACTTTCCTCGGAAGATACGAATGAAGAAAAGAATACTGGAATCGAGGATGCAGATAACTTTCTGGACAACTTCTTACAGGAACTTGACAAAACGGACAAAGATAGTTCGATTGTCGTGCCAAATTCACACACTTCGCCTGCCAAAACACCTTCAGAGGTACCTCGTACGCCAATTAAGGAAAAGAACTCCAATAGTGCAAGCAATGCGTGGATTAGCAAAAAAGTTCCATTTATTGAACCGCATCACATAGTGAAGCGAAGAATGAGCGTCAGCGCAGCATCGCTGAATAAAAAACCGCCAAAGATTCCAAAACACTCCTTAGCTAAAAAACCAGAAGTCACAAAAGAAGCTCGTAAGCAAAAACTGAAAGAAATATCCACGAAGAAAAGTCTAGGAAATGAGGGTGATTCCAAAAATTCCAAAACTCTAACCAAACCTAAAGTAAAATTTACGCCATGTAATCGAGGAGCTTTTCTCACAGAGCAAATACCAGGCCCAAGTAAATCATTAAATCGTACCGATGATGCTGGCAGAGAAGACGTCGATGATTTTATCTGTACTCAATCGACTACACTTAAAAACGTTCCTCCGATAGATGATTTAATCGACATTCACATTACAAAAGCACCGAAGCTCACTTTTAACAGTGTCGCAAAGGTCAGCCGGGTTGCTCAAAATGCACCTGCGTATAAAATACCAAAGCGTCAACCGGGAATCGTGCAGAAACCAGCCTGTGAATCGATTTCATCCATCCTGGAAAACATCCCGACTCCCGCAGCATCTAATTCTGTTTCACAGCCAAAACCAAATATTCTAAACTTTAAACAACCAGTGAAATATAAGCCGACTTCCAGCAACAACCCCCCTACCACACCAATATCGCGATCTTCTCCACATATGAGGTCGATTCTCAAATCGCCTGGAGCCACGATCAGCAAATCTTCCTCATCAAAAAAAGTGAAGTGGAGCGCAAATCTAGTCGAAACGCGGACCTTTGAAATAGAAGACGGCAATTACATGACAGTACCAACCAAGCTGTACAAGGACAATACCGATTTCTTCCGGGATATGTCGCAGGAAAGTTGCCAGAACGAAATAATTCAGGACATCACCAGCTGGAATGCGGAATGGTTCGACAATCCGTCGGAGGCGGCCATCTGTGGGAATCAAGCGCTACTGCCGATGGTGGAAGAGTATGCTGACTTTGAGGACTACAAGCGGATCGTGTTGCCAATACTGAAGACTGAGCTGTTTTACGACATACTGGGCCAATATGTGGAGGTGAAGAAGCGCGCTCAAGAACCCATCCAGATGAAAGTCAACCAAACACGGGCGCAGGGGCGTACGTTCGTGATGACCTGCAGCGGTAAGTTTTTCTTGGCTTTTTTTTTGGTATCTGTGGTTAGATTTTATATTCTGCAGAGGTGTTGGGTAAAATGCCATTTGACGTAATGATCACACTAAAAAGTGAACCATCTGAATATATTATTCCATCTTTAGCATTTATTTGCCCAGAGTGAGGCAAAGAGTGTATGATTTCTTCTTTAAAAGTACGCATTTGCTCAGAATAAGACAAAAAAGTAGATGCCACCTTCTTCATAAGTATGCATTTGCTCAGAATAAGTTATTCCTTTTGAAAGCGTACGTACGCTCGGAGTAGGGTAAATAATCAGATGATTCCATTTTTTAAAGCGCCCAATTCATCCTTAACTTTAGACATCTTATTATTTAAATTCGTTTATTTGAAGGCTCACTTTCCGAGTTCAGCTTTACAGAGCCACCATCTTATTGATTACCTTTACAATAATACATAAGCTGGTTCTCCTCTTAATCATCAAACTATTTACAGCTTTTTTTATTTATCACATTTTATTCGAACGTCGTCGTCGACGCCATTTACGTTAAGCATTTTTCTGGGTTTTTTCATACGTAATATTTTTGGCACTCTCGCATACTACAGGGATATGTTTCATTTCTTACTACGTAGTAAAAGTACCTAGATAAGTACCTAGATAAATTATTATACCTACGCATAGTATAAATAGTGTAAGCTGCGATCATTTTCTTCAAGTCGAGTCAAGTACGAGACACTGAAGACGGCCTTACTGTTGAGGTCGAAATACGTATCTGTCAAGATACAATTAAGTGGTGGAATTCAATGGGATTGTACAAACTCGTCTTATAACAAGTGAAGACATTCCACTTAAAAGCTCAAAATTATTTTCTTAACCTGCATACTTAGTTTTTCAAAAATTGTCAAGTGTTACATTTGATGAGGGCGTATTTTTTTTCTTTGATTTTTTAAAAATCGATGTAACTCTAAAATGACAAGACCTACAAAAAAGTGTTGTATGGCGGACTGTCGTGAAATTCGGAAAAATATCCAAAAATAAAAAAAACCGATTTCTACACTGAAAAAAAAAATAGTTTTAAAGCTAAAATCGATATTACAAAAAAAAAACTCATCTCAGAAATCGATGAAATTTTTTTTGCAGATAGGTATTTCAATTATCTAACATTTCTGGGAATAATGTTCATGTAACACATTTAAGCTAAAAAAGTTTTTCTAACAAATACTTTTTCCATGTCCATATTGAGTGAAAATTTATCAGCGTGTTTTATGCATATAGCGCCAAATATAGGTTTAGCAGCCTATCATCAACCAACGACATATTTGGGCGTATAAAAATTGGTTTAGGAGGCAAATTTAGCATAATCTGACATTAATGTGGACCAACATTTTAAAAGGACGTATTTCTTACATCAATGTTACACACAAATGACCAGGGATTACAAAATTGTGATGTTTGATGGACTATTGTAAATTTGTCCGAACTGTAAAATCTGAAACATAAAAGAGCGTTTCGTTCACCGAGAAAATAAATCAATGAATGTAGAAGCTCTAAACAACCTTTGACTGACGTTTTGTAGAGCTCCACAATTGTCAATCTTGGGTGATGTTCCTCCAGTTTTCATTAACGTTTAGGGTTTAGGGTTTAGTCCGATTCCACCGCGTGCAGCAGCTAGCGTGTTCGTGGCCTTCAGCGAAGTCACTGGCCTCTATCCGGATCTCTGGTGAATATTGTTTTTGCTATTCTTTCTTCCGTAGCACTTTTCGCTCGAAAACGTCAAAAGCTTTCCTGTCCGCCTCTTTTTACATCCTTACGAATCAGAGCAAATTTCGTTTCCAATATTCGAGGAAGCCCCTCAATACGTCTTTTCACTTCACATGAAACGTTATTGTCACATGCCACATGTCATGTAAAGATGTACTCCGTCTTGGTAGAGTCGATAATTTAGCCTATCTTCACCGGCTCCCTCTTGATTAGGGTAAAAGCCTCCACTACTGCCCTGCAATCGAATGTAGTCAATGTCGTCCGCAAAGATCAGGAGCATATGCGACCATGTGATGATAATGCCATTCTTCTGCACACCAGATCTCCTAATCACCCCCTCGAGTGCAATATCTATATACATAAAAATGAATTTCTGTCTGTCTGAACCTTATAGACTCCGAAACTACTGAACCGATCGGCGTGAAAATTTGTATGCAGAGGTTTTTGGGGAAGGGAAGGTTCTTAAGATGGTTCGAGACCCCTCCCTGCTTTGGAAAGGGGGCTCCCATACAAATGAAACAGAAATTTCTGCATAACTCGAGATCTAAGCAGAGAATAAATTAATTTTAGGCGAAACGAAGTTCGTTGGGTCTGCTAGTTTACAATAAATTTGAAAGCGCATCACTCTGCTTCAATCTCTCCACGCGTTTGATACGACGTCTGCAACCCGAATACTTTACTTCGAGTCATCAAGCGTTGCACGTATCATAGTAATCGGCTTCGCCTGAAACGTACGCTGCTTTGAAATCAATAGACAGATGGTGAGTCTGCAAGTTGTACTCCCGAAATTCATAAAGGATCATCTTCAGGCTAAACATCTCATCCGTCGTTGATCGGACTCCACGGCCAGACAGGTAGATTTTGGAACTGAAACGAAGAAACTGATAAGACTAGCCAGTTTCTTTATCTACTGAGGGGGCATATCTAGTTACAGATTTTTTTTTCACACAGATTATCAGTGGATTCAGAATGCAAGTCAATGTAGAGAAGGGGGACGAAATGATGATGCAATCACTCGCCCACTGCAAGCCGAATATACCTCTGCACTTGCCACGAGTTCGTACGGAATTTATTGGAGTTTTTGGGTCAAGGTTCGAGAGGCAGAGGTCCGTCTTGGTTAACGAGCTGCCAATGTTATAGATAGAAAGCAACTGATGGAATTTCTAATTGGATGTAGGAAACAAGCTCTTTAGTTCATTTCCAATTCTAGCAGATACTGTTAGAATAGTCAAGTTGAAGGTATAGGAATAGAAATAGAAATGGTATGGAAGTCCACTTCTAGTTCTAGCGATTGCTAGAGATAAATATAAAGAAAGATACAAAGTAGGAGAATGGAACGGACCTTGGATTGAACCCACGACCTCCTGCGTATGAGGCAGAAGCAGTAGCTTTGTGACTACCAAGCCCGCTCTCTTCTCCTTCTCTTTTTACTTTGTTACAAAAAAATTGTTCACGATTACGCAACTGTTGAAAACAAAATGTAAGAAATGACGATTGCTTCGGGAATTCCGGTATTTCAGAAGGACTTCTTGGTGGCCACTCGGGATCAATGAATGATATTCGCAATCTCGCGCTTAGAATCATAAGGGCGTACTGTTTTAATCGATTTATCTTCGACGAGTTCATGGTTGTAATGAAGGTTATTGCATCTTCTACCTGAAGTAAACATAAAATCTATGAACAAAAATCGATCAATACAGTTACGCCCCTATGATTCTAAGAGCGAGCAAAGACTTTGCTTCTATACTGCTATTACAAACGATTTTCGAAAGTTTCTAGAACGAACTGCAATACTTGACCACTGCTCTGGATGTCCCTGCACTTCTGGAGCACCATTTGGGGACCACCAGGTAGCCCTTGCATTAATTTTGCTCCCACAACAAATGACGAATATCAAGAATTAACCACTGCTCCGGATGATTCGGAGCTTTCCAAGGATAAGTGTCCACCTGGAATCAATTGATGGCCCTGGACATTACTTTACAACGGATTGTTTATAGAAAGGCGCAAATTTCTAGAACAAACTTTCGTAGTATCAGATAGAGGCCACCTAGAATCGAAGAGTAGTTCATGTATTGGTTTTGATGTGACAATGTTAAAACAAACGGTTTATGAAAAGTCACATCTGTCTAGAAGAATTTCTGGAATCGATCATATCTCCGAGTGTCCGGAATCTTATGGTGGGCGGGTCTCCTGCTGGTCACCCGGCGTCAATGAGTGGTCCTTGCATTGATTTTGCACTCACATTGCTAGATAAATTGATTTAAAACAAAATGCGGCTCTGAAAATGTTTATGAACATTCCTGACTCCTCAGGGAACCTATTCCGGAATTGGCAATCCGGGGTGAACTTGTTTGATGAACCCAAATAGATAAGAAATAAACGCTTGAGACAATTTCAAGAAGTTTGACACCCATATTGTTGGGGTTCCAATGAGAAATGTTCCAATGTGACATACGCAAGTGTTAATTTCATGAAGTTGGATACCCATTAGAGTGGGGCGCAGTTGTATGGAAAAACGCAAACTTCGTCCGATCAAGTGAGATCAAGGTTTTTCTGAATCGTTTTGGGACCCTAATCAACTGTGCAAAATATGAGCTCGATTGGTTGCCACCTCGCATGCCGCATCGCGTTTTAAATTTACATGTAGATTAGTATGGGAAAACGTACTTTTTTACATTTTTGCTCTTAGCGGCTTCAATTTATCATCAATCACGTGACTCAATACGTTAGAATATAGTCTGTAAGATGCCGAAAGACTTTGCCGGAGACGGTACGTAGCTGGAAGGTCTACAAAAAATGTTATTACGTTTCGAAAATTGATTGTTCAAACCATATGCAAGAAATCAATGTTTCTGCCAGCACTACCGGAGAACTTATGGTTATCGAAGGGCAAAACTCATCTTCCTTCTTGTCGGATTTTTTTCTTAGTAAAATAATTCCGGATAACTCCCATTAGCTCAATCGCCCTATAAGATCAATTATTTTGAAATAACACTCAGTGCAATTATCGGTCTACGTAGTATGGCAGTGCTGGCAGAATAAACGATTTTTTGCATATGGTTTGATCACTCAATGTTCGAAGCGATATAACTTTTTTTGTGGACGTTTCAGCAACGTGCCTTCTTCAGCAAAGTTTTTCGGCATCCTTTGGGTTATACTTTAACGCAATGTGCCACTTGGTTTACGCTGAACTGAAACCTCCAGTAGTAGAAATGCGAAAATATACGTTCTCCCATACTAATTTCCATACAAACTTCAAACGAGATGCGGAAAGCGAGGAAGCAACCAATCGGGCCCAAATTCTGCACAGTTGTTTAGGACCCAGAATGGCTTCGAAAAACATTGATTTGAAAAAAAATTACCATGGCGCCCCACTCTAATACCCATATTGTTGATGATCCATTGAACAATGTTCATGGCCACCTATGACCCCTCGAGGAACCTGTTCTGGAATGGCCAATCGAAAGTGTGCACTTCTGATGGACTCAAATCGATAAAAATCAATCTAGTGATGAAGTTTCAAGAAGTTTGATACCCATATAGCTGATTAGCTACCGAAATCCACGAGCAGTATCATTTATGCAGGACATGTTCCTGGAAATCCGAAATTGACCGGATCGGTTCATCCCGATAACATCTTTATAGAAGAGAAAATTATGAATCGAATAAGCCCAAAATTGTTGAAATCGGTTGTAAATTTCCAGAGATAAAAGCATTTTAGTTTTGTGGGTACCCGGGTACCCTGCCGGCCTGTTAAGGGTGTTTTTTTGCCGGCCACACAACGGTTAAATATCACTTTAGTTTCGTTTCGGCAACATTGCCCGTCAGAGCAAATATTTGTTTTTTTTTGACTCAATTGTTTTCAAGTTACTTCGATACAAAAAGTCAAAGAAAATAGAAACCCTTTTCAAATGTTGGTCCACAGTTATGTTAGATTATGCTAAATTGCTTCCTAAACAAATTTTTGTACGTTCAAAATGTGTTGTTGGTTGATGATAGGCTGCTGAACCTATATTTGGGGCGGTAGGCATAAAACACGCTGATAAATTTTCACTCAACATGGACATGGAAAAAGATTTTTTTTTTAGAAAAACTTGTTTTCCTTAAATATGTCACAGGAACATTATTCCCAGAAAAGTCATCGATTTCTGAGATGTGGTTTTTTTTGTAATATCGATTTTAATTTTTAAAACTATTTTTTTTCCAGTGTAGAAATCGTTTTTTTTAATTTTTGGATAGTTTTCCAAAAAACTTCAGGGAATTTCACGACAGTCCGCCATACAACACTTTTTTATAGGTCTTGTCATTTTAGAGTTACATCGATTTTTAAAAAATCAATGAAAACAAATTAGGCCCTCACAAAACGTTACTCTTGACAAATTTTTGAAAAACTAAGTATGAGTGGCTTAGAAATACCATATCTTTATGCCCACCAAGTTTTATTCGATTCTGAGATGGTGCTGCCAGCCCCATAGAAGGGTTGGCGCGAAATTCGTCAGTTGTATTTTATGGAAAAATGACCCGATCGGCTATTGCGTTCCAGTGTTATTGAAAAATCATTGTTTTTTTTTTGCCAGGTTACCGATTTGTATTTTATTTTCAAAACTGATTTTTTTAAATACATATTATATACAATATGACTGGACAGCTACAGCATTATATTGTCTTCATTCTTTATAACACACGTAGGATTAGGAAGGATTAGAATAAGTACAAAAATAATTTCCATTGACATAACACAACGAATATATTCTGATAAAATTCATAGTCGCGTAAGCACTAACGACATCTGCGTTTTTTACGTCGACTTGAGCAAATCACGAAACAGGTGGCGGTAGTGAAGAAGCGTCAACTCGAAGCAAAATCGATTGACCTCACCTCTGTGCAATTTACACCTAACTTATGTTCATTATTTTCAGTGGAGAGCAACAAGAAGCAATCCATCAACAACAAAGACTACGTATTGATAATGTGCAGGGACCGAGACAGCGGTAATACAATACGTTTTCCAGCTGTCGTTACTGCGCGCCGTCAGCAGGTTCAGTATTCAGGAGAAAATGGTCTAAAATTCTTCCACTGTACCATCGAAACCGCTAAAAGCCCTATTACACAGCGGATAAAAGATGGCCACGGCGAAGGTTATCGGATTCTTTCGCTCACGCAAATTAATCTCCACATGAGACAGTTCCACGTGCTGTTCAATCTGAAAAGTTCTCCTCTTTTGGAAAATATACTCTCCCCAAAGAGCAACTTTTACGCCTGCAATAATGATATAGACCGGCGCGCATACAAGGGAAAGGTAAGTAACGGCTGGCAGCGGCGGTTTCCTCGCGAATATCAATTAATCCAAGATCATATCCGAAAGGAGGCACTCAACGTCCAGCAAGGGGACATTCTACTCAGCGTATTCGGACAGTGCCTAGACATGCGTCGGCCGCATATCATGCTGATCCAAGGACCACCCGGTACCGGGAAATCGAGGCTGATCAGCAATTTGGTGCTGCAACTGCGGAGAGGCATGCCGGATCGTCAACCTAAAATTCTAGTCTGTGCGCAATCAAACACCGCCGTCGACGTAATTGTGCTAAAACTGATGAAGCTGTTCAGGTTGTTAAGTAAGTGTCTTCTAGTGAATAAATAGGGAACAACAATGTAATCTCTATTGAACATTTTTAGATAAGGACGAACGGTGTAACTTGCTCCGTACTGGTTCATCCAGTAAGGTTAATCATGAGTGTAGGATAGTATTTCTTGATGACCTTGCTAGGAAGCACGTCGATGAGCAGATTAGATGTCGCAGGCTTCGGGATGATGACCCTATCTATGAAGCATATTACTTAGAGGTATGTTGGTATCGTCAATGTTAAATATAAACAAGCAACTACAATGTCAAAATAGCAGGTCGACATTTGGACGGCAGAGTATCGGGTGGTTTATGTTCTGGAGTTTATTGGTAACGGTAGAGAAATTTATATTAGATGTACACTCAAATCTTTTTGTACGACACTTTATTTTAAGCATTACCTACCTACTTGCATACTACTTGGTTGGCTACAGTTTCGACTCACTTGTGCCTATAGGGTAATGTAGAGCTTTATAATTGCCGGGCTTGGACGATGTTCCTCAAGTTTCCTCAAACGCTTGGGGTCCCCAGGTCCGATTCCATCGCGAGCAACCAGCGCGTTCCGGCCTCTATTCGGTTTTTCGTTTAATTTTGTTTTCGCTAATGTTTCTTTCGACTCTTCCAACATTCGCACAAAGTGACCAACCCGCTGAAGTCTGTCGTATTTTATACTATTAACAATATTTTCTCTGTACACTTACACATGAATACAGCTCGTGATTCATCGGTCTGCGCCACACACCATTTTTTAGTTTCCCGTCGAGTAACATTTTTCGCACGAAAACCCTGCTTTCCAGTCCGCTTCTCTTGACGTACATGCTCCATATCCGTAAAGGGCCACTGGTGAAGTCAGAGGCACGAAAAAATGCACGAAAGCCCCTTCCACTGCTCTGCGACCTACACCAGCGGTTCTCAACCTTTTTCTTGAGAGGTGCCCCTTCGATCTTTTGCATTCTTTGAGGTACCCCCTATTTTTTCGCTGTAAATGAAAATAAAAGTTCTCTAAAATTTTCGTTATTCCTTTCCAATTTAAATTTAACTTATTCATCATGGAGATTTCCGAGCCTTTTGAATTGAGGCTTCCCAGCCTCTTGAAAGGAGGCTTCCGAGCCTCTTGAAAGGAGGCTCCGAGCCTCTTGAAAGGAGGCTTGAGCTCTTGAAAGGAGGCTCTGAGCCTCTTGAAAGGAGGCTTCTGAGCCTCTTGAAAGGAGGCTTCTGAGCTCTCTTGAAAGGAGGCTTGAGCCTCTTGAAAGGAGGCTTCTGAGCCTCTTGAAAGGAGGCTTCTGAGCCTCTTGAAAGGAGGCTTCCTGAGCCTCTTGAAAGGAGGCTTCCAGGCCTCTTGAAAGGAGGCTTCTGAGCCTCTTGAAAGGAGGCTTCTGAGCCTCTTGAAAGGAGGCTTTGAGGCCTCTTGAAAGGAGGCCTGAGGCCTCTTGAAAGGAGGCTTCCGAGCCTCTTGAAAGGAGGCCTGAGCCTCTTGAAAGGAGGCTTCCCAGCCTCTTGAAAGGAGGCTTCCCAGCCTCTTGAAAGGAGGCTTCCGAGCCTCTTGAAAGGAGGATTCCGAGCCTCTTGAAAGGAGGCTTCCGAGCCTCTTGAAAGGAGGCTTTCGAGCCTCTTGAAAGGAGGCTTCCGTGCCTCTTGAAAGGAGGCTTCTGAGCCTCTTGAAAAGAGACTTCCGAGCCTCTTGAAAGGAGGCTTCCGAGCCTCTTGAAAGGAGGCTTCCGAGCCTCTTGAAAGGAGGCTTCCGAGCCTCTTGAAAGGAGGCTTCTGAGCCTTTCGAAAGAAGGTTTCCTAGCCTCTAGGAGGATTCCGAGCCTCTTGAAAGAAGGTTTCCGAGACATCTGAGCCTTTTGAAAGGAGGCATCAGACACAACCAGAAATATTTTGATGCTCGTATTTAGATGCCGTATTTAGAGCATAAAAATGAACAAATATGCTATAATTTTAAATCAAAATCAATTAAAAATTGCCCGATTATTTAAAAATAAAGTAGATTTAATTGAAACTTAAATATAAATGTGAATTTACATAATGGTTGCTATTACATCAAATAAAGTCTATATTCATATTATAAATTATTTTACATGTCTTCCATCTTCCTTTACTTTTTTCTGTGGAGTCGCTGAAGGTATCTTGAAATGAGGCCTCCGAGACATTTAGAAGTAGGCCTCCAAACTTCTTGTAACAAAGCTTATGAGCTTTTTGTAAAAATCTCTTCATGTATCTCAAATTGAGGCTTCAGAACTTTTAGATTATAGATTTCAGCTCGGAATCATATTCTTAACATCTTATCCAACGTTTTGACTCGATCAGATAGATTTTGCTGAACTTTTTTGCTTTAATTTGTTTATCCATTTGTTGATAAAATGACCTTTTGTCCTTTTTATCTTTTGTCCCACAGCTAAAACGTTATAAATAAGCTTTTATTTTAATTGTGATCCATCCGTCTGAGGTACCCCCTGGGGCCAGCGAAGGTACCCCCAGGGGTACATGTACCCCAGGTTGAGAACCGCTGACCTACACCAATGATGTCGATGTCATCCGCAAAACCAAGGAGCATGTAAAACTTGTTGATAATCGCTCTGTTTCTTTGAACACAAGATGTTCGAATTGTACCTTCCAGAGCTATTTTGAATAGCAGATTAGAGAGGTCATCGCCCTGCTTCAGTCTATCTAACCGTCACGAACGAATCGGCTGTCTCACCAGATATTCTGACGCTTGATTTGGATCCATCCAGCGTCGCCCGAATCAGCCTAATAAGCTCTGCCGGAAAGCCATGTTCTAGCATTAAATGCCACTGCTCGTTCCGTTTCTCTGAGTCGTACGCTGCCTTGAAATCTACAAACAGATTATGTGCGCGCAAGTTCAATTCCCAGAATTTATCAATAATTTGTCGCAGAGTAAACATCTGGTCTGTTATTGATCGTCCTTCTCAAAAACCGCTTTGATATTAGCCGACAAATGTCTCCGCAAACGGACGCAGTCTGCTAATCAGAATTCGGGAGATTATCTGGCGGTATTGTGGAGAGTTCTTCTTCTTTTTCTTCTAATTGGCATTACATCCCCACACTGGGGCAGAGCCGCCTCGCAGCTTATAGTGTTCATTAAAGCACTTCCACAGTTATTAACTGCGAGGTTTCTAAGCCAAGTTACCATTTTTGCATTCGTATATCATGAGGCTAACATGATGCTACTTTTATGCCCAGGGAAATCGAGACAATTTCCAATCCGAAAATTGCTTAGACCGGCACCGGGAATCGAACCTAGCCACCGTCAGCATGGTCTTGCTTTGTATCCGCGCGTCTGACCACACGGCTAAGGAGGGCCCCAACAACAGGAGAGTTATACCTCGATAATTAGCACAATCGAGTATGTGCCCTTTCTTGTAGATAGGACGTTCTTGACCTTGCCTCTCGAACAGCTTTTCTCACCGTTGGTGGTTCCGCTATTTGTCAATCATCCTCAATCCTGATTCTGCTTGTGCCCTCCCTGTCCAATTGCCCATACAACAATAACAATAACAATACAATAGTATTGCGAGATGGTATTTATAATGATCTGTTACACGTTACAGGATTGACCTGTCAAAGAAACTCAAGACGCAAATCATTTGCCAATGCAGTTTTTAAGGGCTTACCAAAAAACGATAAACGATAAAATTCTACCAAGACTTAATTATAAAAAAAGCTGGTAGACATATTGGAGTACATATTAGATTTTTTTGAATATCGAAGTGCTATTTTTTCGCCTATTGTTGAACGCCCATAAGAAATGCACGTGCGTTCAACAATAGGAGAAAAAATTAGCTGTTCAACATTTGACGAATTACCCTATCTATGTAAAAATAATATTATTATTTTTTGTTCAGGTCGAAAACCTTCAGAAAAAGATAAACCACCTCAAGAACGCAACCAATAGTAAAGGTATTTTGCTGAAGGCAACGCAGTTAACAGATGAGCTAAATGAACTTGTGGAACGACGGGATCATATCCGACAAATGCTGCCGGAAAAACTCAATGACATGGACCTGCATGACAAAGATCGTCGGGGTATGGAAATGCATGCCAAGAAACAGTTCGTAGCAAAAGCGGACGTAATTTGCACAACCCTTGGTAGTTGTGGTAGTCTAATGGATTACACACAATCGTTGAGGTTCGACGTGTGTATCATCGATGAAGCAACGCAGTGCACAGAAATAGCATCCTTCACGCCGCTCCAGTTCGACGTAAGAAAACTCATATTGGTGGGAGATGTAAAACAATTACCACCCCTAGTTTTCGGAAAGGAATGTGCAGAAGCCGGATTAAAAAATTCTTTGTTTTCAAGAATCGCAGGTTCATTCGTTGGTACGAACCTGGAGGGTGTCAAAATGCTTACGACGCAGTATCGTATGCACCCAGAAATTCTAAAGTGGCCAAATGAGTATTTCTACGAAGGAAAACTAACAAGTAATCAGAAAGCGACCGAGTGTGACGCGTTTCCCTTTAAACCTTATACAGTATTCAGCTTGGAGTGTCAGCAAAATCTAACACAGATGGAGCATGAAATCTACAACAACGAAGAGATTCAGTTTGTACAGAAACTGTTGTGCGAAATCATACAGTTCTGCGAAAGGCATACGACAATCGCCGTCATCACGCCATACAGCCGGCATAAACGGGAGTGCGAGAAGTTTCTTTTCGCGAGAAAGATCACACAGGTGTCGGTATTGTCAATCGACTCGGTACAAGGACAGGAATACGACGTTGTAGTTATTTCGTTAGCGAGAACGATCGGCACAGGGTTCCTCGACAATCCTCAACGGCTGAATGTAGCTTTGACGCGTGCTAGGAAATGCCTGATCATGTGCGGAAATTTTGCTGACTTAAGGGTAAATTTCTCTGAATGTTGAATACTTAGCCCTCGAGGACTCGCACCGTTGTAAAAAGCTTAACACTAGCGAAAAAAGCACGCTTGCCGTACACAACGAGGCATGAGTGATTCAGGAATAGGCGAGTTCCCGAAGGTTAAAGATCTAGTATTCGTGAAAAAGTAGCACACTTTATTCTTGAAAAACTGTAAACGTTTTTTTTTTCTTAGGAAGCAAACGTGTGGTCTGAATTATTGAGAGATGCCGAGCAGCGGAAGGTGCTGTATCACATCGAGGAAGACGACGAATATGACGACGTGGATACCTTTGTAGAGAAAGTGATGCGACACCTACGAAAAAGTCCAAGTAATGATACCGTAACATAAAACTTTTTGCAATTACGTTAGAGATTCTTTTTAACCCGCCTTAAATAGTTATACTCTCTATGCAAAATTTATGAAGTTTTGCTTGGAACATGTCTCCTAAGGAGAGTAAAATGATAATATGAGCATTATGTAGAAAATGGTTATGAACAGTCAGTACTTTAACAGTAGAAGACTGATTAATTTAGGTCTGTTACTTTTGCTAATTGTGTTAATATAACTGGTTTTTATTAAGTTCAAATATGTAAATATAAAGTTTTATATTTCGAAAACTACTTAAATTTTTGCAAGACAATATATACAAACGGGTCGTTTGCTACAAACTTGTTGATCCATCTATTGTTTTATTGGTGAGAACCTCCTTTTTCAATTGCAGCCAGTTATTGAACCGAGTGTAGGTAGGTATGCTGCTCGTTCGTCGCATCGGAACAGTTAAATGACCATTTTCGTTGACAGGCTAATCTGCCCCCACTTGTATATCAGTCACATACCGTTTTTTCGCAAACTGAGATAATAGCCGTTTGAGTGCCTATTAGAGTAGCACAATAAAACGACTTGCTCGTATGGTGGTTGATAACAGAATGAATTGAATTTATTAATTAACATTATTTTAATAAATTAACGACTTACTATGATTAACTTTACACCACTCCTCCTTAAGCCGATTATTGGGAAACCCCCATAGCTTGTCGATTTCGATCCAGTTTGATTCGTTGTAAAGCTTTCGTCAGCCCATCTGCCACCTGTTTGTAGAGTTGAGAAAACATATGATAGATATAAATCTATGCGTTTATACACGTTTACTTAAGTATATAGTATAGCCTTTAGTCTAATCTCGTATGAATGTGGAAAAGATTGCAGTAGGCGAATTGAATGACAGCAGTTAAGAATTGAACGAGTAATTGGTTGGTCGGGTGAAATTCGTTAGCTTTATCCTTGGAGTGTACCCGCCATTTCTTGCAATACATATAATAGTGCTTTGAAATCTATTAGCTGCCTTGAGCCGAACTGTGATATGAGTCCTTGACACCATGATGCTTCCTGTACCGCTGCATACAACGCCATATACTCTGCTTCGCAAGTAGATAATGCTACGGTTGACTGCCTTTTACAATATGGTCCACACAGGATCTTCCGGCACGGAATCCGGCTTGCTGCCGCCGGAGAGTCGCATCGATCTTCTCCTGAATCCGGGCTAGGATAATTTTGCACAGAACTTTGAGAACGGTACACAGCAACATAATGCCTCGCCAGTTATCGCATACAGTCAGGTCACCCCTTTTGGGCACCTTCACTAAGATATCTTGCATCCAGTCGACCGGGGAAGTGTCCGGTGTCCCAGATATTACGAAATAAACGATGCAGTAGTTGAGCGGATGTCATGGGGTCAGCTTTGAGCATCTCGGCTGGTATGCGGTTGACCCCTGGAGCTTTATTCGATTTCATGCTTTGGATGGCTGTTTGAATCTCTAGCAGTGAAGGAGCGTCTGTATTAACGCGTGTTATACGTCGGATCCTAGGCAGATCATGCCGAGGTGGTGGCACTTGAAAAAGTTGTTCGAAGTGCTCGAACCAGCGTTTCAGCTGGTCAGTTGGGTCGGTCAATAACTGATCATTCGCGTCTTTCACAGGCATCGTTGCATTCATCTTCGCCCCGCTTAAGCGTCGTGAGATATCGTATAGGAGGCGAATGTCCCCGGTTGCGGCGGCTCTCTCTCCTTCGTCGGCCAGAGAGTCTGCCCACGCTCGCTTGTCCCGTCGACATGAGCGACTTACTTCCTTTTCAAGAGCCGCGTATCGTTGACGGGCTAAGACTTTGACTCCTCTGGTTTTCGATCGCTCTATCGCGGCTTTGGTTTCTCTTCGTTCCTCTATCTTCCTCCAGGTCTTATCGGTGATCGATTGTTTTCTCTGGGTGCGTAGTTCGCCCAGATTGTTCTCGCTGGTGGCAATGAAGGCATTCTTGATGGCGGTCCAATGGTCTTCCACGCTGACACCTTCCGGAATATCTGCAGCACGCGTCTCCAGCTCTTCAACGAAGGACCGTTTCACCGTGGCATCTTCCAGTCGACGTGTGTTGAACCGTCGTCCAACTCTTTCCTCCTGCCGACGAATCCGCGCAATGCGCAGGCGTATTTCGCCGATGAGGAGGTGATCATTAGACGCGATACCGGCACTACGTTTATTCCGTACATCAAGAAGACTCCGTTTCTATTTTCGGCTGATGCAGATGTGGTCGATTTGATTTTCTGTAGAGCCATCACGGGAGACCCATGTGACCTTGTGAACCGGTCGATGAGGGAAGAGCGATCCCCCGATCACCATGTCGTTATTACCACAAAATTCTGCGAACAGCTCTCCGTTTTCGCTCATTTCTCCGAGACCATGGCGTCCCATAATGTGCTCATGGTTCGAGTTGTCGGATCCGATCTTCGCATTGAAGTCGCCCAAACAGATCTTGATATCACCCTTCGGCATTCTATCTACGACGGCATTGAGTTGACTGTAGAAGTTCTCTTTGTCTTGCAGATCGGCAGCATCGGTTGGCGCATTACATTACATTGATTATAGTAAGGTTTCGGACCCGTGTTCTAAATCTGACAACGATTATCCTTTCACTTATAGGTTCCCACTTCATAAGCGCAGAGTGTGCCTGAGCGCTTAGTAGGAAGCCAACTCCGCGATGCCGGAGAGCGTGTTCACCTCGTAAACCAGAGTATAGCAGAACTTGTCCCGACGGCGTTCTGTGTTCTCCAAAGTTTGGCCAACGGACTTCACTCAAGCTTCATGCGGCGTGCCTCATTGGCAAGTTGTGCCAATTTACCCTGATGAACTAGGGTTAAAACTTTCCATGTTCCTATTCGTGTCCGTTGTTTCGCGCTAAGAGTCGTCGCCGTAAAATCAGTCCGTATTCTTTCATTATCGGATTCTCGAACAAATAGATGTTTCGGGAACAGTAGGTTGTTGGCCCAAGGTTCCCTATCCACCCTCTTACTCTAGCTGATGTCAGAAGGACAACAGTGCCCAGGCTGCACTACCAGCTAAGTACGCAACCCTTAGCTGGCGGTCAATTGTCATCGGAAGACCCGTGGAAGCGTGAGTATTGGAACTTGTGAGGACCAGAGCTATGTTAGGCGCCCCTTCCCGGATGTCAACTCATCATTTCGCAGCCCGGCGGTCCAATCTGCGTCAGAAAAACCAATGATCTTCTTGTTTCCTGATGCTGAATACTGAAGTTTCATCTTTGAAGTTCCTCTAAGATAAAAAGATATTTTAGTTACAAGATCTCGAGCAACATATGATTAGGGCCGAAAAAAAAATCCAACAATGCTGAACCGAGAAAAATGAGGTTCAAGTTTGAGTAATTGAGTAATTAATAATTTAATTGATTTATTGAAGTAGAAGCTCATTTCATTGCAAAAACCATGTCAATGCCATACGTAAATGGTTATATTATAACAGCAGATAAAGATTAATTGAAAAACTATTCGAAATCTTCAAAATTTCAGCTAAAACAAAAATCGCGCCGTTTACTCGCATTACCGGCAACATGTCTGGTTTTTAAGCCGTTTGCTCAAAGCTTGTAACACCATCGGATTTACTTAGATTTGTTAGCCAGAGTAGTTCTGTTATGCGATATATCAAAAACCTAGTAAGAATATACATTTTCAATTAACTTGAAGCTAGTTTTTCTAAATAAATAATATAACGTAAAGTGAACGGCCTAAAAACCAAAGCAAACATTCCGCATGGTAGTTAAGGGCGCCAACAAAGGACTTAAAAACCACTATGCTGCAAATGGTTCATGAGACGTTCACTCAAAATAACAATAAATGTGTTTCTTAAGAGATATTAAGTACGGAGTTTTACCTACGATAAAGAATCATTTACAAAGCAATCGTTTACGTTAGAAAATGAAAAATCGTGGTTTTGGGTCATAAGCCGTAATCATATGTTACGCGAGAGATAATCATTGTCGCTGTCGTCGCCCAAGTAACACGGTTTGTTGTATGAGAGTAAAAAATACATCTTTCGAACATATAGTATGTTACGTTTTGGTATCAAAAACTGCTTTGATTACTTTCACACGACCCAAACAGCGCAAAAGTTATCGATATTTTCAACATCTTTCAGTTGCAACCTTGTTTTTGATTGCACATTCACAAGACTAAACTTAAGTATTAAGGATGTTTTCAGTAACCGACTTTCAACATGGTTCTGTCAAATTAAATACCAAAACTAAAATGCTGACCAACACGTCCAAAGAAATAAATTTTATGCAAAAAAACGAATGAAAACAAGCATGCATGAAATGATGAACACCATTTTAATAATATTAATAAACATATACAAACTGAATAAATAAATCAAATTTGTTTCGATGTCTCGGTCGAAACATTATATGCATTATAAACTTCTATCATTGCGGTATATGTTCGGACAAAACAAATTTCTAAAAATGAACATGTTATGACATTGTTCGTAAAATCTTCTGTTTTATGTTGTGAGAATAGTGCTGTCCAATGAGCAGCTCGAAGTAGCTCGAAGTTGTTCCCGTCCTGCTCGTTCTTTTTTGTCAACAAACGGGCATGAGCGTGACAGGAACAACTTCGAGCTACTTCGAGCTGCTCATTGGACAGCACTAATGTAAAAAGAAACATCTCAAAAAACCAAACAAATGTCAAAAATTGACATGTTATCAGCAAGTTGTGAGAATGTAGTATGAAACTTCTTCTCTGATCAAATTGCTGTATGTTTTGCAAAACCTTATCATAGCTTTCCTTGAACATAACATGTTTTGAATTTCATTTTCCCGACCTTTATTCAACATCATTATTAGATCTTAGTTAATAATGATGTTTTCGGTGTTACTTGGGCGCTGTCCGGAACATCTTTTGCTGGCGAGGATACACGCACAGATGAAAGTATGCTCTTTTGGGCAGAAATACACTCTTTTGCGGGAGAATTATAGAACGAATCCCGTGGTGAATTTCAAATTCTTCTTCTTCTTCTTATTGGCATTACATCCCAACACTGGGACAGAGCCGCCTCGCAGCTTAGTGTTCATTAAGCACTTCCACAGTTATTAACTGCGAGGTTTCTTAGCCAGGTTACCATTTTTGCATTCGTAATATCATGAGGCTAATACGATGATACTTTTATGCCCAGGGAAGTCGAGACAATTTCCAATCCGAAAATTGTCTAGACCGGCACCGGGAATCGAACCCAGCCACCCTCAGCATGGTCTTGCTTTGTAGCCGCGCGTCTTACCGCACGGCTAAGGAGGGCCCCTAATTTCAAATTCACCACACGTTTATCTACACAGAAAAAAATTCCATGGTAACAATTACTATTTTGTAGACTACGCCATGTTTTTAAAACAACCATAAATTTTCAGTTAAATTAACCATGCATTCGGACAAATTCACCACTGATTCAGTGTATGTAACAACATTTCACTAGGACCACAGTTGATTTTTACTGCGCGCATGGTAAAATCAAACGGGTTTGTTGTCTGCTGAAAATCGTCGGTGCGTATTCTTAAATTAACCCTCGGAATGGTAATTTCGACCGCAACATTTTGTTGCGTGTACATACATTTCCAAAAGCCCAAATCTGGCATAATAGTTTTCGTACAGTGCCGAAACTCAAATTATGATTTTTCAGCATAACTAAGCAAACGATCTACCATTATTTGAGCCCCTTACGCGTTATGGTTCCTTCATCTCGTGCTCTTGAAAAAAATATTGGAAAAGCACGTGGTTTACAAAATGGCCGAATTCTGGCTCCATTGTATAATCACCTTAACACCATTTTTGGAAAATGGCGTATACGTCACTTTTTCAGATTACGGCAGTGTGGGATAAAACCACCAAGCAGTAGGTATAGAAATAGGATACTTGTGGATAAGTTTTGGCGTCAAGTTTCTTCTGAGTTGGAAGGCAATGTAATCAGTAAGTCTGAATAATAGCTTATTTCATTATTGTGATGTATTTATTTATTGTTACTCAACAGCTGACGAAGTAAAAAAGAAATGGAAAAATCTCAGGAATACGTTTGGAAAGGAAATAAAAAAGATTCCAGAAGGGCGATCTGGCGATGTGGGTCCACTTAATTTTGAAACTTACACCTGTTGGCCCCATTTTGAGTCGATGCTGTTTCTCAAAGATATCAATATCTTCTTTCCAACGTACACCTCCATCCCAACAACAATTTCAAGACGATGTGTTGACAAATCCGAACCAGTACTCCAGTATCGTTGTTCCCAGTCAAAGGCGATATTACTCTGTTATAACGTCACCAATCTCTAGTGTAGTATCACAAACATAAGTATTTTGCAATTAATTAATGCATATGATACAATAATTTATTGGTTGATTTATTCCTAACTGTGAATTCCCTGATTTAATTCCGTACAAAGCGACCAGTTTCCGTTCCTATTTTGCCTGTATGTGGAATTTTGCTTCCTTGTGCATTCTAAATGCAAATCACTGTTTTTGGATGTTTCTGCATACATTTTTGGAAGTTTATATGTTCAACGAGTTTAGCACCGCCCAAACGTTGACCGATTTGGCTGAAATTTTGTCCAGAGCATCACGAAATCAAAAAATTCGAAATAAGTTTTTCCCATACTGATTTGAGCCACCTACCCCATTAGGCATAAGTACGTTAGGCCAGAGTCTATTAATAGAGTTGCGCAAAGAGTGAAGCCAAATCTACCTATTGAACTGTCAAACCGTCTACCTATCGAGCAAAGTAAACAAATGCTTGTTGGTAAGGCGGAAGTATTGTTTTCGCATAATGATTAATATGGCGAATTAAAACGCAAGAATTAAAATGTATTAGATTTGTTCTAGAAACAGCTTCGAAACACTTCAATATTCCCCTCAATAAAGTAGCAACAAGAAAATCACGTGTTTGCACTCTCTGGGTGACTTGACTAAAAGCTATAGAAATAAACATTCCCGTGAAGTCACTTGAAGTGTTGAACAAAAATAAAAGTTGCCAACAGAATAATAAAAGCATCACCCAGAATAAGTGTAAGAAGATCATCTTTGCGCAACTTTATAATTAGAAACTTTACGTTAGGCATAATGGACGCTAGGCATGATGGACGTTAGGCATAATGGACGTTAGGCATAAAATGACCCAAAGAACAGCCAATGATATAAAGAAGGCAGAATTATGCCTAACGTCCATTATGCCTAACGTACTTATGCCTAACGTACTTATGCCTAACGTACTTATGCCTAACGTCCTTATACCTAACATCGCGGACCCCCTGTCAGCATACGACCATAGTTCCCACCGGGGTTGGCTACCCGATCTTCCCTAAGGTTGGGGAACGTCCACAAATTACGTAACGCTTAGAGGGGGAGGGGGGTTGAGCGAAGGGTGACGGTCCATACAAAATTTTCAGATGTTTCATACTAAAAGTGTGACAAAGGGGGGGAGGGGGTGGTTGAAAATTACCAATTTTTGCGTTACGTAATTAATGAATCTTCCCTTGCTCGTATCCCGGCCAGCACCACGAGGAGGTATGGATAGGAGTTGCTGGGTAAGAGCAAAGACTAATTATAACGTTAATGTCCCACTTTTATAGTGCTCATGGAGTACCAGAATAGAAAATTGAACAACAGCATTATGTCTTGGTGCAAGCTAGGATAGGATGCGTCAATTAGTCATTAAAAATCGTACCGATTTTCTGTCACAATCGTACCGGTTGCTGATTGGTTGGAAATGACAATCGATTACTTCGATTGGCGGCGACGCGTTTTTCGTAGGACAGCATGTTGTTAGTTTGGCCGTGTTGCTGGTTTGTAAAGTTGATATTAAGCAATTTACGTGAATGTTTGAGTTCGAGTTTTTTGACACAAAACTAATTTATATTGAACTGCAAACGCCATATAAATTATTCTCAAGGGGTTGTAAAGGTTTAAGACTGTTGATTTTAAGCATTTTGATCACATTTCTGTCGTTTTTGATCTTAAAGCCATATTTTCATTAGCGAAAATTTCACTCTGTTAGTCTTTCGCTTCTCTTACATAAATAATGGATAGAACGGAAAGAAAAACATCATGTTTTGATACATGATGTTTGGAAGATTTTGTACCAAATTATTTTGGCTGCACTGGCGACCACCTCGTCAGAGCCATCGACTAAAAACAACAAGGCAGTCTCAATTGAATTGTCACATCCTATCCTAGGGTGCAAGTACAGAGCTGAGTAACTAGTACATCTTCATGTGTTGCTACGGCGACCTTCCAAATGTTATGTAGATCAAATCATTGAAAAATGTAGCCGGAGCTGCCATTTGACAGAAATATTCGGTTATTAATATTACAAATGCCGGTTTGTTGGTCATAAGTCCTCCTGAAGCGCTTTGGTTTGTCCAATCGTAATTGTGGGCATATTTCCACACGGTTTAACAAACATTTGGGGTAATCCAACAGCTGGTGCCGTAGACTGTCCAAAGGGAAGATCCATAAAGTACGTCAAGCAAAATTTGGATATTTTCAACCCTCCTCCCCCCTTCGTCACGCTTTTTGTATTAAACCTCTAAAATTTGTGTATGAGTCGTCACGTTGTTCGGAACCCCCCCTCCCCCCTAGGAGCGTGACGTACTTGGTGGATGGCCCCAAAAGTATTGGTTGCACTCCCAGGTATTCCCGTTCTTCTTTGAGGTGTCGTATAATGATTGCGATTGAGATGCAGGTGAACCGGACGATGTAGCTTATGGTGCTGCTCGGATAAATCGTTCAGCTTTTAGAACTGGCCTGATCTTCAATTTGCAGTTCTTGAAAAGATTATTCTCAAGCTCCTGTATGATTGAGTTGCAATGCTGCTGACACGCGAGGCCGTTTGCCACCACCGTTCCATTTGAGCGTGATCGGAGCAGCACCTTCAAATACGGGCTTCAAACAATCCCACACTTTGTACCAGTTGTCCAAAAACCCTCTGGTCGTAGTTTGTACTAGTAGTTTTTACTACTACTATACCATAGATATTTCTCTTTGTTCTACAGCACTGAGCACAAAACAATCGAAGAGAACATGTAGTTCGCAATAAGTATCGAACTGGCTAATTAACACTGGTTGACATTTCTCTAGTAGAATTTGTAGAACTCCTAACTGCCACTCCGGACATTTCCAGATATCAGATTACAGAAAAAGAGTACGAATTCCTGGGTGGTGACTAGCTTTTGAGTTGGTGGCCGATGAGCTTCCAATCCATAGCCAAACATGGCCAGAATGGGCTCCTGTGAAGTTCGGCGAGACCAAGATGAATACACCACTAGGTGTTCCAATCTGCCAAATTCACGATCCAGCCATCTTGGATTTTAGTATGAAAGAGCCAGCCGGTTTGTTTTCGTTTTGCACTGAAAATGAATTTTTCACTCCCGCCGTCTTCTCTTCTACAAACTTGACAGGTTGGAGCACCTACTACTGTATTCATCTTGGGCGAGACTATACCCTCGTTCTCAGGCGGATTCATTACCCGATTAGCTGCCACCCCGTACACGAGTAAAAAGTGCAATTGTTTGGAATGTTAAACCCACGCCGGTTACAGTTCGAAGAGACCTCGCTATAAATTGTTTCATGACGGCAAAGTCGAGAAAAGCCAGAGACAAATTTTCACTGATGGCTTCACATGGAAAATTTGGAGAATGCTAGAAGCGCTCCATGAGTACTGCTTGTCTGTCTCGAGCGATGCCAATTGAGAAAAATAAGAAAATAAAATAATGAAATAATTTTGCAATTGCATTGCATTGCTAAACAAAACCAAATCAAAAGTGTTCTTCCAAACAAGATGTGGTTGCCATAGGCTACTAGTGACTCTATTTAGTCGCAAGGCAGATGAAAACTTTGGTCTGCACGGAAACGTCAAACTTGGGTACCGAGGGACCAAATGCAGTAGTAGAACTGGTCCCTCGCATGAGCCTTACAGTTCCGTCTTAATTAGTCTTTGTAAGAGGCTAAGGACCGCGAGATGGAGTCTATTTTATTCCTTCAGGTACGCGAAGTACCAATGGTACGCTTTATTTAGCATTTGCCGTGCCCAGAAGTGAGGGGAGATGGTCAATGGTAACAGTCGTTGTCGGAGCTAGTTGGATCACGAAAAGCTCTATGACCGAAATCACGAAATCGAATAGGGTGAAATATCCAATAGTCGTGGGTGTTCCTATAGTTGTGGTAGCGTTGTTTTTACAAAATCTACGGATTGGACGCAGCAACCCATGTAGTAAAATAAAAGGAAACAGGTTTGGACTTCCCTCAAAATCGGTAAAGTATCACTAAAATACCTTATCTTTTTCTTGGCTTTGCACCAATAGTTGGGGAGTCTTCCAATAGGTGCGAGTCCCATATGATAACAATGGGATTCGCAACTATAAGAACACGAATTAAAAAATAACGCAACTATTGGAACACTGCACCAGTGCAAGTGCAATTAAGTATAGACTTGATGGAAAGCAAGAAATAGTGATGGAACGTGCTTAGTTCCTCCACTTTTGGGTCCTTTACCCTAACCCTGTTTGTTACCCGTCTCGGACCTACCGCAACATACAAGGAGGCACAATTGGGCTCTGTAAATTGTTGGGTAAATAAAAAATATTTCTAAAGTGAGTTGGTTGCTTGGTTGGTTTAAAGTTTCTGATTATAAAGTTGCGCAAAGATGATCTTCTTACACTTATTCTGGGTGATGCTTTTATTATTCTGTTGGCAACTTTCATTTTTGTTCAACACTTCAAGTGACTTCACGGGAATGTTTATTTCTATAGGTTTTTAGTCAAGTCACCCAGAGAGTGCAAACACGTGAGTTTCTTGTTGCTACTTTATTGAGGGGAATATTGAAGTGTTTCGAAGCTGTTTCTAGAACAAATCTAATACATTTCAATTCTTGCGTTTTAATTCGCCATAATAATCATTATACGAAAACAATACTTCCGCCTTACCAACAAGCATTTGTTTACTTTGCTCGATAGGTAGACGGTTTGACAGTTCAATAGGTAGATTTGGCTTCACTCTTTGCGCAACTCTATATAATAGACTCTGGGTTGGTTGATTGTCGTTGACAACTTTGCAACAAGCCTCTATAATACAGACAATAATAATCTTGAATCTACACAAAACCTATACCGCCCATACTACTTTTTCCTAGGGGGCCGTCCAGAAACCACGTGGTCATATATGGGGGGAGGGGGGGGGTTTGGAAAATGACCACGATAAGCCACATGGGGGGAGGAGTGGTGTTGCTCTCGAACCACGTGGTTTTTTTTACACGAAAAACTTTTAGTGCATAACAATAGCGGTGTAAAAAATACAAATCATTAAAATTTAATGATTTAATCATTAAAATTAAATGATTTAATCATTAAACGAAAAGCGCGTCTAAGGGCTATGCCCACGTAGCGTCTTTTCAACTCAGCGTTAAAAAGACGTAGGTGTGCATCGAGAAAAATCGATAACGCAGCCTCGGTCGCAACGCCGATGCATATCTGCATTATTTGACCATCTTAGCCTAAGATCCCATATCCATACAAAAATAAACGATAGTCAATTCCCCCAAAAAAAATTTGGAAGGGAAAAATGGAAAAATATTTTTAAAAAAATCCGCCGCTGATGGTTTTTGGCATCACGCCGCCGACACTTTTGCATAAGCGCAGCTACAATTTTGAAAAATGTTCATGTTTTTACAATAATCCAAGAAAAAATCTTAAGAAGAAAAATTCAAAAGAATTTCTTGTGGATATTCAGGAAAAATCAAGTAAAGAAATTTCCTTTAAAAACTTTGACATTACTTCATACAATCCTGATAAAGTGCTAGCATTCAGAATTTTTTTTGAACAATTCTCTCTGAAAAATTTTGCTTGGAAATTTTGCTACAAATTGATAATGAAAAAAAAACAATACATCTCCAGTGTAATTTCCGAAAAAATTTCCTTAAAACTCCGAAAAAAATTCTGTCTGAAAATTCAAAACAGTCCCGTGGGAAATACATATAATTTTCGGTGGAAAAACATTCTAATGAATTTCTTCGACAAGTTCTTCCAAATCTTCACCAGAAATTCTTCTTCATTTCCAAAAGAAGTTTTTCGAACATTTTAAGGAGTGCACTTCAAAATGTTCAGTCTCCAGTTAGCCTTGCGAGCAAAGGCGTAGGATTGCCAATCCGGAGATGACGAGTTCGATTCTCGTTCCTGTCTAGGATGTTGTCGGGTGGGAAACATTCTCGACACCCTATGTATAGTGTATCCATCGTACTTGTTACACAAGATATATAATCGTGCAATGGCTGGCATATCAAAGCTTTCAATTTATAACTGAGGAAATGCTAATAGAATATACTAAGTTGAAAAGCAGACCAACTTCCAGTGTGAATATGGAGCCAATGCCACATGAAACACTTTTTTGAAATGATTTTTTTTCGGAATACTTTTTTACGCTCTTTGTGAATTCTATCACATTTTTTTTAAAATTTTCCAAGTTATTTTTTATTCGAGGCATTATTTAGAATTTTCACGGAAGAGTCTATGGATTATCTACAAAAAATTCTTTGGATTTTCAGAGAATAAATCTTTAGAATTCTCAAGGTTCATGTTTTTTGAATTTGAACCAGAAATCATTCGGGACGTCATTTTGATTTCTTTGTAGGTTCAGCTAAACATTGCTTTAAATCTTTACCATGCAAAGATACACAGGAAATGATTTAGAAAGTTTAAGGAATTTTCACATCAGAAAATCTTTAAAATTTTGATTTATATTTTTAAGGAATTCCTACTGGAAATGCTTCAAAAGTACAACCATTACAAGTACTACAAAAGTACAATTTTTTCGTTGTTTCCACCTGTAAAAACATCGGAATTTCCTCGGAAACTCATTATTGGTGTTTCAGATGAACTTTTTTCGATTTTCTACTGGAAAATCTTAGGAATTTCCATCGGAAATATTTTGGCATATTCCGAATAATTTCTTTTAGAAATAAAAAAAAACTGCTGAAAATTTCTAATTTGGAAAACGAAAAAAAACTCCATTGGAAATTTAGAAGAATTTCCTTTGAGGATTCATTAAAGTTGCCCAGGATTTAGAAAAAAATCTTTAGAGATTCTGTAAAAAAGTAAGCTGGATTTTTTTTTTCTAATTTATACTGGAAATTCTTCGGAATTTGATGTTTATTGGAATTTTCATCGTAAATATGCATTTCGGATCTTTCTACGGATTCTTCTAGTTCTTCAAAATTTCTACCGAACATTTTTCGGAACTCTTCCACAGAATTTCGGAAAAAAATGTCGTTGAAATTCTAAAGATTTTCCGGGGAGACTCCGAAGAATTTCTTATCAATATTCCGAAGGGTTTCCCTTGCAACTCCAGAATAATTATTCTTGAAAATTAAGAAGATCTTGGAATTTAAAATTGATCCAAGCAATAAATGTAGGCAATAATTAATGATCGAAAAAAATAATAATGCACATAAATGTTCTAAATGCACAAAATTCTAGTAGTGCGCATGAAAAAGGTGATAGTGATAGGTGGTGATAGTGAAGCTTGCATTAAAAAAAATCAACATGAAATTCTAAACAAAATGCTTTTTAAATTCATAAAAGGGTCTTAGAACTAAGGAGAGTCCTGCGATATGAAAAAAAGTGGCAGTGTTCCAAAAAAAACACTCCAATTCCTAAAACAATCTAGGTTAAAAAATAGTGTTATAATAACGATTGAAATTGAATTCCAAAACAAATCTCAACCCTTTCAGGAATGATGGGTCATATATGCCCACTAGCTTTATGTACCCGGCCTTGCTCGGAATTGCCAGTTTGGTTTGCAGTTTTCTTTTACAATCGGAAAATGATAAAACCAATTGGTCAACAGGGTAGTTGTGCTTACTTATTCATACTTTATCATTTGATTAAAAGAAGGCTTTTGGAAACATTGACTGATTTTGAAGAAGGGATCGTGGGTTTGAAAGGTCTTATTCCGGGTAAACGTCTATTTCTAAAGAAGGAAAAACATTCATCGATGCCATATTCCGGGCAACGCATATTTTTAAAGAAGGGATTATACCCACCATTGCCTTATTCCGGGCAAATTCCTACTTTTAAAGAAGCAATCACATCCATCATTCAGAAGGAAACACATTAATCATTGCTTTTCACTGGGCATACCATTATTCCGATGAACAACAATACCCAATCCCAATACCACACCTCCCTCCCATTCCAAAAGTCCCTTCCAGCCTCTCTATAACAGTTTCCTTTGGGTAGGTATTACGTGTTTACGTGTTTTGTTTGAATTGACCTATGCGATAAAAAGGTATACTAAACTGTTCGTTTAATGAATATACCCTCTCTCTCATTTAGCTATGGCACTCATACTCAGTCTGATATAGTCTTCCTTAGACAGATAACATGGGTTCCAAATTTGGTGGACATCGATAAATGGGTTCAGAAGTCATGCTGAATTGATCGATAACTAAACAATACACCCTCTCCCACACCCTCCTCCTTTGAAAATTACTTAACAAATCGCTTCCTTAGGACAGACAATATTTGATACAAATTTGATTCAAATCAGTCATGAGGCTCAGGATTTACATTGAGTTGATCGATTGCTAAACAATACCCCTCCCCCCATACCCTCCCTCTTTTGTAAAGAGCATCCCTAATCTCCTATCGTCGTCTCCTTATGACAAAGAATTTGTGTTCCGAATTTGTTAGAAATCAGTCAAGGGGTTCAGAATTTACACTGAGTTGATCGGTCACTAAGCAATACCCCTCCCCCTACACCCTCCCCCTTTTCCAAAGAACATGCTTAACCCCCTATCGTCCCCTTCTTAAGATAAGGAATTTGTGTTCCAATTTTGGTCGAATTCGGCCAAGGGGTTTAGAATTTAAACTGCGTAGATCGATAAATAAGCAATACCCCTCCCTTCATGCCCTCCCTCTTTTACAAAAAGCATGGTCAACCCCCTATCGTCCCCTCTTTAAGATAAAGAATTTGTTTTCTAAATTTGGTTGAAATCGGCCAAGAGGTTCAGAATTTACACTGAGTTGACAGATAACTAAGCAATACCCCTCCCCCCACACCCTCCCTCTTTTCCAAAGAGCATGCATAACCCCCCTATCGTCGTCTCCTTAAGATGAAGAATGTGTGTTCCAAATTTGGTTAAAATCGGTAAATGGGTTCAGAAGTTATGCTGGAACATACATACAAACATACATACAAACATACAAACATTGAGTTTTATATATATAGATTAGATTGTCTATAGAATCACAAAAAGAGAGCTAGGCCACCATTTTCTTCAGTAAAATTGTTCATCTAGATATTGGCTTTACAGAAAAAATATGGGAGCTCAAATTTGACTGACCATGAAAACTCAGATATCCGAAACCTTGGGAAGATTTCGATTCTAAGAGCATGTAAATAAAGTTTAAATGTTTGAATCATTCTGAACAGATGGGTGGTCAGATATTTGAAATGGCTCATCCTAAACGTTAAGCCAGTGATTAATATTCAGGAATACGAGATGCTCAAGGTACTTCAAAATGCTCTCAAGTTCAGCCCACGAATCTACCAGATCAATCAAGGCATTTGCAATGTTCTCATCATCGGTATATACCCAATCCGATGAAATAAGCATATGATCCTAATTTCCATTAACATGAGATCCAAGAGACAAGGTACCCAAAATTATCTTGAGTCAACATCAAGTTGCGCAATGACTATGAGGTTTGTTCGCAAACTGTTTTTGTAGAGCCTTAGAAGCACTGGGTTCACGGACTTGAGTAGTTCAAACATTACGACTTCCAGGGGCCTGTAGCATAATCGAAATGTTACTAATAATATTAGTAAAGTAGCTTGTAACTTGTATTTTTCCGTTGCATAATGAATCTACAAGTATCAATTTACAAGTCTAATATTACAAGTGAAGCGCACTAATAATATTAGCAGAATTTACAAGTAACTGTTGCATAAAGAAAATACAAGTACAAATTATTAGCGTTGGCTTGTATTTTCTTTTACAAGTATGAATGGTGCTGTAATTTAATTTACAAGTAGCTTTTATTTTATTATTTCAGCTGTGCAAAGTAAATATACATCGTTTTATTGTTTTAAACGACTTAACAGAGAAAGAAACTATTATTCAATGTACATCAAATTACCATACAGTGAAATACTATGCACTAAGAATAAATTTATCGTTCCAATACAAAATTGAGAATTGTGATTTTTTTTTCAAATTACTCTGGAAAAAGCAGAAATACTTGTGCTGACATCAAGTATTCAAATGGTGGGGCGCTAACTACTCAAAAGTGGGTTGTTTTTGCTTAAACCCGTACTTTGGTCCAATAGCCCAATTTAGTGTAAAATTACTCTTCTAACACTACGTAGTTTACCTTAATCCACGCAAAAACATATTACCCAAAGCAAAGTTAGTTTATCTAAAGTTGACTTTATTCAACTCAAATTTGAGTTGTTGTACTGAACAATCTCGGGTGGGGCCATGCATCTTGCCCTATTTTGACAACAATCAGAAAGGAAAAACACTTAAATTTTTAATAAAATTTGATGCGATATTATCATTAGTAAGTATTTTCAACTTATATTTTGAAATGATTTATCTTTCAAGAAATCGCCTAAATTTCATAATAATTTCAACAACTGAAAATAAAATCCAAACCTGCATAAGTTCCGCAAAACACGTAAATTGAATCCCGTAATTACAATTCGCCCAAATTAAAACCCATGTCAATCCCCAAATCTGCCTATATAAAAACCACGTGAAAAATCAATCCAGTGTGCATAACTTTTTCTTTGTAAAAAATACCACGAAACCGGAATGAACCGCGGAATCAATAAATTAAAGAGAGAAGAATAATAAATTCGTGTTCCGTGTATACCTATCGCAGTATTCTATGTACAAACTTACAGAAAAACATAAACAAATCATTTATCGCCGCATTGGCAGTGAACTATCGGATGAATTTTGACAGGTAAATGAACCTGACAAACTTGTCATTTCCATCTTACTAATAATACAAGTACTAATATTATTAGTTGGCGAATCACTTTTATGCAACACAATTTACAAGTACTTGTAATTTCTTGACTTGTAACTTGTAACTTGTAGCTAATATTATTAGTCTGATTATGCTACAGGGCCCAGGACGTTTTGTATAACCTAAAAAGTCTGTAGTAGCTTGTATAAATAATAATTGAAGTCATATCAACCCAATGGACCTACTGGGATATTATATCATACATCATTCATAAGTTGGTTAATTGGATAAATCGAATGATCCGAACTCCAAAATAATAATTGGTCTATAATACATTCATTCCTCTACGAGTCGCTTATGAATGGACCATTGACTGAAGCATATTCGTGATGTGGAATAGAAGTTTCTTGGAAAATTATTCCAAAGAACCTTCAGAGTGACCGAGAAAATATTTTAAGTATGGCATCATTGGCTTCCACGAGTCGATATCAAAATAAAATTTCAATGAAGAATTAGAAATTTTGAGAGATGAGCCAGCTCTGGATTGAAAATATCTTAGTAGAGAAAAAATAAAAAATTTCCATAATAAAATAGGAAATTGCTAAGAAAGAACAATAATACACACAACAATAATAAATTAGCACTAGTAAAAGCAAAAATTGCAATTATGAAATAAAAATTGTCCATAAAGAAATCAAAATGTTCAACGAAAAAATACGAAATTTTCATGAACAAATCAATATTAGCAATGAACAATTAAAAAAAAATTATAATTATTTATTTCCAATATTAATGATTCTGAAAACAATACTGAAATTTCTACAGGAATGCCACTCAAAAGAAACAACAGTAGGAGGTTTTATTTGCATCTCTAAGATTACATATTACCTTTGTGATTTTTTTTGTAGGAGTTCAGTTCAGATGCTTCGCTGAGGTTAATATCTTAAGAATTTCCAGTACCTCCAGAGCTATGGAAGGTCCCAAATACTCTAAGGAATCTATAGGGATATTCCGTGAAGAACTTTATAGTTATTCAAAAAAAAACTAATAAAAAAAATTTAAAAAAATTAAAAATATAAGGATGTTTTGGAAAATTTCTAAACCATTATAAATTTTTCTGATTGATGCATTGAAGGTGTGCGAGTTCTAGATATCCTAATACCTGATACACAATACAACATGATAACATCATCAAAATTTTCGAATTCCTGAAAATTTATAATTTCCATGCTGGGTTTAGTTTGATTTTGAATCAATTGAAATTGTCCATCTTCAAAATTGATCGGATTAACCTTTTTTTTTTTTTTTATTTTTGTACTTGAAAAAAACCATGTGGTCATAGGGGGGGAGGGGGGTCTGCCAAATGACCACGATAAGCCACATGGGGGGAGGGGCGGGTTGAAAATCTTCAAAAATATGACCACGTGGTTTCTGGATGGCCCCTAGTATTAGTTAACGGTTGGGTTGTAGCCCCTGAAGGAATGTACTGAAACAAAAGCTGAGTTATTTCAAATAATTTAAATTGAAAGTAAATTCTCCTCACTACGGCATTACATTACGGTTCCGGAGGTCCCTGGTTGATAGAGGCAAAAATGGAACTCATCCGATTACGCAGTGCAGATATTACACTCAAATAACAATTTGAATATAATACTTTTGAATTTTTTATCAAACCGGCCCCTTGTAACCGCTTCCGGAAGTCCCAGAGAAACCAGAAGAGATGTTAATACTTCAAAGTTCTATCCATATGACATGTTGATGTGGAAATGAAGAAATATTTTTGTTTGCTTTATATTCCTCAAAATGTCTTTGGACTTCAGAGTCGTTTCTAATTTTTCGTCACCTAACTAGTACAGTTGATTAATTTCTCATACGGTGATTCTGGGCTGCGAAATGATGAGTTGACATCTGGGAAGGAGCGAGCCAAGTCTAAACCCGCGAAATCCGTGGAGTCGAGTTTTACCCAGACTGAGGCCCAAGGATTCGCGGATTCGGGCAAGGTCGAATCGACCGAGGGCGTGCCAGCGAAGACGGTGGTGTCAAAGTCTACCCAGACTGAGGCTCAAGTATTCGCGGGTGACTGCTCCAACGGAGCAGACACAAAAACGGGGGAGACAGTTTCCAGGGGATGAGCTCCCTGGGGACCGCTCCAAAACGCGGAGGGTTACTACCTCGAACAAGGGTAGTAGGGCTGGGATGCTGAACCCCGGCCAGGTACCTCCAAAACCGGGGGAGGAAGGACCTGGAAAGGTCTAAGGGTTAAAGACCTGGACGAGATCACCGAAGTCGTTCGGCTACGGAAAGGTCCGGCAGGGACGCAGGTTGGTTCGGCTATCTGCAGCGGATGCATCCAAGGTAGTCAAGTTAGGGAGTTTCAAGGTGGGATGGTCGGTGTGCCCTGTGGGCATATACGAACAACCCGAAGTTTGCTTCAAGGGCCTGGAACCGAGGCACAAGCAATGGGACTGCAAAGGCTCTGACAGAAGCAATCTCTGCCGACGCTGCGGATTGGAGGGACATAAGGCACAATGCTGCACGAACCCTCCCAGTTGTTTGATTTGTTCCAGCAAAGCTGTGAACAGCAAGCACCCCATGGGGGGTTCAAATTGCCCGGCGTTTAAGCGTGCTGCAAAATCGTCAATGCTGGGGCAGGCGTAGGCACCGCGTCGGCAAGTCCCTCTGTGTGTTGGCGAATAGGCCCTACCGCAGAGAGGTCAATTTGGGGTGCACGCGGCATCATCATTCTTGATACCAGTCGTGCAGAGGGAAGCAGGCGCGAAGTCGACCATTCCCACCTTCAGAGGACATAGGACGTGGTAGAGCCACCTGGAAAACCGGCAATGCGCTGGCACGATACCATGGTGTTCTTCTAAAAAAGCGAGTCACGATGTTCGGTGCTGCAAGGACACGCAGCTAACCTCGAGGGTGCGTTGTGCACTGGCCCCCCTTTGAAGCATTACTTTCTGGTTGTACCGAAGGGACTATGGGCTTGGCGGCAATGGAAACGGTTTAGTGGGTCGGGGATGTAGTCCTGCCTCCCTCGTTTGCTGTTGGAGGTGGTCCCTAACCCCGCACTTCCTGGACAACCCAGGATGTCTGTTGAGCAGATTCCCCCTCCATTGCTTAGGAAGAAAAAAAAATACGGTAATTCTTTATTTTCTTTTATTCTTTATTTCGGCGCCCCCCTAACGCCAGCCCGGCCAATAGCACGCTACGGCGTTGAACGCACTATATTCTTATTTAGTATTATCTAACTATTCAAAATTCAATCAAATAACGTTCCTAATAACAACTTCTGCTAATCATGAGCAAACCAAGTTCAACATGTCTGCGGCCTATGTATGCTCCGTCTTAGAGCTTGCGTTCACCTTACATAGTAGGTGTAACACCTCCCATCACACCCTCCACCTTTTACCAACTATCCACTCATATATTTGTCTTCTCAAAGTGGGTATGTGCATAGCATTTTTTGAAATCGGTCCTGGGGTTGAAAGTTAGTGATTTGTTCGTTTTCTAAACAATGCATTCCCTATTCACAACAATTTTTATGGTTTGTGCTTAACGTAAGAACGACACGACACTCATAAGAAACGCGACGCGAGACAAGACATAACATTTATAGTTCTTACAATCGTCAACAAGTTAAAATTTACCTTATCTATTAAGGGTAGACTAAAATAAATACTCCCCCTAAACAATTAGAAAATTCCCATAAGAAAATAGAAAATTGCCAATAAAGAAATCAGGGTATGAGCAATAAATAAATATAAAATTTCCACAAATAAAACAAAATTTCCATAAATTTTTTTTTTTTCAAAACAAAAATAAATAAGCACTTTTAAAAGCAAAAATTGCAATTATAAAAGAAGAATTTTCCATAAAAAAAAATAAAATGTTCCACGAAAAAAAAAAATACAAAATTTCCATAAATAAATCAATATTAGCAATAAAAAATAACAAAATTTTCCACAAAATAAATATATTTTTTCCATAACAAAATAAAAATTTTGCACGAAATGATCAATAAAAAGCAATAAAAAAAATAAGAAAATTTCCATAAAGAAATATAAAAAAGCAATCAAACTGTGCTTTTTTTCCATAGATGACCCCTTCTTTAAAAGCGTTTAAAATTCATGTAAAATTTCATCAGCTTTATTGCTTTCTTGTATGTTTTAAAGGAAATTTTCTTTTTTTTTTATTGCTCTTTATTGATTATTTTGTGGAAAATTTTTAATTTTTTATGGAAAAAAATATTTATTTTGTGGAAAATTTTGTAATTGTTTATTGCTAATATTGATTTATTTATGGAAATTTTGTATTTTTTCGTGGAACATTTTCATTTCTTTATGGAAAATTCTTCTTTTATAATTGCTATTTTTGCTTTTAAAAGTGCTTATTTATTTTTGTTTTGTGGAAAATTCTTAATAGTTTATGGAAATTTTGTTTTATTTGTGGAAATTTTACAATTATTTATTGCTCATACCCTGATTTTTTTATTGGCAATTTCCTAATTGTTTATGGAAAATTTCTAATTTTAAATGGAAATTTTATTTAGCTGCCATTAAGGGTATGCGATAACACATTTTTTTCCTGGCGAAATGAAACGAAACGATATTTGAAATATTGGTTCGAAACGAAACGAAATAAAAATTATTTCCGTAACATTGAAGCGATACGAAATCAAGGTCCTATTTGTTTCGAAATTTAAAGAAACGGAACAAAATTTTTATTTTTTTTTTCTGCGGAACTTCTATATTTTTTTTTTTGCAATTTTAATTTAACATTTTTTATTCAAATAGGTTTCTGTTTTGCGAACAACAGCATTTTAGTAACGGAAGAAGTAGTTTGCGATATTTTTTATATAGGAGAACTGTTCTGTTTTCCATCTAACTAAACTTGTATTCATCTCATCGTTACACTAAGAAATACAACATTAATTTCGTCGCTTTTTTTAATATGCGTGCTCACTGTCAAAAAGATCACAAAAATAAGAACCATATTTCTCTTCATTACTTTGTTTTTCATGGGATGAACATAAGAGCAATAGAGATAATATTTTTTCCGCTTTGTTTCTCATTTATATGATTTTCCAGCAGTGAGTAGTAGCACGCAGGGTAACAAGAAAAAAGACACAAATTGATCCCAAATTGTCCATTTCTCGGATGTGAGAATGATGACTATAGCAAGGCAACACTTCATGGTCCTTTACACCATTCAAAAATCCACAAAGAAGATATGATCGGATTTCGAAGTAATATTTTTTAAACTGGTATAGATTTTTTTTAAACAAACTGAATGTCTATCTCCCTATATTCAAATATCAAAATGAAATGCTGATGGACCCTATTTTTAAAATCTATTAGCTAATCTGCGTACAAGGAGAGAATGCCGGTGGTGACCTGCCCATGCCCAATCTATATATTTATAAACGTGTTATAAATGTGTCGGAGGTTACACTGATTCCACAAATATGAATCTCTTTGTGGGTCAGTGTTGTAACCGCCAAAAAAACTATTTCTGTTTGAGAATTATTTTGATAATAGTTAACTGCCAAAGTGAAGAAGGGGAGTTATTTATTTCAGAAAAATATTGTAACAAAATGTGTTATAGATACCGTTGGCTAAATAGACCAGTAGTCTGAGGCTTAAGATGGTTCCTCTTCAAGTTATGCGGATGCGAACACAATCCAGTTAATTTTAATGTTCAAAAAAAAAAAATACAAGAAGATATATCATCTGTGCTAAATTACTTACACAGAGTTTTATACAAGGTTTTATACGCCACAAATGATATTTTCGTAGGACCTAAACTGGTAACGTTCACTGCTAAAAAAGTTTACACACAAAATACTTTGAAGTATGCTCTTTTGACTATAAAGTATTCAATTATGACTTCAAAATACGCTCTTTCGTGGGAGAATGGGACTACACACAAAAAGGAATAAATATTATGCACAATTATGACCATCTTTTATTCACAAATTATTAACATTTATGAATAAAAACAGGAAAAGTGTGTTAAACTTATCCTTTTTATGCATCTAATTTTACTCCTTTTGTGGGTAGTCCCATTCTCCCGCAAAAGAGTGTATTTCTGCCCAAAAGAGCATACTTTCAGCTGTGCGTGTAAGCCATAGAAGGCCCTATTTGTAGCAACAATTCGTCTTCAAGAGTAAAAGATACTTCATTAACATGATTATTGCACTAAAATCAAATGCTGTAAAAAGCACTCAGCTAGATAGGTGAACTTGCTTCCTCCAAGTCGTACAAAATAATGAAAGATTATTCATAACTTTCACGAAATCATCATTTTATTTAAAAAGAATCTTTTACTCAATTTTTGGGATGTCCTATTTATAAAGAAAATAAGTCGAATTGGGTGCAATTTTGAGTAGGTCAGGCTTAAAGTATAATTACATTTTTGATTTAGAAGACTTTTATACAACAATAATCTGCACAATATTATTTTAAATCAACGGATACGTATTTCGTTTTTTGCTAGGACATTTCTAAAACAGCGATAGAGGGTTTTCAGTAAAAAACAAAATATATTAGTACATTCAAAGTTAATTGCCCGGCATATAGGGTATTAAGCCACCTTGAGTGGAAATTAATTACTATGTCTGAAACTTGATTATGCATATGTACAACATGTGATAGGTTTAGTTCGGAAAAGGTATTGGAGGGTAACCGCCCCTTCGGTGGGGTTTGATCCCACGACCCCAGTTCGCATGACAGGTGCTTTCCCTACTAAGCTACGAAGGACCTCCGTCGTCCACCACAGCTTAGCGGGTACTGATGAAACCAAATTCCCAGCACTAGGTACCAGCCGATCTCTCGCAATACATTTTCAGAACTAACTCTCTCATATGTATTTTTGTACACATGCCAACCAAGTAGGATGAGTATTTAGTAGGCCGAAGGGGCGGTTACCCTCCAATACCTTTTCCGAACTAAATCTATCACATGTTGTACATATGCATAATCGAGTTTCAGACATAGTAATTAAAATATATTAGGTATTTATTGATTCAGAATAGCTTTCGCAGTAAAAGTAAATAGTATTTGTATGTCTCATAATCTTAAATGTAAGCTTGATTATATAATTCAGCGGCGCAGCCGAAATTTTTAGATTACATGAAGTTTGGTATTGGTTAAAATTTGTACTGAAATTCCGCGGAATTCCGTTTCATTTCGTAAAAATCCAGTTTTCGCCGGCGAAATTTCTGAAATTTAACGAAACAAAATGAAATCAAAAATTCAGATTTCGCCATGCTCAAATTCCGCGGAATTTCGTTTCGAACCACCTGAAACGATTTTTTTCGAAACACCGCATATCCTTATTATCTGTCGACCGGTTTCGGAACCGGGTGACATCGCACCCGAAACCGGTCGACAGATAAGGTAAATTTTAACTTCATGACGATTGTAAGAACTATAAGTGGTATGTCTTGTCTCACGTCGCATTTCTTATGAGTGACATCCCCTATTCCCTCCTCTTCTTCATTAAATCGGTCATGTGTCATATATATATATATATATATATATATATATATATATATATATATATATATATATATATATATATATATATATATATATATATATATATATATATATATATATATATATATATATATATACAGAGGAACTGCTCCTGGATTTCATCTCATGGCTCCGATGTTCATCTCATCAAAAACAAAGTAAAAAGAAAAGGAAAAGGAACTTGATTTGTTTCTTATTTTTGTGATATTTTGTGAATATATGTTCAATGAGATGGAGATCGCAACATTTCCCCTATATAAATATAGATGGATAAAGAATAAAGATAAAGATTTATTCAGACTATGTATCCTTTCACTGGTGTGAAAACCAAAATGATACTTTTTACAAGTTGACAGGAAAATGTGCTCCTTTCCAGCCCTGCGTAACACCACGCACCTGCAGCAGGTTTCCGCTCTCGTGATTAGCTTACAGATACAGATCTCTAATTTCTCTTCCCTTTGCAGCGTGGAAAATCGCGCTAAACGTCGTTCACTGCCCGTAGATCGTGAGTATGGTTGAGAGTGTCAGAGACACTTTTTGGTCGCTCCTTGGCACACAATATCCCGTACCGTAAGCTGAACACATCATGCATTGGGGAAAACTCTTTTTCCGCGATGCTCGGGTGGACTCGCTCGGCGATAGATTTTCCGTTCCTTCAGTCGAGATTCGGCCGTTCAATTGTGCGCACGTTTTGGAATTGAAAGCTGCACTTTCACAGACAGTTAGTTAGCAAAAGTAGGCGGAAAATCGGTTTCCCCCTTTTTCTAGTAAAGAAAAGCCATCTTGCCAATGAGTGCTTGGATAAAGGGACGTGTTTGGACCTATTTGTTCTTGTGAGACGATTATCTGGTGCGTGGTGGTGGATAAAGGACCTTAAAGGCGGCTTTCCTTTGCTTTGAACTGAAGATTTCTCGAGAACGGGTCTAATTCGGGATCGGTCGGAAAAAGGTGACGTGAAAGTGATTTGCAGATATAGGTGAAAAGTTTGCTGGATTCAATTGTTGAAAAGTAAGAACAGGAAAACTGTTTCCACGAATTTGGGTTAGATAGCTGCAACAGTGATGTGAAAATGAAGTGAATTCCTTGAATCTTCTATTCGAGCTGGAAATGTGAATGCTTCTAAAAAGCGAAGATTGCTGATCGTGAGGATTGAAACGAATCTGGATAAGCAGGAAAAGTGCGATATGCTGCTACAAGTAGCTTTGGAAAAGAAAATTCACGAATAATAAGGTGATTGAAAATTCTGCTTTGTTCAGAGGAGGGTGTAGCACTTGACAAGGAGCGAGAGAGAAGAAGTTTTGCTGTCCTCCGAGAAGTTTAAGCTAAGCATGCTTGCGGAATATTATTTCTTTCTAAAATTACTCATTAACAAATTCAGCCGAATAAGCCACAATTCTTTTTCTATGTACCAGAGCTCAACTCAAATGCAATGAATCAACAAAATCTATGTTTGTACAAATAATAGATCATGATCTCTTCTACGTTACTGGCTTTTTGTTGTATCATGTTAATACTACTTGGTTCATATTACTGATCAGCAGCTCAAGTGGGTGGAACAACAGAGAAAAAGTTCCGTTGATACATAGGGGAACTGTTCCGATCTCCATCTCACTGTACATATATCCATCTCATCGCTAAACAAAGAAATACGGCACCAAATTCGTCGCTTCTTTTTGTCAACATACGTGCTCACTGCTGAAAAAAATCACAAAAATCATAAACAAACCAAATTCCTTTCCATTGCTTTGTTTTTGATGGGATGGAAATAGGAGCTATGAGATGAAGTGGCAAACCGTTCCCCTATATAGAATGATGCATTCGCTTGCTGAAATAGCTGCCTAACCCGTATCAGCAGTAATAAATCTAGTAAATTGGACCCAACGGTAGTCCAGGTAAATGCCATCGGAAAAGTTGAAAATATCGATTGAGGAAAAAATGTGTGTGCGTTTTCCTTGCACAGTTCCTTCCCATTTTTTTTAAGTTTGGGGGTACTTGGTGTGGTGCCGATTTTCTTTGCTATACTGGGTGAGAACAAGAGCGTTTGGCGTGTGAAAAGTGAGTGAGCTTTCTCAGCGATTGTTTCGGGGCGAGAGCGGATGGAGCGTATTTCTGGAAGCGAATTGAGCAATACAGTCGCACGAGAAATGGTACAATTAGTTGAACTTTGTTTTCTGTTGTATTGTTGTTTGAATTGCGTTCAGTGCGGTGGACTTTTGTACGAACAGTGCCTTTCGAAGGATGTTGAAGTGATGCTTAAATGTTTCATTATTCTATGCTTGAAGGAGTTTCTGTGAATGAAAACTTGAAAGATGATACAAATGCGCTAGTTTGCATTCTGTAAGTGAAAATGTTTTTTTACGAGACCGAACCGAACATGTGGTTTTCCTTGTTTTTTTACATACATTTACATTTACAAGTAATTTATCACATGTTTTAAATTATTTGATTTTTATTTTTATTTGCGGTGAGCTAGCTGTTTTTGAACTAAAGTTTCATAATTATTTTTAGTAGTTGGAAATTTATAACGTTCAATTGTTGAAGGCAAGTGGCCAATTGCCAGGTTTTGAGAAAATCAATTAGTGCGTGATAAGTCGTTTATTTTTTTTCTTCGCATTTTCTAAGAAGAAGAGGCGTGCTCCAAATTTGTTTTTGCTTCCAACAGATAAAATCTGGATCAATAAGTGAGCGATATGGACCATATTTAACTAAATGGGAGACCGCCAAGAATCAGATGAGGAAATCGTTATCCAAATCATCACTTCTTGTATTTACCCACTATGCTTTCAAAGGACTCGTGGAACTGCAGAAGCTTTTTTGTTTTTTTTTAATCAAACGTGTCTAGCTAGCATTCCAGTTGACTATATAATGAGCAAAAATATACTGTCATTTAAGTAGGAAGATTATAACACAATCGTGGTAAATAGTATCCGATATTTATAACAACCATTGATGTCATAGAGTTATAATAAATCGTTTTGACATTTTTCCCTATCTAAATTTTAACATTAGTTATGTTAACAATTAATTGCATATTATTCGGCAACTCGCCCGTACGAAAACCATTTTTTGTTTAATATCTTGGCTGTGCTAACCTCTACACAACAAGACCACTTAAAGGTCACGTTTGTGAAAAAAGCCATATCTTTCGGATGCTTGATTTGCCTTACCCAGCCCAATCGGACTATGGGCTTCGGAGTTATGGCCAAAATATATTTTTTTATTAGAAAAATTCTCACTCACTTTTTAGGTACTTACTCTTAGCTGATTTACTCGCAACAAGTTTCATTCGACGCAGAATCTTGTCCCATTGTTTCGTATTGAAAATTGGACATATCGGACTATGGGTTTCGAAGTTATGGCCAAAATTCATTTTTTTACATAAGAAACACATACAAAATTCTCACTCATTTTTCAGGCACTTATCCTCAGCAAGTTGCATTCGATGCAGAATCCGATCCCATTGTTTCCTGTTGAAAATTGGCCGGATCGGACTATGGGCTCAGAAGTTATGACAAAAATACTATTTTTTCATACCAAAAGTGCCTAGAAATTACTCACTCGAAAAAAAACCGAGAAAGGCACCATCACCGCTAGGTGGATTATTCTGGGTTTTTATAAGAAATACTAAACAAATTTCAAAAAGCAAATTATAGTCGTTTCATAGAACTAGAAAGTTAGAACTAGAGCATAATATGGTAGAAGATCTTACAACATAATACACTGCGTAAAGATGATCTACCCGGCTACTATTTCTCTTAATGATTCAATATTTACCGCTGTCCCAGAATTAGGTGAGATATATTTTCGACTTTCTGGCTATGAGATATATGATTGAATCACTTTTTTTCTACTAGATATCTTCCGATCGAGCGTTCTATCCCAGTACCATGGGCCCCGATAATTTGAACGATTCCTCATTCAAATTAACGGGGTTCATTTACAATTTGAAATACTGATTACTCTATGGGCATCCGAAAAAACTGGTTTCTGGCTGGCCTATTTGTTTTTTTATTCTGCATTCTGTTTCACAATATTGCATTTTTTTTTCTTGATTCCACGTGCTAAATGATGCTTGAACCCTTTTTTAATTTGAACGATGTTAGTACCGGGAATTACCGGGAGCACGGGCAATTACCACAACCCCGTGAAACAAGCACTAGTTCTTGAAGCCACCGTTTGTTGGTGTGGCGCTAGTGCTGTTCTTGAAGTTTAAAGCTCCGTTCATATTGTACCGTACATTTCGCGCGGGTATTTAATTATGTATCGCAAAATGATTTTCGACCGTGAAAATTTAAATTTCAATAACTTAACTTATATTGTTCTGTTTTCTTCATTTATCCAGCATTTTACGTGCGGTAATAGCTGCCACAATATAATTATCATCAAAATCAGCCGAAATTATCACCGAAAAAAAAAAAACAATAAATTAATTTCAATAGCCGCCACAATTTAACATGTTCTGGTAAGATGCAATCTATTTGACTTTTGTCTTGTGTCGTTTGTGATCGCAGCGATCATCATCATCCTCATGAATTTATCATTATTGCCGAATAAAGGTTGCATAATGAAGAGGAAGTCTAAGGATAATATTTGAAAAAAAAATGCACGAGGAAACATACGGAAAGTGTTTTAAAATTCTTCTCAAAAATTTTAGGAGCAATTTGATTAAAAACGGTTAGCAGTACGGGGCTGGACTTCCCTTCTACTGCATAATAAACGCAATTTTTCGATTTCAAATTTTATTTTGTGATATCACACTTGATACACAGTATGAGAAAAGTCAAACCCCGTACTGTTTTTCGTTTTAAATCAAACTACTTCTAGACATTCCACTAAAAGAGCTTAAAATAAGCGGCCGTTAGCGCCCGTAAGATGCTGTAAATGACAACAATTATCATTCGATTTTGACAATTTAGGGATTCCTGGACAGGGCCGGGTAAGGTCCTTCGAGAAATAAGTTTATTAGAATCAGAATGAAAACAAACATTTACCGAAAAATTAAGGTAACCAACTTGACCAATTACATATTTTGGACCCTCCTGTTGACATTTTATTGATATCTGAACTAAACAATGCCGCTGCTGAATCCCGCATGGTCCTAATGCAAATAAGATTGCTGCGAATTTGTTTAACTAGTTTCATGTGCGAAAATAACGATATTTGGATGAAATGTTGATGAAACCAATTTTTTCAAGAAGGCAAGCGTTACAATGCGTTACGCTTCAAAGCATACATCATTGAATATCTCAGAACGAACACAATCAGTTCATGTTGAAATTGCAAATTTAAATCGCTGCAATCTTCTCATTGATGCATGTCAATTGAAAGATAAGACTTTGCTTTAGCTCAAATGACCTGTGCAAATTGAAAATTCATTTTTGAACAGACTAAAAGGGGGGTGTCCAAAATGTGTACATTTGGGGGTTCAAAATATGTTGCACTTTCCAAAACGAAGAATATTTTCATTTCAGATAGTCAATCAGATAGTTCAAAAATCTAAGCGATTTATAAACATCCGATGTTCATTTCAAACTTCCTTTTCATAAATAAGACTTTCATCTATGAAATTTTGTGATTTTAGCCTGTATCACACGTCTAATTTGAAAGATATAAGCGGATATAGCACTTCCTCTAGGGATCCAAAATGCAACATTTACCCTAAACTTGAAAGTGCCAGTTCGAAGATTCAAAAAAATACCCAGTCTTAAAAAAGGCTGGTGCACCTCCCAAAACCATTAAAACGTAAATCTATCAAAAGTAATCTTGCCCTGCAAACAGGGTTATACGATAATTATTGAACTGCCTCTATGAGATATGAGACAGCAACTACTTTTCAGTCGACGAATTTGACGTATTTGATCTTGACGCATTAACTCTTTGGTTACAAACTTGAGCTCAATATAATGTGGGCGTCGAAACTAACATAAATTAATCTAGTCATTGTACGTGTCATCGACAGGTGCTTTATGAAACACTATTGGATAAAATAAAATATAATTTAAGATAATTTTTTTTTTAGGAAATTATTTTGAGCTTTTTAGTGGAATGTCTTCACTTGTCATAAGACGAGTTTGTACAATCCCATTGAAATTCCACCACTTAATTGTATCTTAAAGCCTTACTGTTGAGGTCGAAATACGTATCTGTCAAGATACAATTAAGTGGTGGAATTTCAATGGGATTGTACAAACTCGTCTTATGACAAGTAAAATTTTTCTTTAAACTGGACCATTTGTGTGTTGACAGAATAATAGTTTAATAAATATCAGCGTTTTTTTTTTGCTTCAGATTCCAACGAGAATAGTGTTCTTAAATTTGTAGGAAAAATAAATCACTGCTGATCTCAATTAATTGGTTTGCAGTCTTATTTTTTCTATTTTTTTTAACAGAACGATGCATTAGAAATTAAAGGCCCACTCTTTATCACAATGCCAAATATTTGTCAAATTCCGTCAGACATCTATCAAACCGTTAAGATATCGACATGAGTATCAGGCAGACTTGACAAATTTGTTATTATTAAAAATTTGGTATTTGTTTTTGTGACAAATACAGTGCTGATAACTGTTGCGCTATAGCGAAACATGTGTATCTGAAATTAACGAATCAGCTATAGAGATAATTGCAATACATTAATGAAACTTATTTTAGCGCTTTAAAAAAAACTGTTTCTTTATTTTTTTTTATTCGAATTAATTTTTTTCTCGAGCGATATTGTCGCATGCGTCACTGTGTTCCGTGCTTAAAGCCACTGCTTGACAGCTAGCACCAAGTTTAGCAGTAGCACCAAGTTTTCGGCTTCAATCATATTGTATGCAGATGACAGCCGTTTCAGGGGGCTGAATTACCACGGTACCAGGAATCTTTTGATAAGAAATTCATTCGGAAAATTCGAATACTAATTATTGCACGGGGGTTTTCGTAGATGCATGGTAACGATACAGTATTCGGTAATTTTTTACCGATCTTTCAACAGCTGAAGGTACGGTAATGAGTTCGGTAATCGAATTCAATACCGAACGTACGGTAAACGGCTATATTTGATAATCTGTGATAGACTACCAAACTGTTTGGTAATTTGTGCAACATTTTTATCGTACAGATTTGTAAATTTGGTTGATTTGTTGTTTCTTCTCGTTTGTTTGTGAATAAGAATAATAGGACGCGAAGACTGATGTATCGTAGCATAGTATAGAACCCTTGCACAAATCGTAGATGGGGTTGCAGAGATAATCATATCCACGATCAGAATAGATTTTGCCACAATCTACAATAAAGTGGACCCGATTTTCTCCACACACCTGGCCACGTCCTTACAAGTGTTTTCATTTTATAATTGTCCTATCATCTGCTAAAGAAAACGCACGGAACCGAAACAGCTGTCACATATGAAGGAGATAAACAAAATGCAAATATATATACAGTCACTCTCAAAATTGAGCGTACAGCATGGATTAGATGAATATATTCGAAAATTCCAAAGGAAATTTCATTGTTGGCTCGGTTGTTTTTAATGCATTTCAATATTTATCCCTTCCTTCAATGTATGCGTACATAAAATGGTTGAAATTTTTTCTCTAAAGTTCATTTATTTGAAAATAATCTCAAAATACGCCTATTAGATGTGACAAAATTGAGCGTACAGCTAATGTTTTTCTATAAAATTTCTTAATATAAACACGATTAATGTATTTTAATATTGTTTTTTCATGATTATATTTATAATAATAAACATCCGCTACTTAAACATTCAATGTTTTGAAATTAAACCATGTTTTAATCAAAATGGCGAACAAGTAAGATGTATAAACAATGCTATTTTACAATTCAATGCTGCTGGGCAAAATAGATGCTTTAAGATATGGATTTCACCGGCATCGTGTCTTATATATGATAGATAATCGAAATAGAGCGAGATATACGATAAATTTGGGAAAATTCAGTCGGTAAATGATGAAAACAGATGTAAACATACAAAGAAAACGACAAATGTTGGGAACGGCATATTTCAAATTAAGTATAACTTTATTTAAAAGTCGATGTATAGGTAGCTTATAAGCTCAGGACACTCATTAATAATAATATTAATAAAAGAGCAGCACACGGATACATTATAAGATGTCATTTTATATTTGAAGACTCAGTCACCGTAGGAACAAATTTGGTTGAATCATTTAAATTCATCAAGATATCATTAAATAAGCTGCCGAACTCTTAAGAAAGTTTTTTTTACTCGCCACATGGAAATCATCCAATTGTATCCCTTATGGTAACAGACCGTGGAGTTCAATCCAAATTTAATTATGAAATTACGATTTTAAGCTATCTTTTCAATATTCAATCAGAAGTGCTCTACGGGGTTGAAAAGCGGTTTTTATGTTCGGTACCTTAACATGCACCTTGTACTTTTAGAATTTGACTGTGAATGATTGGATTCAATAATATTACTCTTAATGATAGACCTGAGACAATAATCGAGCTTTAAAACAAATTTATGTTAAAGACATACTAAATTTGAATTATGTCGTTCCTAACATTTGTCGTTTTCTCTGTATGTTTACATCTGTTTTCATCATTTACAGACTGAATTTTGACAAATTAATCGTATGTCTCGCTCGATTTCGATTATTTATCATATATAAGATGCGATGCCGGTGAAACATACAAATTTAAGCATTTATTTTGCCCACAGGCATTGAATTGTAAAATAGCAATGTTCTTACCTCTCACTTGTTCGCCATTTTGACCAAAACATGGTTTAATTTCAAAACATTGAATGTTTAAGTAGCGGATGTTTATTATTATAAATATAATCATGAAAAAACAATATTAAAATACATTAATTGTGTTTATAATAAGAAATTTTATAGAAAAACATTAGCTGTACGCTCAATTTTGTCACATCTAATAGGCGTATTTTGAGATTATTTTCAAATAAATGAACTTTAGAGAAAATTTTTTAACAATTTTATGTACGCATACATTGAAGGAAGGGATGAATATTGAAATGCATTAAAAACAACCGAGCTAACCATTAAATTTCCTTTGAAATTTTCGAATATAATCAACTAATCCATACTGTACGCTCAATTTTGAGAGTGACTGTACATATTATATGAGTAATTTCAAATTATATAATAGATATAATGAATATGCAAGATACAGTTATTCAAGTGAACAAATTTTTAAATATTATAAACTGATGAATATGTACAGAATCACAAACAGAAGTAAGAAAGAATCGAAGCTGATGATGAACTTATGAATTTGTGTAAAAACAGAAAGATAGCCTAACGAATGGATGGAAGACATCCACAGAGATAGCGAAGAAGAAAGTGAAATAATATTGGCTTGATCTCACCAAATGTGAATCGATCTCCGTTGAAAGCCTCCTTTCAAGAGGCTCGGAAGCCTCCTTTCAAGAGACTCGGAAGCCTCCTTTCAAGAGGCTCGGAAGCTTCCTTTCAAGAGGCTCGGAAGCCTCCTTTCAAGAGGCTCGGAAGCCTCCTTTCAAGAGGCTCGGAAGCCTCCTTTCAAGAGGCTCGGAAGCCTCCTTTCAAGAGGCTCGGAAGCCTCCTTTCAAGAGGCTCGGAAGCCTCCTTTCAAGAGGCTCGAAGCCTCCTTTCAAGAGGCTCGGAAGCCTCCTTTCAAGAGGCTCGGAAGCCTCCTTTCAAGCCAGCTTTCCACGCTCGCCATAATGGCGACTGCTATAAATAAATCTGACAGTAACTGCTTCCGACGCTGACCTGTAATCGACGCTGGTCGTATCTCAGCAACCATTTTTACATTGTTTATTTATTGTTATCAAGAAAGGCGAGATTTGAAAAAAGGAGTTTTTGTAACAAGCTTTTGATAATTAAATACTAATTTATTTATTGTTTCGCAAATATGATCAACACTAATTATCGTTTTAGGTTGAAGAGGTTCTCCCATACAAACAGCAATTCAAGTACGCGCTGTGTGATCCCTGTTGATGTGGAGGTTTACTATATAAAGATTTCTAATCCGGACATGTCACAGAGCAGCGCAGTACTGATATTCAATTAGAATGTAATTCCAACATGTTTAAGCATTCGTTATTTGTCTTGATGCTATTTAGTTATGTTTCCTACGATGATTACTAATGTGTATTCATTATGTTCTGAGCTCATCACCAGTAACCGACCTAAGGTGTTTGATAGTCATTGGCTTTTGGTATCGTTATTCCGAGTTCATAGAACATGCGAGTAGTCAATAGTGGAGCCAAACCGCCCTAACACCAACACTCCAGAGGGAAAGCAAAAGTGTCTTGTTCGATCTCACGGAAACTATCCAATCCAATGAGAAATAATCCAGCCAGGCTATGCCTCGCGTTTCATTATTAAACTTACGTTGTGCATATGACTTCCTTTTCAATAATCCTTTTTTTATTTTCAACTTAGGCACATATACAGCTCTAAAATCTTCATAAGCTAGTCTTACCCCATTAACGTTAATATGGCTAAATAAAGTAACTATTCATTAGTATTGGTTACTATATTTTGTTCCTGATATTGTTACAATTTACTGTCTGTAAATACGACTCTGAAATGGAGTTTATAGTAGGTATCCCATTTAATTTAATTAATTAGTGAAACTAAGAAAAGTGGAATGTTATCATCTGGACCGCACTGTGTTGGATGGATGACGGCTATTGAGCTTGAACTAGCATGGATGTCTAATACGCAATAGATGTATCCTAGGGTTCATCTATGTATAACATGCAACGCAATACGTAACGTTAGGTTTTATCACTCCGATCTTAGCACAACCGAGTTTTGCGCTTTTGTTTACTTGCATATCGCCATTCAACTGTTCATAAGGCTTCTCTTGAATAAACTTTTAGATAAATATTACAGATCAAATAAATTCAAAGTGACCGGAGCACACAGGTAACTGCAGCCAATCATCTAATTCCAATCGTCTCATCTCAGAAATATTTTGTTTCGAATTCCGTGTTAGACTTAATTTTGAATTTTAACTCAGCGCTGCATTCGAACATGTCTGGGATTGGAATCTAAATGATAAAAATAATTCACATTAACTGGGGTTACACCTTCCGTATTGAAATAACTGTTGTATCGCAGGAATACCTACTTCAACCTTAAAGACAAATGTATATCATATTTTTGACACAGATCAAATTAATTTTCAATTATCAAAATCTTGTTCAAATTTTATTCCATTATCTTCAAGTCTTGCCTTTTTGAATAACAATAAATAAACAATGTGAAAATGGTTGCATAGATACAACCAGCGTCGATTACAGGTCGGCGTCGGAAGCAGTTACTGTCAGATTTATTTATAGCAGCCGCCATTATGGCTAGCGTGGAAAGCTGGAGAGGCTCGGAAGCCTCCTTTCAAGAGGCTCGGAAGCCTCCTTTCAAGAGGCTCGGAAGCCTCCTTTCGAGAGGCTTGGAAGCTTCCTTTTCGGAGTGCCATTAGTTTTCAGGTCCGTTTTTCATGAACATGAACTAAAAAAGAGCAAAAACGAAAGGTCTAACCTACACCCAAAAAAATCTGCACGTTCTTTCCACCTGAAAAAATACGTAGATTTTTTCCACCTGAAATTCACGTAACTTTTACCTGATTTTCCGATAGAAATTTCATTCTACGTGAAAATCAGGTAAGTTCTACCTGAGTTTTAGATAGAATTCACCGGACACGTAAGTTTCACCTGAATTTTCTGAAGTATTTGCAGCTACGTGCGCACGTAAAATGTACCTGAAAATTCAGGTGAAAACAACGTTTAGATTATTTGGAGTGTAGTTTATGCTGACAACATGGTGTTCTCGGTTCTAACGTTGTTTCGCGAATCTATCGTGTTGCTGTATCCAGTGGATCAGGGCAGGTGACTTGATGCCCATACGGACTGATTTATGCACTGCACAACCAATTGCTGACGGGTTCCACTGTCACAGGATCGATGCGGTACCCTTATGGAAATCGTGGTCGGTGAGCACGATCGGTACGTGGCCGCAATGATCGTCCTCTTCGTCTTACAATCGATTGGGTTCATCGTTGAGCAGAAATTATGACTATGATCTACCCACCACACTGTCGAGATTGCATGGATAAAGAAAGATCTGCTTGACACTAAACGGCCAATGGCGGTTCGGATGCTGGAGTATCCACCCATGACGAATCGTTCTTGATCAAACCCTGCACCTGACAAAAAAAAAACACTTGTTCGAAGGTTTTTTTTTTGCTGAAAACCTGCAAAATAAAATCTTCGAACAAGTGTTTTTTGTCAGGTGCAGGGTTTGAACAAGAACTAGTAACGATAACGCCAATTTACACGTCTTTGCGCTAATTAGCCGTTCTTGCAAATCTTGAGCAGTTTTTTTTGTTCTCGGATTCGCGTTTTCTGAACCTAGTATACTATCTTATTTTATAAACTTCAACTTAACTGTTCGTCTTGAAAGCCAAGTTGGAAAGCACTTGGTTCAAAAGGATTCTGGGACTCAAATCCCCTTTGTGGATCGATTTAAAAAGGTTCCGATCAATATTGGTCAGATCCACTGATAATATTTTCATCTTGGATAGGTTTTATAGGTCGTTACATTTGGCGCGATACGACGTAACGCATCGTCTGGTGTCGCGCTTCAAAACATGTTGAATGCTTTTTGACGCGCGATTAGTACAACAGAGTTGTAAGGAAAGTCTATATATAGGCTATATATATAAGGGGCCCTTCTTAGCAGTGCGGTAAGACGCGCGGCTACAATGCAAGACCATGTTGAGGGTGGCTGGGTTCGATTCCCGGTGCCGGTCTAGGCAATTTTCGGATTGGAAATTGTCTCGATTTCCATGGGCATAAAAGTATCATCGTGCTAGTCTCATGATATACGAATGCAAAAATGGTAACCTGGCTTAGAAACCTCGCAGTTAATAACTGTGGAAGTGCTTAATGGACACTAAGCTGCGAGGCGGCTCTGTCCCAGTGTGGGGATGTAATGCCAATAAGAAAAAGAAGATTGCATGGATAAAGAAAGATCTGCTTGACACTAAACGGCCAATGGCGCTTCGGATGCTGAAGGATCCACTCATGACGACTCGTTCTTGTTTAAACCCTGCACCTGACAAAAAAAAAAACACTTTTTCGAAGGTTTTATTTTGCATGTTCTCAATAACGCACACGTCTTTGCACTAATTATCAGTTCTTGCAAATCTCAAGCAGTTTTTTTGTTCTCGGATTCGCGTTTTCTGTTCCCAGAATATCATTTATTTTATAAACTTCAACTAAACTGTTCGTCTTGAAAACCAAGTTGCAAAGCACTTGGTTCAAAAGGATTCTGGGACTCAAATCTCCTTTGCTGGCCGATTTCAAAAGGTTCCGATTAATGTTGTTCAGATTCACTGATAAGCGAGATGGACATATTTTATCTTGGAAAGGTTTTATAATCGTTACGTTTGGCGCGATAGAACAGAACGCATTGTCTGGTGTCGCGTTTCAAAACATGTTAAAGGCTTTTTGACGCGCGATTAGTACAACAGAGTTGTACCGAAAGTCTATATATAGGCTATATATAAGATCCCTCCAAAAATGAGCTTTTCATATGATGCCCGTGGTTCAATAGTGTTATATATCGATCGAATCAGCTCGAAGAACTGAGATGATGTCTGTATGTGTCTGCGTGTGTATGTGTGTATGTGTACAAATGTTGTAGACACTCTTTTTGGAACTTAGCATTGGCCTCGTTACAAGATGCATTCGACAGAGAATTCGGTACAATTGTTTGCTATAGAAAATTGGCTCGACCGAACATTGCATTTCGGAATTATTGAAAAAAAACATTGGAAAAAAAAAATTAAATAAATGTCTGGTGGAAATGTCTATTAATGAATGTTTTGTATGTTTTTATTGTATGTTTTTATGTAATGTATTAAATAAATAAATTGATGGAAATTGTTCGATCTATCCCGATGGCGCGCACCTAATGAGTCCGTGCAAATAATGCAAATAATTTATGGCCGAAATGAAGTTGTCAAGTGGGTTGTGACTGGACCAGAAGACCTCCGATTTTTTCGAGAGAGCTGCGCGGACGGATGTCGCGCTTCCAGGAATGATTTCCCCCTCCGAACGATAAACTTAACTTTTCTCAAACTCAATTCTATAATATAAATTATTTAAAACTCTTGATGCCAGCCTTTTTGGAAGCGAAATAACCGAGTCTGAGATTGTTCTTCCTCAACCATAAACTCCTCTTCCATAAACCATATCGAAGGCATGCTTTCTCATTGTAACGCACCAAATTTTATTTTGAACTAGCAGACCCGACGAGCTTCGTTTCGCCTAAAAAAGATTCAATTATTCTCTGATTAGTTCTCGAGTTATGCAAAAATAAGTGTTTCAATTTTATGGGAGCCCCCCTTTCCAAAGGGAGAGGGGTCTCAAACCATCTTAAGAACGTTCCCTGGCCTCAAAAACCTCTGCATACAAACTTTCACGCCGATCGTTTCAGAAGTTTTCGAGACTATAAGGGTCAGACAGACATAAATTCATTTTTATGTATATAGATTTAGAAAATTATTTCACTTAATAAGAAAAAAGGGAGCTTTTTATATGGGACAGCAAGTCCTGCAGCGGGAGTATACGTATAAAGCAATGATGAAAATTAACAAGTCCAGACACCGTCGATACGTCGTTGTAAAAATGTTTACCTCTTTCTCGTCGAAATGAGTCGTTACTTTTGAAAATTTGGATTGTAGAATTCGTTGACACTATTCTTAATGTGCTGCTGCAACAGATGCTGGATTCGCTGGTTACTAAGATGACAACGTCAATATTCTACATATTCGTTGTCCGCCATCTTAGAAACCATCTCCGTCTCCGTGATTGTTCTGTCATGTCAACTATAGGTGGGCGCATTGACCATTTTGACGCTGATTCTATTGATGTTTTTGATGCGTTTGCGATTTCTGTTGGTATCTGTCCAAGGTTTGAAGCTTATTTGACTTTCCGGTATGACTTTATAGCAGGAATTTCAAACGATCCCATTGTTCGATCTTCTGAGCAAAGATAGGGATAAAGTGATGGGATATTGATTTCATTTTTCTATCCGCTCAGCAAACATGGAAGAACATTTTTTCACAGCTTAAGTGTTGTAACAACTCTTTCGTGTTGTGCACAAACCAACAACTGCGCTTGCTATTCGGATCATCATTAAATGCTCATTGCTCAAATGATAATTGATAATAGGGGTATTCACTAAACGGCGTACACTCAGAAATTAATGAATTCATTTGGGAACTTTATTTAAGTAATAATTTACCTAAATTGAATTTGTGCATGACAAATACTTAAATTTATACTTCCAATGCATATATTTTAGTATCATTAAGAATAACTTGATATTAGCGGTTGTCAAGTACTTTTTTGAACAGCATGCCGAGAGCTGTTCTTGCTAGTTTCATTGTTAGGTACAGCAGTCGAAATAATCAAATAAACTGTACTTCGTTTCTTCTTTTATTAGATAAATAGCCATACTTCAAGACGAGCTATTGTTGAAACATAATGATAAGTAAAAGAATATTTTCACTAAAGACCGACATTCCGGGTTTTAGTTCCCACGCTATTAATTAGGCAGGAATTTTGAATTGATTTTCCATGCACTTCACTCCTCATAAACATGGGAGCTGAATTCCCACAAGACAACCATGATATTGGCTTGGATATAGGTAAAAAATGATTCGATTCGTTTGGTTTTCAATTTTAATTTACAGCATCAGATTAACACAGCGTACGTTCCTGCGACTATCCCACGATATACTCAGCAGACGTTAGAAGACGGGGCATCGCAGGACATTTCTGACGAAAAAGACTGTTGCAGTTGCAGATCCACTGCATCGTTGGATGAAATACTATTTAGTTAAATTTTAAAAATCAGTTTTATAATCGAAAGGATATATCCATAATAGCATAAAACGTAAAAAATTTCCAAAAGTAGCGGAATTACGAACTTGGTGTCTTCGACAAAGTTTTTCAGGAGAACTTTTGCTACAACTCTCGCGAAGCCGTATACCTTCCATGTTGTAAAGTGGAAAAAATATTTTTTTTCATCTCACTTTTAGGATGATTGATAATAAGGTTGAATACCTCCAAAGAAGCCCGTCGACTTACTGATAAAATGTCTCGAAGACGCCATTGCGCTAAATTACATAATAAAGGTACTACTAAAGAAACGCGCTAAAACACGAATTTAGCCAGTGTGCAGTGCGTGGAGAGGATGGAGACGCTTGGTACACCGTACGTAAGTGCCGTAAAAGCAGGTTCCTCGCAATGTCGTTAGATGTCCCACCCAAGGCAGTGATTCCCAAAGTGCGGCCCTTTAAGCCTTTTCCTGCGGCTCGCGAAGGTTTTCTGAGAATACACTGCATGTGGCCCATTGATAAGCAATATATTATATTACAGTACATATAGGAAAAGCCTATTATCATTCCCAAAATGTCGGTGTACTCGGAAACATGTCATGTTCACATCACTATGATGTTGAAGCACGATTTTATCATTATGATTCAAGGAATTCATAACTTCATACATAGATGTTGTGTAGCTAGAAATATACAGCAAACATATTTCGATGTTATCGTCCCGGGTTATTATAATAGCAAATTTTTATTTAATTACAGATTTGAAGCAACTAAAGGTTGAACTACAGGTAGAAATAATGCTGTAATACCCGTCATGCTCCGTAATAAGAATACTTTTATTTTTCAAAATAAACTAGGTTTTGGCGAAATTGAACTGAAATTTTGCTGGATTACTACCTCCAGAATATACATTCACCATCAACAATGGATTCTGTTCAGAATACCATTCGGATTCTTTCGCAAGCAGATTCTGGTCAGAGCCTTCAAACGAACTCTATCCAAAATTTCAAACGAATGCCGAAAGGGTTCTGGTTCGAATATCGACCGGAATTCTGTTCACGAAAGGATTCGCTTCAGAATTTCAAACGAATTCTGTTTGAAATTCTGAACAGATTCTGTCTCAAACGGATTCTTGTCAGAAACTCAAACGGTTCCCTCAAACAATAGACAATAGTCCCCTAGAAATAAATATACGCTCTAAATCACTTAAAAAGGCTTGTTTTCGAATCACAATTCAAATTTTCCAAACAACAGCGTGGCACCTAGACCAGCAGACAGCGTACAGGGAAATATTAACGAGAAAACATAATGATAACTAAATTATGCACGGAGAAACAAAATAATGGATCAAAAAGTTGAGGTGCATTTTGCGGAATATTTTTATGAATCCACTTAGATCCACCTATGATTTATATATGTAACAAAAGAGTAAGAGCTACTGAAGCTAATGACATAGATAACCTGCTACCCTGAAAGGTATACCCGATTAAAAATAGTGTTAAAAAACTATAAAATCTGATATAGCTCCCTAAAATGAAAAGATACCCGGATAAAAATGTACTATTGGTTCAATAGTGTAAACAATTGAATTACCATAAAATGTACGGTATACAATAGGATCCATTGTTTCTTGATGGTTGCACAGATTGTATCCATACTGTGAATACAATACGTCAACATATTTCTCTAATGTAACTATACTTGCAATTGTTTTTGGAACGTTTTCGTACATAAGTTTCATACACTGATAGTTTTTGAAACGTTTCTTTACATTGGATATAAACTATATAACAATATTTGCCTCATAGCGCCAAATATGCATTTTTTCCCTTTAAATTGCATTGTTGAACAGTAAAGCTGTCACAACTGAGAAATTTAAAATCGTATTGTTTTACTATACAAATACAATACAATCCATTGTATTTTGAACAGTTTTGTTCGGATATTTCAACAATATATTAACCATACACTCTATTGTGTGACGAAAAAAATGTATGGAAAAATCTCAGATTTTGTATAGTTACGATACTTAACAACCCGTACATTCTATTGCGAAAACTTCATTTACATTTCAGTAAATGGTTCATAACAATGCATTCTAATGTATTTCTATGGTTTCATTTACAATATAATCTATTGTCAATTTAATGTTATTAATAGTAGTGTCACAATAAATTGCATTGTTATTCTACTGTATTTTTTATTCGGGTAGCGATTTTCACTCTTCTACGACATAATGTTTTTTTGAAGCACCTAAAACTTTGTAGAACATTATGAAAATGTAAAAATTTAAATAAAAAAGTTAGAGCTAAAAAATTAATTTTAAGGGGTTACTAACTTCGCACCCCTATAACTTTTTCCACTTCAGAGACAAAAAGTTGGTGTCTTCGACAAAGTGTCTTGTAATTGTCATTTTCACAATGTCTCCATACAATATAAACAATTTTATCAATAAAATAAAAAAAAATATTTTTTTTCTCGGGGTGCTCCCTTTTAAGTCAGTTTTTCTTACTCCTAAAATAAAATGCTCTAAAAATAAAGACACCCTCCAGAACACGGCAAAAGTCTCCAATCAATTGTTTCGCCGATAATACGAATGTCCCACTTTTTTTTCAAAACCATCCCACTGTGCGCCAGAGCGATGTTCCACCTTCGCAAAGCGACTTCCCGGATTATGGCATTACCAGTCTTTAAGTAACAGCTCAATTGGTTTCAACGCTCAAATCCTAATTGTCCATGATCGTGTTAGCCATAATCACTTCTTCATAACCATTTAATGCCACTATTTATCCGAAACGAATAGATTAAGAAGCCCTACATGACCGCTGCTATGCAAGTTTGTATATTCCTATAGAAACGATAAATATCCAATTTAGCACACGCTTAACATGAAACATTATAACTACCCTACATATTTATGAGTGGTGGGTGATGGATGTAGCCACCACGTTACATACTTATCTACGAGAATAATTCTCGCTTAACTTTTCAAAAGGTCCTAAGTAACATTTTTTTCATGAATTAATTTGAATAGCGCAATCGACAGAACAACATGAAAGCTTTTGATTGCGCTACTCAAATTAATTCATGAAAAAAATGTTACTTAGGACCTTTTGAAAAGTTAAGTGAGAATTGTAGCTGTAGAGTAAGCTGTAAAACTAAGGTGTCAAACATAGGGCTTCATGTTTTGCTACAATGTTACGTTACATTTCTGTACCTATTTATATCTATTTGTTCTTGATTGTGGATGGAATGGAGGGAAAATCGGAAGCCTACCTAATGCACAGCAATTAGCGTAGTAATGTTTGGATTTAGCTCTGAAAATACTCATCGTGTTTCACTTTCTCGCGCGTACTTTTAATGGGAGGCTTTTTTAAGCGACCTTTTTAGGGAAGGCTTGGAACTCCATAGTGATGTATATCAACCGATACGGCTCCACTCAATGAATAAGTTTCACAGCAAGTAATAAGCTTGATCACGATTGTTCATTACGTTCGAAATTTGAGAAGAAAATAGTGTTTCAAACCAAATAGGAGTTTATTGCCCAAACTAATTACGAGAAAGGCAGTAAAATTAATTTGGATTTTTCCACAGTTCCTTAAAGGTACTATTATAGAACTATTCTAATCAGGACATTTGGATCATCGGTATGTTTTACATTCGCTTAAACTTAATCTAACTGCTGTACTGCCACGATTCGCATAAAATTCACATGTCGAGTTTTGACGATTTTGATTTTCTTCCAGAAATAAGCATCAGTCTTTAAGAACAACTGATAAAATAACAGGCTTTTTTTTCTAGACATTTGAAAGTTAAAATCCAATTGTATTGTCCCATCTTGCTATTTACTCGCATAACAGTCACATTACAGATTTTAATTCACTTTTGCACAAAAAAATAAATATAATTATGGTCCATTTGATAGTTCCATAGCAATATATACATACATATAAAGAATATTATTCCAAATTTCAGAAAGATTGGAGGATTATCAATTTATTAGATTTTTTGTATTCTCCATGTAAAACGAGTTGAAGAAAACTGACATGGGACGCTTATGTGAATAGGGGCAGTATACGTTGGGTTCTTTTTTTAAATGCTTTATAAAGACGACACAGTCAGATGAAATAAGCAAAATAAACAAATAAATAAAATTTGCTTGTGCGTTAATCTGATGAAAAGAATACACGTGTAATTGATAGGATGCAGTAAAAATTTACATAAAATGTTACACGCAATTCTAATTGCCAGCAATCTACACGCGTGTTTGATATTACACGGTTTTCTACACGTATTTTACATTTACGCGATATCCATCTTGAAGTTCTTCTAAATCGTTCTGAAAGAAAAACACATTCAGAAACCCATGCGATATAGATATTGACGGAATGGGATCGATAAGTAGAAACTGAAAATCGATGCTTGTGCAATTTTGGAATTCATGATTTGCTAAAATGACTGTAAACCTATGCAATACGGGTATTGGCGGAACGGGCTCAATGATTAGAAGATGGAAATCGACGTTCGGCGTCATATGGAATTAAAGCGGTCCGACTCTCGGTAAAATGATTGCAAACACTTGCAAAAATGGTATTGACGGAATGGGCTCAATGAGTAGAAACCGGTAATTGACATTTGGCGTAATTTTGGAACATGATTTGCTGAAATGACTGCAAATCTTAGCAACACGGATATTGATGGAACGGGCTGGATAAGTATAAGCCAGAAATTAATGTTTGGCGCCGCTTTGGAAATCAAAATGACTGACTTTTGGGCTGCTAAAATTTCTTTTCAAATGTACTAGAAACATTGATCTAGCCGCTATAGTCCTTCTTTAGTCATGGGTGTGGTAGAAATTGATCAAGGCTTCATTGTTAGGTCTACTGACAGGAGCCCATAGGTCGTTTTTTCCAAGCCGCCTATTATAATTATTAAATGATGAACTTAATTATATAATGAAAAATCACTTTACTAAAAAAATATTAAAAAAACATTATTAAAGCCTGTCCACGTTAAATTTCGGACACCCATCATCCAAGGCGATTTTTTAAAATTTTCACAAACCACTGAGAAGATCAATTTACATGACAACTCAATCTCTCCGCTTTATGTGATTCGTTCAGCGTGTTTTCGTTCTTGTCCAAAGTGATAAAATGGCTACAAATCAATTGGACATTGTCACAGTGTCCGAAATTTAACGTGGACAGGCTTTAGGACCTGCTTTGCATTTCGGAAGCGTGTGGAGGCCGTTATTGCAGCAAATAGAAACTAGATCGGTGATTAACATTGATTAGGACTGTCTTAAACATCCACCTTTTGAATAAATTAAAATAATCTATAACCGGTATCAGAAGCTCTGATCACTCTACCGTTGTAGACGATGGAGGTGTCATTTGCGAACAGAAACAGAATACCGCCTTCTGGAGGTTCTGGGATGTCGGAGGTGAACAAATTGAAAAACAGGGGCCCGAGGGTACTGCCCTGGGGAACGCCTGCAACGATGTTGTGCGCTTTGGAACTCGCCCCGCTGATTGAGACTCGGAATGTCCTTGCCGACAGGTAATTGTTGATGATTTTGACCAGGTAGCTGGGAAGATTGTAGCGTTGTAGTTTGTACACCAGGCCATCATGCCTTACATTGTCGAATGCCTTCTCAACATCGAGTAAGGCCATGGCAGATGTTTCTGAGACAAACTTGTTCCGTCTGAGGACTTTGCTAGCTCGAGTCAGTTGGTGTACGTTTGGCCGACCGCGTCGGAAACGAAACTGTTCCTCGAGCAAGATATTGAGATTTTCGGCAGACTCGAGTAATCGGTGATAAAAAGCTTTTTCGAATAGCTTGGATAATCCTGGGAGAAGGCTGATGGGACGAAAACTTTTGGGGGAGGAGGATCCTTCACAGGATTCCGGCTGGGGATGACTTTCGCTGACTTCCAGGACGATGGAAAGTAGCTGAGCCGGAGGCATTGATTAAAGATCAGCGAAAGAAGATTCGATATATGCTGTCAATTCGTCAGCTGACATCTCCAACTCCTCCAAGAAGTCGTTGGGAGTCAGATGAATATTGTGTGCATACTCGTTAACGGCTGCTTCGTGTGGACTGATGATGTTTTGTCCAAGATTGTGTGAGCTGACGAAGTGACGACCTATTTCAGTGACCTTCTCTGCAGGAGTTATCGAGCGATCCTTAGAGTCATTATTGTCTACTGGGATCAAAGTTGGAATGGGCCGAGGCTTGGATTTTAGTATTTTGGTCATTTTCCAGAACGGCTTTGCATAGTCTGGGAGAGTGCGGATCTTAATGAAATCGTTATTTTTGAGGTCCACCATTCTGGCCTTGATAATTTTTAGGATTCGATAGCAGAGTGCCTTCAGCTCAGGCAGTCCAGTACGATGAAACTGCCTGCGAGTGATATTCCGCAATTGAATCAAATCTTTGGTGAGTGTATCGATTGTTAGGGTGTTGCTTACCTGCCTAGCCGTCGGTACATGTTGATCACGGGCCACCGAGATCGCCTCCTTGATGGAACGCGGCTGACGATCAATAGCATCTGGAGTTACCGACCGCGTTCAATGCTTATGCTCTTAAGCGAGCAAGCGTTCCAGTTGACCAGGCCCACCCTAGCAGCAATTTTCAATAATGAACATGCCAAGAGTGAAGACCAGGTCGAAACGGGTTTTTGCAGCCGCGCAGCCGAGTGGCAAGCTGCGCAAAGTGGGACGGCTTCGTTCTCCGACTGCCAACGGAACCTAGAAGGAGGGAGCGGGGGCCATTCGCTGGTGGAGGAGCTTGAACCGACGCAGCTGCCGCTGCCAGTCGCTTGTGCGGTTGTTACGGTGGGAGGGTTGGAATCCCAAGACGGGAAATCGGGATGGCTGGAAAGGTCACCTCGTTGAGAGCAGGAACACGGTTCTTCTTCGGCAGGTTCCTGGTGGAGGCCTTCTTCCGGATTTCCAAAAACGCTGCCCGCTTTGGACAGTCCTTGGTTGTAGCTCGATGTTTGTCGCCGCAGTTGGCGCATTTGGGATCAGCCACATCCATCTTGTCGCAGCGCGGCTTCACGCGGCATCATGGTGCTGTGCCCGCAGTTGAAGAAATTGGTGTACTACGTGACGTCGCGGCGCACTGGACGATATCGCTCCCAGTCAACGACGGTGTAATTTATATCGCCGACCAGCTTCAGGTCTTTCTACGTGGTGGAGCCGTACTCCAGGTGGACCAGGTAAAGCTGGTTGCTAACTCCTCGTCTTGTCGTGACGAGCGATCTTGTGCACGGCCACTGGCTTTAGGCCGCAGCTCTCGAGTTCTGCTTAGATCTCTTCCTTCATGTCGTGGAGCCCTCCACGATGGATTGATGATGGTCCGTATTTGTCGGCATCATTTTCACGCCCTCGCTGCATAGCGATCAGTTGGCGATCGCCCTTCACAAACATGGGAGGGCACTTCTCCTTCCGCTCCAGTTGCACCTGCGGCAGCTGCAATTGCTGCTTTTTTCTCTTTTTCGGCGGATTGCCGGCGTCATCAAGCGGCAACGACGAGAACACGTTGCTCTGCAAAAGCTGCTTGAATTGGTTACCCGCGCCTCGAAGAGCAATGCGCTCAGGCACTTTTCCCGCGACCAAATCGGCCATCGAGTCTTCCATGACGGAGAAAAAAACGCCAACGCGACGAAGTGAAAACGTAAACAGCGAACGAACGAGAAAGAACAAAATGCGCTAGCAAAAAGCACGTCCGTACGCGCTGCTGTCACGAACTGGAATGCTGATGTTGTTGGAGTTATGCGAAAAACTGACCAAATAAGAAACATAGCCAAAACTGGCACAGTTACCTTAAGTCGATTGTTTAATAGTCGTTCTCATGTTAAGCTTCTCCCAAACACACGTGACGTAGTTGTCACTGTCGCCGCGACTATATCGCTGTGTCGGTGGATGCAATACTCCATTTACGGTGGTATGCTAGGTATGCTTTTGAGCCAATGCTCATGGAGACGCATGGTGTGAAGTAAAGAACTGTGCTTAGGATGTATCAATCGTACAGAGATTTTATGGGAATATGGCGTAAATTGATTTTATTTGTCTTTCATACCTTGATACGACCGTTTACTTCAGGTAAGCTATTGCTCTTTTGTTCAGAAGGTTTTTTTTTTCTAAATAGAAATAATTAGAGTGACAGTTGAATTAAAACCAGTTATCGTCTATGCGTGTATAGGAATACTATTCATGAATTCTAGACCAACATTTGAAAAGGGCGTAACAGCCAAAATTTATTCCTTCTGGTTCTTCGTCTACATATAAAGCTCTATATGTGGACGAAGAATCAGAAGGAATAAATTTTGGCAGTTACGCCCTTTTCAAATGTTGGTCTAGAATTGATACAGTCGACTCTCCACATCTCGATGTTCTATATCTCGATATCTCTCCCTATGTCGATGGTTTTTTCGGTCCCTTCAATCTATATACATTTGGGCATTCTACATCTCGATAACCTCCCTATCTCGATATCTCTCTATCTCGATGTGTTCGGGTCGTATTTTGTTCAGGATACTCTTTCCCTATGTCGATATATTCATATTTCTAGGCTACTAGACCATTTTTGGACAATAACAAATACGTGAACAACAAGAGATGACATTTGTTTTGTTGTCGTTTTTCATAGCAACGAGCCTTTTTCAATCTAGTACGCAATTCAATTTTCCTTCCATTCCTCGATCTCTCTTTATCTCGATGGTCCCTTCAATATCGAGATGTGGAGAGGCGACTGTAGTACACTATTTATTACTTCAAGTACTGCAAGTTCACAATACAACTCATTTCAAAATAGAACTAATGTAATTAGTTGTTGGGAAAAGAGTCAAACTTTGATTAAATGATCTGAACCATCTCTGCCACCGGCATATCGGAGCCCAATATCTAATTATCACACATATAGATTTTGCTAAGAATGAGTGCATCTTCCACACTAAATCGAATCGCTCGCGTGTGTCAGAAACATTTCCATCATGTCCATATGCATACACACATGCAAAATCGTATGAGCCCGAATCGAAGCTTTGATAACCCTTGCAGAAGAACAATTTACTGCCTCAATTGTTCCCAACAGCCCGTAATGAATTCGGTTTAGCTGCTCTTCGGACGGCTGTTCAGCTCAATGTTCAAATCCAATTCTGTGTTCCGCACATATTTAATCACTCAAATGGAATATCTAGTCTTCTATTATGCTTCAGTTCCTCCTGATTGTCTCCTTCTCGCAGCATGCTTTTTTCCACTTCTATCCACTTCGTACCGAACCGAATTCATACATTGATAGTCGTCCACTTGGCTTGTGGGTTCTGGATAGTAGATTGAAGAACTTCGGATAGTTTTTACTGGACAAGCTAAGCCTGCCACAAATTCTATAGAGCACCATTTGCCAGGAGTTATCAAGTTTAATATTTCTGCTACCCACGCGCAGAACATTTCATAAGCTCATAAAATCGAAGGACAAAGAGACATACTTAAAATGGATTCACATCAGGAAGAGTAAATGTCGTCCTAATATTAGATCAAACAAACTGTTCACTTGAGGTAACCAGAGAAATTATTCAAGTCACAAATATGCCAATAAGTAGAATCTATTAAAAGAACAAGTGTCCTATCCTACGATGAGAGCTAGATAAAAGCTTTACTTATTAATACTGCATGAACCGCTGTACGACAAGTTTAGGAGCCTCTACACGCTATACATTTGAGGAAGACACATAACGAGCGCCCATTATGAATTCATTGGAAAATGGCTCGATGAGTGTTGTGGCGGTTGCGGGGTACGGCACAGGATGGGACAGGATAGTAATGGCTGGGGAGCAGATTGATTCCAGCGAAAAGTGCTGACGAGGGTGACCGACCTGTTATTGTTGAAGGCACATAGTAGTCAGGGGCTTAATCGAGCGACTATCAGAATAGGAAGCTTTTTGATGTAGGAATTGTTTTTTCTTCTTTTCCGATCAGCCATCTATGTACATACATGTATAGTTGGTATAGACATACATACATGTCATTTGAACGATGAAAAATTCGAGCGAAATCGTAGGGAAATAAGGGCAAAAGGAGTTGTTTGTATCAGTATTTCTACTGTAGAATGCCCAATCGGTGTTTGTGAAACTCATTTTTTTTTATTCTGTGCGTAGTGTGTAAAAGGAAAAAAGCTAGTCCAAATCTGGATGTTATTTTTTGTTTCCTCAGCTACCGGTTTCAGAATACCAAATGACAATCGGCCTATGTTTCTGGTTGGCGCCATAAAGTATGGCATATCCAGCCATAAGCATGGAGCGGAACATGGTTTTATTGTTTTGTACTTGTATCTCTAGAATCGTTGCCCGGAGCCGCGTGCATTGGGGTGTGGGGAATTGTGAACAAGCATGCGTATTGCAATGACATATGAATTGAGTATTTAATGAAGGAAAACAAATTTTGCCTAGCAAACTATAACTACATATATCTCTTAATCCAAAGTTTCTAAAACTGTTGATTGTAACCATTTGGTGGCAAATATTATTAGATAATTCCCCAATTTTGTTAAATAAAAGCCCATTCATCCCTTTGGGCACAACGTATTGTGGTGGTACCTGGTGCTACCACACTGTAGCTCATAGTCTAATTATCTAGCCTTTATTTTGATTGTCTTTATCTTTCTATTCCGATTGGATTTTTTTCCCTAATTTTGCTGCTTCCTATCTGCATTATTGATGGTACCGATAAGCACATGACACTGTTGTGTTGCTTCCTTTTCAGTCCATTATCTAAACCCGTTTTCCATTGCTGGAGTCGATTGCCATTATCCATATCCAGTAGATGTATGCCTCTGAGGAAATGCATTACCAGTCACTGTCAGATGGTTGTGATGAATGAGCGTTCCCCAAAGCGTCGCCCATTGCACTGCATCCTTCAGTGGATTGGCGAGATTTGTTGTGTGGCGGGAGATGGGTAGTGGGAATCGAACCCATGATCATCCGCCTATGAGTCGAATGTGTAACCAACTACGCTACGAGACCCCTGTTAATTAATTTTTCAAATATACAATTTTCCCACAATAAGATGCCTATTATAATGTACATTTGCAGAACGTTGGAAATTTTGTTTCATATTCCCTGTGTACACGGAGACAAATCTATTCTCAGGATTATGAACATAAATTCATGAAATCATAAAATTTAGCTCATGAAATACATTAAAAAAAAATACATGATAAGTGATTAATCAATGAAGGCTTTGATTTGATGAAAAATATTGGCACTAATCAAGATTCTTGGAAACAAAGAAACAAACGTACGTCAAATATTTTACTTGATAATTTTCTAATTGTACCTTGCAACAAAATGACAACTTTCGTGATCATTGTACAAGGCTCTCATAGAATATGTGTCCGCAGTACAAATAGCACGTGCTATCAAAGCATTCATCGTCACAATTCACCACGTGGCGGCCAAATTTTCAAAAATATCAAAGTACCTTTTTTTCTGGAGGTAAGTGTTCCTTAGGCGGCAATCTGGCGCCATATTTAAAACCTGCAAAAACAACATCGTTGGGAATTGATGATGATTATGAGCAAGTATCACAAAAAAACATCACCCAAACAGCGGTAGGAAGGGATCAATATTTATGGGACTAGCGACGAATATAATTCGAACATATTTTTTATTGAAAAAGCAAAGCCATTTTGAATGTATCATCATTTATATTAACACTCACACAGCACCCACCACATAATCAATAAGTCGAGTCAAGTACGAGATACTGAACACGACCACACAGTTGTGGTCGAAATACGTATCTGCAAAGATATCGAAATAATTGGTGGAGTTAAATGGAGTTACTTAATTCGTCTTAGACGGTTGAATACATTCCACTAGAAAGAGCTTAAAATATTTTTTCCACATAATCAAGTTAGAATATTTTATAATTAGAATGTAAAATGATGAAAAATTAAATTAATTAAATGCGAACGCTGAAATAATATTACAAGTGCAATTTTTTTTTTCATTTTCATAAGATAGGTATATGAAAAATGGACCTAAAAACTAACGACATATATGGCTCTCCAAAAAGTGGTCAGACATTTTTATTATACCGTAGAACTTTCTAATTCAAATTTACTATATACCTACATCAAGCTTCCTATAAGACTTTTGGAGGCTTTCGAGCCTCTTGAAAGAAACGAAGGAAACGCGCAGAATAAGCTTGCCATTTTATCCGAAGTTGACAAATCCGATCAAATCCACCCTCATACGACAAGGGTTACACGTAGTCCTTACAAGTATACCAGACTTGCCCTGTATACCAGACTTGCCCTGTAACCTGAAAGATAAAGTACCCCCAGATGACCTACCAGGAATATATCAAATTCCTTTAAGGACTGCCCAGCAGTTTACATCAGTCAAACACACCGAAAAGTGAAGACCCGCCTAAGGGATCATGAAAGGTGGCTTCCGAGCCTCTTGAAAGGAGGCTTCCGAGCCTCTTGAAAGGTGGCTTCCAAGCCTCTTGAAATGAGGCTTCTAAGTCTATTGAAAGGAAGTTTCCGAGTTTCTTGAAACGAGGCTTCCTAGCCTCTTGAAAGGAGGCTTTCGAGCCTCTTAAAACGAGAATTCCGAGCCTCTTGAAAGGAGGCTCCAAGCCACTTGAAAAGAAGCTTCCGAGCTTCTTGAAAGGAGGCTTCTAAACGTCTTGAAAACAGACTTCCGGACCTTTTGCAAGGAGGAGAACAATAAGTGTTATGCCTTGTCTCGCGTCGCGTCTTGAAGTGTTGAAAGTAAACTTCTGCACCTCTTGAAAGGCGGCTTTCGAGCCTCTTGGCTTCCGAGTCTCTTGAATGGACGCTTTTGAGCATTTTTCGAAAGGACGCTTATGAGCCTCTTGAAAGCAGGCTTCCAAGCAAAAGAACTCCAAGTATCTCGAAGAGAGCTTCCGAGCCTCTGGAAAAGAGACTTCGGAGCCTCTGAAAAAAAAAAACTTCGGAGCCTCTGGAAAGGAGACTTTCAAACCTATTGAAAGGAGGGTTCCGAGCCTCTTGGAAGGAGGCTTCTGAGCCTCTTGCAAGGAGGCTTCTCAGCCTATTGAAAGGAAGCTTCCGAGTTTCTTGAAACGAGGCTTCCTAGCCTCTTGAAAGGAGGCTTCCGAGCCTCTTAAAACGAGAATTCCGAGCCACTTGAAAAGAGGCTTCCGAGCCACTTGAAAAGAAGCTTCCGAGCTTCTTGAAAGGAGGCTTCTGAACCTCTTGAAAACAGGCTTCCGGACCTTTTGCAAGGAGGCTTCCCAGCCTATTGAAAGGAGACTGCCGAGCGTCTTTGAACGAGGCTTCCTAGCCTTTTGAAAACAGGCCTCTTGAAAGGAGATTTCGCAGCCTCTTGAAAGAAGGTTTGTGTTCCTCTCGAAAAGAATCTTACGGGCTGCTTAGAAGAAGGCTTTCAAGCTCCTTGCAACAAAGCTACTGAGCCTTTCAGAAAAAGCCTGTATGACTCTGAGTTGGAGGCTTCGAAACTTTTAGATTCATTCGACGTTTTGCCCTTTTGAAATTTTTGTCCCACATTCCTCGCTAGTTGTAGTGTGCAGGATTCAATGGGCTTTGATTTATTGATCACCATGCACATTATATACAATGCAAAGTTTTGATAATTGTATGATTTTTCATATCAAAACTTTGTATTGTATAAGAAAATTATTTTGAGCTTTTTAGTGGAATGTTTTCACCTGTCCTACGACGAGTCAACAATCCCATTGAATTCTACCACTTAATTGTATCTTGACAGATACGTATTTCGACCTCAACAGTAAGGCCGTCTTCAGTGTCTCGTACTTGACTCGACTTGAAGAAAATGATCGCAGCTTACACTATTTATACTATGCGTAGGTATAATAATTTATCTAGGTACTTATCTTACAACGGTGCTTATTTCTACTCGCTTGATGCGCTTAATGCTTAGGTATAAACTTGAAGAGCCAGGAGCTACCATTTCCTTGATCTTTATTCAACATCCGCGTTTGTACCTGTCGGTAGATTTCCAAGCTCTCAGCAACATCAAGTTTCCACGGAGAAGAGACATTTCTTAAAATTTTAATGTTTGATGTCGTAATTGAATGATTTTCCTGATATACATGTTCAGCTACCTTAGACCTAAACTCATAATTTAATCCCTTATCAGTTTCCCTCTTAGCCTTACTTACTTCTGCAATATGTTCTTTGAACCTTACATCTAGCGATCTTTTTGTTTGACCTACATATACTTTATCACACTGTGAACAATTAATTTGATAAACCCCGGCCTTATTTAACATTTCTACTCTATCCTTTGTGGAGCCCAACAGTGTCTTCAGTTGATTGCTTCTGCTGGAGAATACTAAATCGAGGCCGAATTTCCTCAGTCGAAGGCGTAGCTGGTGGGTGATGTGTCGATCATAGGGGACCGATACCCTCTTCAGCGGTTCATCGATCGGTGTCAGTGTTGTTAGTTCGTTTTTCCGTAGGTTCCTCTGCTTCTTGTTGATGATTGCTTGTATTGTTCTTTCCTTTCCACCTATGGGAAATCCGCTATCACCGTTTTTGTGCGAATTATTCATGGCGAATTTGGAGGACAACCTAGATGAACAAGGAGTACTACCCGAGAAATGGTGGAGATACGTGGACGACATTTTCAGCATTATCAACCGGAAAGATCTACCCAGGATTTTGGAAGCGATAAACAACGTGCATAAAGACATCAAATTCACCCACGAGGAGGAAAAGGAAGGTAAATTACCTTTCTTGGATCTACTGGTTATCAAGGGAACAAATGCAACATTAGACTTCGAAATCTACAGGAAGCCCACCAACACCATGAGAGTCATCCCATACTCATCAAATCATTCGTATCAGCACAAAATGGCAACTTTTCATCACATGATCCACAGGATGCAGACGATTCCCCTGAGCGAAGAAGGAAAAACGAAGGAGCTACAACACATCTTAGAAACAGCGAGGATAAACGGATACAAGGAAAGAACAATACAAGCAATCATCAACAAGAAGCAGAGGAACCTACGGAAAAACGAACTAACAACACTGACACCGATCGATGAACCGCTGAAGAGGGTATCGGTCCCCTATGATCGACACATCACCCACCAGCCATCGACTGAGGAAATTCGGCATCTATTTAGTATTCTCCGGCAGAAGCAATCAACTGAAGACACTGTTGGGCTCCACAAAGGATAGAGTAGAAATGTTAAATAAGGCCGGGGTTTATCAAATTAATTGTTCACAGTGTGATAAAGTATATGTAGGTCAAACAAAAGATCGTTAGATGTAAGGTTCAAAGAACATATTGCAGAAGTAAGTAAGGCTAAGAGGGAAACTGATAAGGGATTAAATTATGAGTTTAGGTCTAAGGTAGCTGAACATGTATATCAGGAAAATCATTCAATTACGACATCAAACATTAAAATTTTAAGAAATGTCTCTTCTCCGTGGAAACTTGATGTTGCTGAGAGCTTGGAAATCTACCGACAGGTACAAACGCGGTTGTTGAATAAAGATCAAGGAAATGGTAGCTCCTGGCTCTTCAAGTTTATACCTAAGCATTAAGCGCATCAAGCGAGTAGAAATAAGCACCGTGGTAAGATAAGTACCTAGATAAATTATTATACCTACGCATAGTATAAATAGTGTAAGCTGCGATCATTTTCTTCAAGTCGAGTCAAGTACGAGACACTGAAGACGGCCTTACTGTTGAGGTCGAAATACGTATCTGTCAAGATACAATTAAGTGGTGGAATTCAATGGGTTTGTATTGTATATAATATGCATAATAATGAATGCATGTTAATAAGTTTTAATTGGAATTGTAATACATCCGCCATTACGCATTTTTGTCCGAGGTACCCCCTGGGGCCTTCGAAGGTACCCCCAGGGGTACATGTACCTCAGGTTGAGAACCGCTGTTCTAGTGATGTAATTAGAATGAACGACTTTAGAATAAATAAAATGATCATGTAAACAAAATGTGGAACCTATATATTATTTGGAAATTTTTACTACTATTAAAATGATTTATTCGATTATTCATAATTTTAAAACATCTCAGAAACGTGTTCTGCTTATAAAACAAAGCCCAATAGTACAAAAAAGTCAGTTTTGATTATTCCAGCCGAAATCTCAATCTATTACTTATCTATTGATGAAAAATTTGTTTTTCGGAAACAATTGATCAGCGTGACGGCACGTGACAATCTCCCCCGGTATAATACGCATTCCAATCCACTTCCATTTTTTTCTAAAGCATTAGGCCAGTATTTCCTATTCATATGACGTCACTCAATGTTTCCACCTCAAGTCAGCACATTCCATTCAGTTGGATTCCATGTCCTGCACAAGTCGGCACCAGAAATGCACAAACAGAAGCTTCACCATGCGACGTACACACTTCAGCAGCACGTAACAACCTATACACTTCGGTATACGTACGCCTAGCGGTACGCGCGCGCTAGATGCTCTATACTATTCGCCATAGAATGCGCCCTTGCTGTCGTGCCAAAAGTTCCACCCGGGGAGTTCCGGCCATAATGGCGATGTCTGGTGGAAAATCAGCGTGACGTGTACTACAGCGAAAGGCTTCTGCTCCTGCTGCTATAACTGCTGCTGCTGGATGGTTTGTATTGCACGTAGGGTATACAATCATGGTTTGATCTATTTTGAAGTCAGTCGAAATTGGCATTCCTTTGATTGGAAATCTAACTGAAGTCGTATTTAAGGCAGATTTAGCTATACTAAAAATGATAGTGTTAATTTTAACACTTAATCATATTGTTTACGTGGGAATATCAATTGATAACATAGTAAAATCTAAAAAAATCCAAATAGTCAAAATTGTAAAATTTGCCCAATGAAAAGTGATCATGGTTTAACTAAAACGTAAAATTGTAAATGCAGCTAGGTTCCACATTTTGTTTACATTTCTAATCTGAAAAAAATATAAAAAAAATCATATCGATAATTTAGGTGATTTTTTGCAAGATTCAAGTCACTAATCATATACCAAATAAAGGATTGTTAATTAAATTTGCATCAAAAAGTCATGCGTCATGCGTGAAATTAGGAACTACCACCAATAGGTAGTCCAAGCATGATTGAATGTCAGATGACTTCAAACACACGCGACGCGACTGTTGAGCTGTCACTAGGCTGAGTCGCTGCATGTAAGGTTCTGTTGATGCTTCCAAACCATTACATTCCGTACCATACCATACAGTTATGTAATCATTAAGTCAATGAAATACAGCATAAGAATATGAACTAAGCTTTCATGTAAGTTAAAGTTTGTTACAGTAAAATGCATCTAATCATGAAATAGGTAATTGATCAAACTCATGCCGAATGGTTCAAACCATGATTTGATACCCTAGTCCTATGTACACGAGCGGAAGAAAAAAATTGAGTTCGATGCCAAAAAGCTGGTAAATTGGAAAAGAGAGACAGCAACGGGAAATTAAATCGGGTAGATACATTTCAGTGTGGGTACCCCCGGCAGCAATGGGATGCGAATGTCGTACAGATTACTGCTTTATGGGCCATTTTACAAAGAGGCTCCACATAACCTCAACCTAGCCCGTTTCGTAGTGATGTTCGGGGCAGGAGCCAGCCAGCCAGCATCACTGGAAACTGGAAGTGATATTGAGAATGACGATAGGAAGGAAAACTATAATTTACATATCGCTTCACCAGGGCTGGCTCCAATGTTAGAGCAAAATGAATAGGTACAGTCGAAGTCCTACATACTGTGATATGAAATGTCAAAAAATGTCATTGGACCGCAATTACTAATTTTCTAACAACTTTTTTCAAAAGTTATTTACAGTTCGGATTTTTTGATTCGGTGCACTAAAAGTTTCTGATATAAAAGTGCACTAAAAGTTTCTACGAGCCGGGTCAATTCAAATTGCCGCCCTATCTCACACAAGACAGGACAAACGAATTGTGGTGACAAATAGGTCCTAGGCTAATGTGACAAAACGGAACATAGTTAACTCCTTGGAAAAGGCACAATGCTCTGACGAGATTTTCCACGGAGCTTTTCTTCTAGCAGATTATTTTCTGAACTTTCTCAAGAAATTTGATAGGAACTGAAAGAATTAAAGAAGCTGCAGAAATACGTTTGTCAGTTTCTAAAATTTTCTTTTGATTCAGCCTAAGGATTTTCAAAAATAATTTATCCATCGATTTTCAATTAATTTTAACAACTGGAATTTGAACCAATTTTTTTTTTCATCCTTATTATAGTGGCACCGTAAATTGCTTTTGATTTGGTTACAATTCTTACCAACAACTCGTTACATTGTTTAATAAGATTTATCTAAATGTTTTATGTCCCAAACAGCTGTGCAAAATCTTAGCCCGTTTGGTTCCTTCCTCGCTTTCCGCATCGCGTTTGAAGTTTGTATGTCAATTAGTATGGGAAAACGTAAATTTTCGTTTCCTCCTAGAGGTTCCAGTTCGTCGTAAACCAAGTGATGTCGGAAAACTTTGCTGAAGAAGGTACGTTCTGGAACGTGTACAAAAAAGTTATAACGCTTCGAAGATTGGTTGTTTAACCAATATGCAAAAAAAAAACATCCATTCCGCCAGCACTGCCGAACTACCTGGGCCAATAATTCAACTGAATGTTATTGAAAAATAATTTATCTTATTGAGTTAGGATCTTCTTGGAGTTACTCGGTATCATTTCTGCACGTGAAAATCCGAACAAAAAGGCAAAATAGTAGTGCTCTCTAACTATAATAGGTAGCCCGATTGTTGCATATGGCTTGAACAAGTGTTATAACTTTTTCTGTACACTTGTGGGGGCCCCAAAATGTACAAAAAATGTTGGTTTTGGTACATAAGATTTGTGGGGGCCCGGGGCCACGGTCGAAATACTTATCTGCAAAGATAACAAAATAATTAGTGGAATTAAATGGAGAGTACTAAACTCGTCTTAGACGGTTGATGTTTTGGAATTTTTTTACTCTCGTTATGTGTACAATTAGCATAGAAAGATAGCAAAACTTCACTTGCTAATTATCTGCTAAACTGCACTAATTCCGGTATATCTCAAAGAAGCAATTTCGAACAGAAACAACAGTAAAGAGCGATCACATCCAGAACCATAAAAATGATCCGTGGTTTTGTTGTCCTTTATTGAACTGTTAAAACAAAATCCGACCATGTTGAAAGCTATAGATCATTAAAAATTAAAGTAACCAATTTGATCCGTTCAACAAAGGTATCAGTTTTCCTAATCCGTTACCGATCTGCATAACTCGCATAATAATAGTGAGAATATTTTTATTTTTTCTTATGAATTTATAACCACCATTACGCATTTCTGTCCTAGATACAGGGTTTGATAATGATCTAGGACCAAATAAAAAAGGTTTTTCCCTTCCACATAACTTCAAAGAGACAGACATCGAAGATATAGAAATAAATAAATAGATAACTAATGTTTATAGTTTGTAGTTGTCAAGGTTTTTGCCTTTCTGTTGTACCGAAAGGCTATCATTTCACTCCAAAATCGTGTTTTCTAGAAGTCTCAGCTCATCGAACTGAACAAATGTCTGTCAGTCCATGTGTATGTGTGTGTGTGCACACGAAAACCGAAAAAATAGTCACTTTTTCATATAGCAATTATTAACCGATTTTATCACAGCAAGTTGCATTCAACGGGAGAGTTGATCACTATTGAATATAATCACGATCGGCCATTGCGTTCAAGAGCCGTAATGTAGGAAATTATTTATGATGTATATCACACTAAGGCAAAACCAAACGATTGAATCGAGCAAGGCATCGTCATCGCTAGGTGGATCAATCTGGTTTTTTTTTTAATTCCCCCGTTTCTTTCCATACCCGGATTATCCTTTTCGCCGAAGCTAGAGTAAACCTCTCTACATATAAATAATGTTATTCATTAGATTTAAATTAAATTAAATAAAGGAATAAACTTCATCTTGTAATAAAAAAAAACTTTTCCCCATGCTCAGAAAAGTGTGCCTCTCAGGTATTCTATGATTGTTCAGAACTTAGCCGTCAAATCAGCAACGACTTAGTGTTCTTTCTTCGCATGCGATCAACAATCGCAGTGGAGGCCAGAGAAAAGAATCGTCCAATAACTGGCAACCACTATCCATAACTTGTTGAACAAATATTTGAATTATCACTGAAGTAAAGTTCGATTTAGTTAAACTCTGGACGCATGGTTGTTTTCTTTTACAATGCTCCTAGTGACCCGTTCTCGAATGTTGGGTTAAAGGGGGAATGACAAACCTTGTCATAGATGGCTTTTTGTACGAGGAAATCTCAATGACCAGTTCAAGAAGTGTTGTAAAACTGTAAATTTCGTCCAATTCGTCGAAAACAAAATGTTTATAGTAATCAGAAGAACTTTACTAACTCTGGAATACAGGCGTGTGCTGCCACTGACGATATGTCTGCATCCGTGCGCCGTCGACCAATATTTCTCACGTCCCTAAATTGAGAAGAATTTCCCACGGAAATAAAGAAGATTTTCCCAGTTGAGGTGGTTATTGACTGAAATTAGCACGACATAGTGTTCATCGGCCTTGCAGATTCTCATAAACACTATATTTATTCTGATGCGAAGTTTCGATACATTTACTTATTGGACTTTTTCAAACGATTGAAATGATTCAGCGTTATATTGTGTGTGTTAAATAAGTATCTTTTTGTGCTTCAGACATTTTTATGTCCAGAACATCAGCCTATCCGGTATATGTTATATACGATTAACTGTAAATTTGAATCACCGGATCGTTATCACGACAGGTTTAAACGGGAAACGTTTCTGCATTTCAACGATTGTTTTGAAATTGTTCAAAATTTCCGCTGTTTAAATTTAGGTCAGCGACACGTGACGCTGATGCAAAAATATCGGCGACACCCCTATTCCTGAGTTAGTAAAGTGTACGCCTCCCATTCCTCTGCCTAAACCAGGGAGAAATAGTTACCCATTTTCGCCAATTCAAAAACGCAGGCATTTGAAAATGGCGAATTTTATCAAGTGATTTCTCAGCAATCCACCAATGTGGATACACTAGGTAGGGCAATTGATCCGATGGTTGTGGGTGTACCAATAGTTGCGGTAGTCCATGTTATGTCATATCTATAAATTAATCGCAGTAGTCTACATGATCTATCGTTTGTTTGACATATTAACACACTATTGAAAGAGGAACAGCCTCGGAATTCATCCAAAATAGGTAATTAACATTAAAACACTTTTAATATTTTCCGTCTTTGCACCAATAGTTGCGGTAGTGCCCCTATAGTTGCGAGTCTCATAGAAAAACAATGGGATTCGCAACTATAGGAACACAAATTAAAAAATACCGCAACTATTGGAACACTGTACCAATAATTGGTGGTTTAATTTTAAAGCACAATTATGAATATTGTTGCGATGGTTTCCCAACTGCAAGAAAAGTAAGTCCAATAGCTTTCGGATACACCCACAAGGTAAGCAAAACAAAATATGTATCAGTTTCAAGAGCTAAAACAGTGAAAGGAAGTGCTTAGTTCCTCCACTATTGGGTCATTTACCCTAGTGTAATCAAAACGTGCATTTTTTGTGCTCTAAAACTTTCTAGCAGACGTCATTCCGGTAAAAAAAAAACAAAAGTTACAATGAAAATATTGATTTTTTGGGGTCACCCTAACACTATTATTTGAAATTATCATAACAAATAATAGGGAAACTGTTCCGTTTTCCATCTCACTGAACATATATTCATCTCATCGCGAAACAAAGAAATACAGCACCAATCTCGTCGCTTCTTTTTGCTAACACGCGTCACAAAAATAAGAAACAAACCAAATTCCTTTTCTTTGCTTTGTTTTTGATGGGATGGAAATAGGAGCTATATGATTAAGTGCCGAACCGTTCCCCTACAAACGACATATTGCTGTTTTCACAATTGTTTACATATTTTTGTGATAATCCTACTCACCCCATTTTCGAACTTTCGCACTGTCAAACGCCTTGAGATGATGATGCAAACAAATTATTTTCATTGTTGACTATCGCAATTGCTGACTGTCAGATGCAAGGCCAATTAAAATTAGGTATTTTAAAATAAATATTGTATGGAAAAATAAGATAACCTTAATGTGCAGTAGCCTTGATGCACTGTGCAATCGTGTGTGAAATACGACAGTGATAATCATTTATTCAGGGTGAGTCTAAATAGGAGTAAATCTCGCATTACAACAATGGTTTCTTCAGCAAAGTACCTTTAAATTAAATAAGGAACAACTTTCTAGAACACCGCACGCTTCCCAGATTTTTCATGCTCTTTCTCTCACGCTGTTGACAAATCGACCCAAATTGATGAAAAAACCGTGGTACTCATTTTTTAGTAACCACGGTTTTTCATCAATTTGGGTCGGTTTTGCAGCAGTGTGAATAGGTGTGAACGAAACAGCATGAAAAATCTGGGTAGATCTGGAATAGCGTGCGTACAATGCTAAAATTAGAAATACAGCAGTTAACAACTTTATCTTAAAATGTACACTCAAGTAAAAAAGCCTCTCAGATTCATGTGTCGACTCACATGGTTATTTGGTTGACCAATGAAAAGTATGTGCAAAGTGAATGGTTTTTTTTAAATATTCAATTTGATTCAAATCAATTGCATAGCATGGACCAACTGACATATCTTTTATAATATCCATCAATGAAATGCATTCATGCAGCAAATGGTCTTAATCGCTAGTATTCAGAAATACCTTCTCTTCCCTTTTCATTTTTTATGAATAGATAAAACATTTTAAATATACCAGGTTATGGATGCAAAAGCATATTTTATTCTTAAATTGCAACACAAACTTGGTTCAATTGAAATTCGAAAACGTCGACTAGCGAATCTGGATTCTCTCTCGTTTTGTGCGCTAAACCTAACTTTGACAAACAGTGTGTTGTTTTATTTGCGACATTATTTATGTACTCACTTTCGACGTTGGTTTTAACCTGCAAATCGGAAGAAATCGAACAACGCAAGTCGATGTGTTCGAATTTTGGCTGCATTGTTAGAAACTTTGTGTGCAATGTGAATTTTCTGATCTGAAGTAGTGATCGTTCACTTCGCCGTACTACGGCATTCTCTGGGAACTTTAAAATACATGTGGCTAGGCCGCGGGTTCGTACATTTGAATCTCACAGCTGTCAAATGTAGAACGTTGAACACGGAAGCTTGGAACCGAATGAAACGATAGTACTTTGTATATCCGCCATGGGATGTAGGGTATGCACTTTTGTTTTCAGTTTCCGCTGGAGTAGGAGATTCGGATGATGGTTTCGGACGATGTATATGTGGCAACTACGTTAACAGTTTTTTTTATTTTACTGTAACTTTTTCATGGTTATAATTAAAATGCTTACTGACATCATACCATCATGAGCAAATCCATTGGTCCAAATTCATCAATTCTAATGCTTGATGAAATTAAAAGTTTATGTCGCAAGTATGATGGTCATGAGAATCAAATGAAAATGATGAGAATGGGAATTTTAGTAAAGTATGAGAAATATACATTTGATGGGTCAATTTTTTTGAGTGTTCGAAGGAGAAGCCTGACCCTACATAGAACGCAGAAGTCATCGGGTAAATATTGTGTTTTTTCTTCTCATTGCTGAATCGTGAAATTTGAGCATCACTGCTTAATGGATCATGCTTCTTTATCGCGTTGTTTCCAATGCTTTCTGCCAACAAAAACTGGTCTCTTTGAATAAATAATTCTTAGTGATGATGATGATGATGATGATGATACTACCATCTATTGTAGCAAGGCACCTGCCGATAGCACTGGCCATATCTGATAAACGATTTGATCATGATTATATTATTGTTTGTATTTCATCAAACTCCTGTATGAAGGGCCAAAAATGGGTGGGGTGGTTCCATAAGCAGAGACACTTATGCGAATCCACGGGATGAATAGAGAATCTCCTTCCAGAAGAAAGTTAGTACATACAATAATATAACCTAGCCCTCGTTTAGATTGACCCAATAGATGGGGAGAAGAGCCCGCCCTTTATCCACGAGATGTTAACAATAGGAAGTTGGCGAGTCCACTCTGCCTATCCAAATCGCTTCAATCGGGTGCCCTGATGGTTTTGTTATTTTTTGTTAATAATCATATGGTTTCAATATAATGTATATATATATATAATGGAATTCTCTCACCAAGTTTAAACTCGCATGTCCTGAATGCCTTTCTTCAACACCAGCTCGTTTTAGATTTATGCTGCCTTCAGAGATGAAAAACCAATAGTTCGCAATATTATTCATTCTTTCAATGATTGAAAAATAGACTTCTTGATTTCTGAAGAGATGAAATAAAAAGACGGATGGCAGTATCATAGATAATAACATGAGCGTTTTGGTTACATTCAGAGGCGCGGCCACATTCCGAGACGTGAGTAGGACAAAAACTGGATTATCAAATCTATGGAATACTTTTATGGAATTTCAAGGACTTTCCGGAGATCCTCGAATTTCAAAGGATTTTTTCGGACATCCTCAGATAAGTTATAAAACACCCTATGACTAGTATGTCTACATTTTTACGAATTTCCAGAACGGAATATGAATTCCTGTAAATCTTATAAAATATTTGATGGTTTGAAGCAATTATCTCTAACTTCTAGAAATTCGAATTTAGAAATATACAGAAACATCGTTTCGAGTCAAGCTTATGATCGTCCAAAAATCTTTAAGGGTGTTCAGTACCTTTTACGGGGTATCAAAAATCTCAAGAATAATGTTACTCCGAATTTCAGACTTTTTTTTAACTTCTAAGATTTCATTTAAACAAACGATTTCATTGAATTCTTAGAAGCTTTAAATTTTTTTTTCTCATGCTTGCTACCAGACCTCCGTATGTGCTCCGTATCATCATAAACTGCTTCATATTCGCGTATATCTGCGATTGTTCTTTCATATCTTTGTTTAGTTTCTCAACCTATAAAGACGAGCTCGGCAGTCTAGTAACTACCGCTTCTGCCTTATATACAGGAGGTCTGGCAAAGACTAAAAGACTACATCACATAATGCGGCAAAAACTTCATTTTTTTAAAGTGAACCCTCGATATATACCTTTGTTCATCTACCTTACCAAATTGACGAAATTTCCTTTTCGGAGCAGTGTGGGGATGCAGAGGTTTTCTCGGCCTGTAGTAGCAACAATAACTACACACTAACATTTCTCTCCTTTCCCAACTGACTGGAGCTGTGGGTAGTGAATACCAACCTTTATTCACTTGAATCGTAGCGCAATTTACACCAGTTATTACAATTATGACCAATATGACAGTCACGGAGAGCAACCATTGACAAGTACAGTCAGTCTTAGCTAAGTTAAGCTAAGCTATATCCTTGTTTAAATATTCATCTTTTGGTTAAGTAACCTATCAGTTTGTCACTTTTTATAAAATATCAGAAATTCTCTGAGCCTCCCTGAACTAGCAGAAATAATTACGTACTTTCAGAAAACTTTCAACAGTTTTATGGAAGAGAAGAAACTATTAGAAAAATCAAGACTTCTTGGAAAATTTCAATACATCATTGCGTACTTTTTGGAATGGAAAGCATTCCTCATAGACTGTAAGAAGCTTTTCGGAATAGATTTCTCTTTTACAGTCCCGGAAACCTACACGATTGTCAGTTTATGAATAAATACTTCTTAGTATTCCCAAAAATGAGTATGCTTTCAAATGGTGTAGCGGATCACCAAGTTTCCTCAAGTGTACATTACGAAGGTGCTTTAGCTAAGCAGTTAATCACTTGAATTGAAAACATTACTATGTTGACTCGAATCGCCCAAGAGTTTTATGTCGATTTTTGACGATATGTATTGATTTTTCTCAAGAAACTCCAAAGCAAATAGGGACAGTCAAGCTCGGTATCATTTCTCGAATAGAATACAGATTAATCTTGACAGTGACAATTCAAAAAATAAAGACCATCCTGCCAAGAAATCTAGCTTTTCACTAAGGTTACTAAGACATGTATTAAAAACTATTCGATTTCTGTCAATAGAGTTGCGATCTTCAATTCAAACTTAAGTTAGATATTGACATACACCCAGGTTTTTTTTACACTGTTTGGTTTTAGTCGTTTAAGACCTACAGCGTCAATGAAATAAGGAGGTAACCCTACGAAAAAATTCCCAAAACATCAAAGAAAATTCAAGTAGTATTTGAAAAGCTCTGAAAGTTCGGGTTAACCGGGAAATTATTGAATTCCAACCGTGTAAAAAAAGTCTGGGTGTATAGGTATTCTAAACGTCGCTATGCATTCATGGATACTAGAAGGTAATTAGAATTCGGTCGGCAAATAACAACGTGAATTGTTTGTTAGTTTTAGCGATTTAGCGTTTTCCAGTATGCAGTTAGTGACTGTGTAGTGTATATACACAGAATACTGTTTTTACGTGATTTACATTTTCCCCACTGCGCTTAACTAAAAGGTTTACTACATTACATACATATTCATTTAGAATTCATTGGAAAATCATGTAGGTAGGAGTTTGAAGGTAAACTGAAACGAAACAATCAAAAGTGCAATAAAAAAATGCGTTGAATAGAGTTCTGAGCAGAGCATGAGCAGGATAACCGTACAATTCGTAGTTGCTACTCCGTGATTGACTAGAACTTGCGAAATTGCACAGGGAACCAATTGAATGGAGCTTGGGTTTAGCTATCATTCTCAATGTGCAAAGTTCGGAAATTCAATGCATTTTACTAAGTCAATTACGGCGCCGGCCACGTCCTTACGGTCATCAAGGGAAGGAAGGATTATTAGTTCAACTCTCGTTGCTACTAGAGACCGAGTATACCTCTGCATCTCCACGATAGTCTTAGGATAGGATATTGTGTTAGTATGAAGGGATACATTATCTGGATTCACTTTGGTAAGTGATGCGATCTATGGGATAGGAATATATGAATGAGAATTGGAAGTACTAGAGTAATGAGAAAGTATTAAAGTGAATTCTAATGGGATTTATTTTTTACAATTAGAATTTGAATGCTATTGGATTCTAATACCACGCACACGTCTACCACACCATCGCTACCCGCACATCAACCTCACACATTCTTACTTGTATGAGGCCTGCACGAGCGTAGCGACCGTATATAGCATTCGTATGCGGGTACAAATGAATACCAATCTATTTTTACATTTTATTTACTGCTACTAAGTAACAGGCAGCTTTTATAACAATTCTATATTTAGAATCATACTTGCTAGCAATGAGAATTTGATTTGCAAAGAGATTGAGTTATATGATTAACGAAATTATCTAATAGGAAATTAGAAAGGGCCAGGGATCAAACCCTTAATCTCCTGCTTATGAGGCAGAAGCAGTGACACAAGGCCACCAAGCACCCCTAAAAAAAAATACGTTGAATAGAGTTCTGTGTACAAAGTAAAGCATTTGGCAGATGAGAAATCAAATCAATCAAAAATGTTCTTTTGCGAAAGAAAAGCGCACTTCAGTTCTACTTTGATACAGGACTTCTCCACTAACCTCTTAGTGGTATTTTAATGTGGGATTGATTACAAAGACCAATAGTTTGTTTTTCGCAATTTTAATATCAATTTGTCCATTTTTGCGTTTGTTGTCCTTTTTAGTGTGGAGGTGTATGGAGGTGCGTGGTACATTGTAAATTAGTCCCATCAAAAGCGTTTTGGTTCGTCAAATCGTTAAATGTTTCATTCAAATTACACATTCGGTTGTCAGACATCAGAGATGTACATTCCGACCCTGTATTGCCACAACGATTCACGATGGCCTCCATATTTCTGGCAAACATGCATACGACAAATCAGCTTCCGGTGTTTTATTTTTGTTAGTTTTGAAAAACAGCATAAGCAATGTTGATTTCTGCAAAAGATGAAAGGGAATAAAAGCTTTCTTCAATTTGAGTCCAAAAAAAATCGTCACGCCACTACTGCTGGGAAGTGTGTGAGACGAAAGTGAACAAAGTTTTCATAAACGACTTAAAATCTGAATGGCACACCATGGACTACGCGGCGAAAGGAGGCTGAACAATGCAGATGCGGACTGCAGATATCCCGAAGCATGTTTCGAGAGGTCGACAGTGAAGCATCCTTGAAGCACACAAGATGGGCGGGCATGCATAGATATAGTCCTATGAAAGAGTGTTTTTTTTTCATTTGGTTAATAAAAAGAGAGTTGTATATAAGAATTTGTTGATTGTAACTACACCGCCAGGACGAATGAAGAAAAAATCAAAATGAATTACAGCATTCACTGATTTTGGAATGATTTTACATTTCATAAAAGGAATAAATCAGAACTTATTTGATTGTGGGTGTTTGAATATGTCACTGCAAATCAAGCATTGGACACTAAATGTCAGCAACTGAATTCTAGATGGCACTTTATTATTAGTAAAATTGTCGAGCCCTTTCGAATGGTAAGTTTCTAAGATTCATTCATCCACATAATTTGTTGAATAAACTTTCGGAACACATAAGCAATAAAAATGAATGCAATTTTTACCTTATTCAGAACAGAGCTTATGATGTGATAATAAGCTGGTCTATTAGGCAAATTCTTCTTCTCTCCGGCTGCACCCGTACCTACAGCTACATTCGATCTGGGGTACCATCAGCCATTAGCGGCGTACCTGTGAGCGCCAGCAATTAGCAGTAAAGCGAACGCGAGCACCTTTTATGTATGCGCATAATTTACAATTCAAATTGATCTCTCGTCAACAGGGTCTCTGGTCACACGGTAGTGGGTGTTGACAGCCCATCACAGTTTGCCGTCGTCGTCATCATGATGGTCCTCCCGGAGTGCTTGGAAGTTGCTAACCGAAGGAAGTCTTAGCTGGGCCCTTGAGCAGAGGCAGGAAGGTCCTGGTGGTTCAGAGTGCGCAATTAAAATGTGATAAACATGACGTGAAAAAACTGTGAAATTTTCATCGCCAGCTAAAAGCGCGGAACTAGTGCATTAATTGCGAAGAAGAAGCTTCTCTCAGGACTACCGAGGAAGCCAGTGGAAACCGTGATGGCATGCAAATTACTACGATGAAAAGTGTGAGAACAAGCTGTACATATTTTTAATTGCAGTTTTAATTGAAACTGACCGTAGGATTACCCTGAAAGTGTGCATCAAATAAGGATTAACGGAGTAGTGAAGAAATTATCGAGTTCTGGGAAAGTTTCTTTTGATACTAATTTCAAGTAGTACCATTGACATGGTTAAAAAGTTACTCGATGGAATGATTTTTTTTTCTTTGTGGCTAGTGCATAGATAACGGATTCAGTTCGAAGGTTTTCCCGAGAGTCAAAATATTCGCATGTCGACGAGGCAATCGATATCGAAAAAACGTTTTCATAGAGTATAAAAATAAAACAATCCTAGTGAACATACATCAAACGGCGACAAAGACGACGGCGACCTGACCTCAGGATCTATGTGTCTCCCTCCTGTAGTAGTTGAGGGGTGTGGCTCATAATAATAACCGTCATGTCACCGCAATAACTCGTTCGCAGAAGCAGCAGCGCAGTGTGCGGAAAATATGACCAACATTCGGGAGAAAAAATAGGAACAACGCAATCCAGCAGAAGAGAAGATTCGTTACGGTAAGAAAATGATTGTACTGTCGTTATATGTAGTTGCCAATTGCCTCAGCAGTTAACCCTTGTAAATATATGAACATTGCATTGTCTTTATTTAACGCATTTTATGCAAAGCATCACAAAGTTTGTTTATTTTTCCTCACGAAAAAAACTAATATTACAATTGTTGTATAAAATCTTGGCATATACAATTCTGCAAAGTTTCAATACAACAAATGTAAGCTTTTGATACAGATTCTTATAAAAAAAAACAAAATAGTTAGATTTCAATACAATGATTGTATTAAAATCTTCAAAATTTGTATATGCCAAAACTTTATACAGATCCGGCAAAGTTTATATGCAGAACTGTAATAAAATCTGCCATCCACTGGTCGGGTACATATATGAGGGGAAAGCCAGTCTTTCTAGGTTCTTCATTTCCTCATTTAGCATTCACTGACCTCGACTATGCAAATCTTTGAGTTTTAGTATTTTAATTGAACCTCAGCTTACAAAAAAAATAGCTTGCTTGACAACCAAAACTGTTCAGCTGATCTGCGGCATACGATTGCGAAGTTGCCGACCCAACGATTGCACAATGGTTTGATCTTATCAAAACTGCGAGCAGCATGATTTCTGCAGACCAATGGAGAAAATTTACAAATGTCCACCGCCGGTCATCTCAGGCAAAATCTGTTATGCACATCAGCTTTTTTTTTATAGCGAACGTAGGAAATATGTTTCTGCTATTCGACGTTTTAGAGAATCTTGGTTAATTTTGCTTCATGATCCAGAAACAAGGCTTATTAAATTCAAGTATTTTTTCTCTGTATTTTTTCAGGCGTAGGGGAAGAACATGTAGTGTGATCCTAATTCAAGTGAAAAACTGGAAATTTAAAGAACCAGTGTACATATATAACAGAGGAAAATACTGCAGAAAAGTTCAAATAATTTAGATCATTTTCCCCACTCGGTGTATGTATCCTTCGTAATTGCGAATTGGTAGGGAAGAGATGTGAACGCAATGGACTTCCTTCCGGCGAGTTTCCTCATTACCGACAGAAGTAATACAAGTTTCATCGAGTGACGACGAACACATAGACTACGTCGACGGAAAAGTATTGCACGAGTTTTGGAGACGCGGTCATGACCTAAGAATTCCAACACACTCAACAAAAGGCGTCGTTGCTTTACGCATGTACGAGAACAACGCTGTGTGCCGCAATAAAAAGTAAGTATATATGAATAATGGATACTGCGTCCAAACAGGTGGATAATTTCCGAAATTATCCCACTGGAATTGGGGTTTCGTTAGACATGAACGCTCGCGCCATTGTACACCGGAAAAGCCATGGTTTGTTGTAAACATTGCCAGTGGGGCTTCAATTTTGATTGTGAGTGTGGTGAAAAGGTCACCTGCTGGAGTCTAGACGACTGAATAGATACGGCTCGTATTGGCACCTTTCTTTACTGCATACATACAAATATACTATATTAACAACTAGTTTATTTGTGAACGCAGTAGCGCCCGTGGCAAGTGTATTTTTGTGTATAAACGATTTATTAATTCATGCATTAAAAAAATAAAAATTTTCAACGTCTGTTGTCTGTGATTTTTTTAATCAAATACTGTGTCTGGTTGTCTAAGATTGTCACTGGTTTTGTTTTCTGCAGTAAAAAGAATTGAAGTGACAAATATTTTATTTTTTGTGAAAATTTCTCCGCGTGCTGCGTCTGGTTGGCTAGTCACCGGACAGACAAACAGGGCTATTATATATTATAAAAATAACAAAACAATATGATTCACTCTCACGAAATTTTGGCGACACCACATGTGGCGCCAACTCGCGTCCGAAAGGATCGATACACACGTAAATCGATCTACCCAAAATATGACGATCGTTTTACACACACTTCAAAATGTCATCATGAAAAAAAATAGGGATGCTTGATGTTTTTTTTACAAACTTAATCGATTATGTTTAATCGAATGCAAACGGAAAATCAAATGTTGTAGCAGAAGTGTGGTAGGCATATTTTTGTGGAAATGTATAATAAATTTGATATAGCTCGTTGAACTGTATCCGGCGGGACCATGCCGGTGCACCATTTCGAAATTGACGCACACTGAAGCAGTTGGAGAGCTATACGAGGTTGCTGTGGAAGTTTACATTCTTCTCGCATTGTACCTACTCGCTCTTTGTTTCGCACACCATGTTGCTGCTTGCTCATTTGACTGCATCACAGAGGCGTCATGATTCTTTGGAAAATTTGACATTAAAGAAGTCAATGAATTGTCTGAGACAAACAGCAAGTTGTCTGCATGGCTTATTTAACGTATCTAAGATTAGTTGAGATATCCTTTGTCACTATTTAATCCGCATTTTATTGTTTTTTTTTTATTGAATCTAGTTGAAAGTAAATTTAACAAGATACGTTGAAGAATAGCTTAAATATAACATTTGGAATGCATTTAAATTTATATAGAATGAGGAATTATTCCAGCTAAGATTTGACAGTTGGGTAGAAAACCTCATTGAGAATTTTGCATAAAACGGGTTTGTAGAACTAACGAGGGTGGATTAAAAATACAAGATGGAAATTGGAAGGTCACATTTTCTGTTTACCCGCTTTTTCCAATAAGCTCAAAAAGAACCCAACGTAAATCGAGAATACTTAAAGTACTTCTGGGAGAATTTGTCAATGAAGATAATAGATTCTAATATACACCATTGTGAGATACCACACTTTCATTTGTAGCCAAATAACGTAAAAACACTGGTTTGGACTATGCTTTTGCTAATATTTATACCATTTGATTATGTGTATTTATTCTGGTTCGCCTGAAAATTCCACAACAGTATGTTCTTTAATTAATATTGTAATAACTGATAATAGTTTTAAAAACTAAAACTCAACTGTTATTCGTTTTATTTATTTACTACGTTAATGTAATATGTTCGAACAATATTTTGTTGTGGTCCGCCACATTGACTTTATATAGTAATTTAATTCAAATATTATCAATTCTTATTGAATTGGTGGAAAGAATCTCCTCTTCGTTATGTCATATGACTTGAAATGTTTTCTGCAGAACCATGTCAATCAGAGTAATTCCTTTACACTTCCAAGACTCTGTCTTCAAATATGAATTCTACCATCTATGCACAGATGAAAAAAATAACATAGAGAGAATATAATCCCTGGGAGAACGAGATAGCAAAGTGCTTGACAGTCGAGTCTTACTGGATTTCTCTCTGCATTGCACATTGCTAGCTCGGTTTCCTATCAGAAAAACTTATCTTACAATAATTAGTATACTGAAATCTTCATTATATTGTTTGAAAAAATTTCTTTTTACAGCCCAAAATGAATTGAATATTATGTTGGAAACGGCCTCTTCAATACGAAATACCAATTATCATATAATAAATGGCGTAATCTAAAAATTCTAATGGTAATTATGGTAAATATTGATTTGAGTTAGCATTAACTGAAATGTGTAAATATTGTAAATAATTTTAGACTGCAAAACATAAAATATGTACACTAAACCCAGTGGAGATATATCAGCTTCCACACTGATATTCTTCCCTCCCCCTTCATACGGGAGCTTGGCAGAAGGAAGGTCGTGCGATATGTGCCATCACAAATATTGCCCTCCGCTCGCTTTCAAATCGACTTCTATAAAAAAAAAAAACATTCTTCATGCCTGCCGTATCCTAACGGAACTATCAATTCTATACTTTCGCCTCTAATGCTATCATGAACATGTACGTCCGAATTTGGAAGATGATATTAGCATTTCCATATCATAAAATATGTAATTATTTTTCGGTCACGCATCTAAAAACAGCTAAAAACCAAATGTATTTGTTTGACGCATGAAGTTTACTGCACATGTTTGCCATTCTTCCATGTGCTTATTTTACGCTTGACTACAAATGACATGCTCTGTCATGCCTTCATCACTTGTATAATGCAAATGTCAATATCAATATCGCTTCACGGTTTATCGAACTATGCAATGTGGCACGGCAAGAATGATCATGTTGAGACTCGAAGTCGAGTCAAGTACGAGACACTGAAGACGGCCTTACTGTTGAGGTCGAAATACGTATCTGTCAAGATACAATTAAGTGGTGGAATTCAATGGGATTGTATAAACTCGTCTTATGACAGGTGAAAACATTCCACTAAAAAGCTCAAAATAATTTTCTTATCAGTGATTTGCAGTTGGACGACATAATTTACGACCAAGAACCATGATACTCATTCAATTCTTGTAGAATTAAATACAGAATGTTATGCTGAAAACCGCGAGAAGATTAGAGTTTATTAGGCAAAGATATTAGCATTTTACTGGAGTGTTGTAGGGGTGAATTTTATTATTTCAAAGGTAAAAGAAACGAAATTTGCTCAAACCCCACTTCAGAGAAATCCTAATAACTTAGCCGGGCAAACTCTAATCTTCTCGCGGTTTTCTGCATAACATTCTGTATTAAATTCTTCAAGATCTGAATGACTATCATAATTATTCATTGTAAGTTGTGCCGTCCAACTGCAATTCGCTGTTTTTGGATGTTTCTGCATACATTTTTGCATATAAACTTCCAACGAGTTTAGTACCGCCCAAACGTTGACGGATTTGGCTGAAATTTTGTCCAGAGCATCAAGGCATCACCACAGACAAACAGACATAACACTCGTCAAATGTACATCGTTCACTGATTTACTGGTCAATTCAAATAATCACTAGTTGGCCAATCGAACACTCGTGGCGCGCGTTTGCTCACTACCGCCATCTGGTTCGTGATTTGCCCAACTAACTGAAATCAACAGATGTCGTTAGTGTTTGAACAACGATGAATTTGATGAGTAAATGTTTAATGTGTTATGTCTGTTTGTCTGTGGCATCACATAGAACTGAATAAGAGGGCGGTCAATCAAAAAAATTGAAAAAAGTTTTCCCCAAACTAATTTGAGCCACCCTAATGGACAAGTATAATATTGTTACAGATTTGTCATATTTAAAGTCCATTTTTCGTCATTGCAAAAAAAAGCGTGTGCAACTCGTTGCAAAACTGCACTCATAGTATTTATCCAACTCGGCAAGCCTCGTTCGATTAACGTACGACTCCTGCTGAAAAAATCATCTTTTTGCAACTTGTTGCACAAACTACTATTTTGATAACTTTTTGTACGTTCATAACGAGTTGTACGAGTTGATATAGAGTTATACGTTTATCCAACCAGGCTTGTCGAGTTGGATAAATACTCCGAGTGGTGAAAAAAGTTTTGGGGTTGTATACAAGACACGACCGCTCGACGTAAACTACGTAAAACCAAATATAGTACACTGAACCAATTATATTGCTCTATATAGAAGAAAAGGAACTATCCCACCGACACTACCACCCAGGTTTAGCAGCATCTCCCACTCTGTGAGGGAGTAGGGACCCCACTACTGTCTAGCAACTGGGCCACCCCAGTTCAACAACTGATAATACCCTAAAAGTAGGCAATAACCAAAGATTGGAACGCGCTGCAAAGGGGATACATAATGCATGAAAGAACTGAAATTTTCAATAGTTTATCGTTGATGCTCAAAAGTTTCAATAGTATTGGCAAAGAGCTTGCGGATCGATTGATATATAAATCTTTAAAATCCATTGAAAGATAAAGGACCTATTAATGTTACAAATCTTACATGATTTCGTGACGGTTCTCAATTTTGAAATTTTTATTTTACACCCTGCATCCGAGCCTTTCCCTTAGACGTAGTTTACGTCAAAAATTAGTTTTGCAACGAGTTGCACACGCTATTTTTTGTAATGACGGAAAATGGGCTCTAATATGATAAATTTGTAACACAACGGTAGGAACTGATTTACTTCAAATGATCATTCTCACAAATAAATCATGTTGCTGCAAAGAACCGTCATATTCCATGTTATCGTATCACAATGCGTAGCTCGACAAGCCATGAAGCGATAGATGAACTTGCTTTTGGAAAATTCTGATGTCATTACCATCATTACCAAAGCTGCCTCAGCAAAACGTAGTCATGTAACTACTGATCTGATATTGGTTTTTCATTATAGCATCCAAATGAGTGCTGTAATGGATTTTATATCACTCATTTGAGTTTAAAGACAAAGATGTACATATTTATGTATGTTTAGATTTTCAATTCTGAAATAAAAACCGGTGAAGAATTTTGTGTTATATTTTTAATTTTCGATAAGGTAAAAGAAAAACAATCTAATTTAGATCAGTCATGAAAGCAATAAAACAGTCACGTAATCTTCATGTGACACACTAGTGCTAGCCGATTGAGTGAAATTGAGTGCCTCTTCCTTTGAATCACTTAATTGGTACGTGAATAGTGCTGTGAAAAAAAAACACATTGTTTTTCACGTAGATATGATGGGATGATTATTTTTGGTGTAGCTAACACCGTCATGTAAAACCACATTTTTTAAACTACAAGTTCCGACAGTCTGATAACCCGCTTGTTATTCTTTCGCCATACAAATTGCTAGCTTCCCGCGCATATACATATATGTACACCCAGATGCTAACAGCTGTGGGTAGAAAACCAGCGCAGCAAGCATTTTCACGTTGGAGCAGCTTCTACTATTGGAGCATACGAAGCATAATTCGTTTTTCTCTATATTATCGAAAAACTTTATTAAAACGAGGAAAATCGATCATTTGATGATCGATTTATTCAAAAAAGTATGGGCATCCCTATACCTTTGAATGTCATCTTTTCAGCTGCATGACTTTCGCTATCGTCGCCATGGGATTTGCTAGAATAAACAAGAAGAAAACATGTTTAGATTCCTCTTCGCTCGCTAGATGATGTTGTTATCACCGACAAATGGTTCGCCATTTCGTTGTATGGAAAAGCTCGAAGTGAACCATATTGTTAATATAATATATTTGATACATAGCTATAAGTCATAAGACACTTGAAAATTAGTTTTCTCGTGGTATATTCTATGTTATTTTGAAGTTGAATAACCACGAACCTTATACTTATTAATACAATAGAATTTATATTCACATAAACACTCACATTTTACAAAACGAGTAAAAAAATCTTACGTTTGTGTCGTAAAATAAAAGTTCACATAACCATTTTAAGCTAGAGTGAAGTTTTACCGCAACCATTTCCAGCGGTCTTTGGCAACGATGCTTCAAGTGCTTCGGCTAGAAGCCAGCTTATGTACCATTGCTCGCTATTGTGCAAGAGCATTTATGAATTTTTAATAGACAACCAAAAGAATTTCTATTAGTGTATAGCCTAAGTTTACCATTACAAAGTATCAGCCTTGAATGGACTATTCCAGTTGGTAATGGTAGTTGTGGTGGTGACTTTCGCATCATATTGATTGGATGAAATACGAAAAACCGAGTCATAGTCGTAGAAAAAATCAATAAAAATTAATAGCTTCTGCTTTTTCCATGCTCCACTCCACACGAGTGCACTCCGCCATAAAAATAACCACATAATGGTAATATCCTCGAGTAGCAGCCCAGTGAGCAAGAACAGCGGAGTACGAATGATGTGCATTATTTGCAAGTTGTACTTGTATAGAAGGGTGACATTCAAGTCAATTGCGGCTCGAAAGCATTGCTTGCTTACTTGCTTGTAACCTCTAAAAAGGTTTAAAATGACGCCCTGGAATTTAAAGATACCTTGCAAGATAAAATTTAACTTTACTCT